>NC_137032.1:26228380-26328380 GCF_032717465.1 Coenobita brevimanus | reverse complement strand
TAACGTAAGCTGACATTAGGTGGACATAAATACTGCAGAAGCAGCGTCTAAGATAGGGTAAATTAATCCTTGAGACAATATGTGGTGTGTTGCATTATATGGGATTGTGTCGCAATGGAAGGGCAGTGATTCATTCCACTCCCTTCCTGGTACTGCCGAGCGATTTTGTATAGCTTAGAAAATAAATAGAAACATTGTCCATAAACTTCTTCTCTGCGATGGCTTGAAATTATGGGACCATTACCTTGGGTCATTTGTAGTCAGATGTGTTATATAATTACAAGTCAATTCCTAATGGTGAAGAGAACATAATACTTAATAACGATATGCACTATAGATCATCACAATCAGCAAAACTGTGCCTGCTAGATCTTCGTAAAAATACAGGGTGACATTGTGCCCCGGACTGGTAGATACAAGAGAATTTCTTAACCGTATATCTGAAACTGCCAAATGAGTGACTGGGAATGTGAAGTATCGTACGGTTGCATGTTTTACTACTAAACTGTTAGAGTGCTTCTGCAAGTTGGAGGTGGCCAATCATAACATCTGTTACAGAGAATAAGACGTGTTCACAATTTACCCAGTTCTAGAACATCGAGGTCAGGCAATGTCAATAGCCTTATGCAGGCAATAGCATGATTTTCTTCCCCCATAGTCTGGAGATTGCAAATCACCCCATAGTGTATCTTTGTGACCAATGGGAATTAACCTCTACTTGATATAGCATGTATATGTGGGACTAACCCAAGGAAACACCCACGGAATATGTCAGAACACTGCATTACACCCCGTATAGGATTTCTGCTTCTGCAAAGTGATTTTAGTAGTTCAGGAGAGACCATGGTAGTGAGGGGTTAACTAACTGGGGCGAAATTCAAATGAAGGGATAATATATTCGGGTGTGGGAGGCAGGAATGAGGTCAGTGTATTATAATGAGAGACGGTGCTGCACTGAGGGGTCTGTGTATTGCAACGAGGGGGCGCTGCTGAAGTGAGAGACATGTGTATAATCATGTGTGGGTCTGTGTATTGCAATGAGGGGATAGTGCTGTAGTGAGAAGTATGTGTATGATCATGTGTGAGTCTGTGTATTGCAATGTGAGGGTCGGTGTTGCAGTGAGGGACATGTGTATGATCATGTCTGAGTCTGTGTATTGCAATGTGAGGGTTGGTGCTGTAGTGAGGGACATGTGTATGATCATGTTTGGGTCTGTGGATTGCAATGTGAGGGTTCGTGCTGTAGTGGGGGGCATGTGTATAACCATGTGTGAGTCTGTGTATTGCAATATGAGGGTCGTTGTTGTAGTGAAGGACATGTGTATTACATATATTGCAGCGCGTGATGAGGTGTGTTATTGTGTGGAGGTTGGCGTGGTGGTCTGCGTTTGATGCTGAGTAGTGATATATCTGTGCTGAGTCAGACAAGGAGTTATATGGTTAGTTAAGTAAATAGTGACCTGTAAATAGCAATCATGTATCTAAAGTTTATAATAACGCGTAACAATAATAATTATAACCTCAGCTTCTGAAGTTTTTTAAATTTTTCAGGAGCGTTTTAGTCTCATAATTGTGATCGTACTAAATTAAAGACGGCACGCTATAGTAAATTTCACATGAGGATCCTTCCTTTTGAATTTAAAAAGTTATAACACAAGTAAAATTACCTTGGCCCTCATTAGGTTTTGTAATTATTTTAACACATTTCTAATAGCACCCATTCATATTCGTCCTTTATATTATGCACCGTGCCTTATTTATTGTACACTGATCATAATATGTAAAAGGGACTACTGAGATGCAGCAAGTAAGGGGAAAGTACAAGAGGAGAAACTAGGATACCGCTCAGCGTTGAATTATAGCTGAGTAAAGGGTTACGTAGGCTAGGAATGGAGTAGGTACTGTTTCTGACTGTTTTTGGTATGCGTTGCTCTAATTTGCTTGGTGTGTGTGTGTGTGTGTGTGTGTGTGTGTGTGTGTGTGTGTGTGTGTGTGTGTGTGTGTGTGTGTGTGTGTGTGTGTGTGTGTGTGCGTGTGTGTTCGGAGCCTATGCCCACCAAATTAGGGTCCTTGACAGGGTTTGGTTTATTATAACAGGCTTTAAAACTGTTTGCATTATCACGGTGGAAAATGGCTGATACAAGTTTTTATATGAAAAACTTGCATAAAGGATTGCTAGCAATATTAAGTGCTCAACAGAAGTGTGAAAAGGAAGGATACTCTGTGGCTTCCGGAGAGAAATGAGAAATGTTCGTGAACATAATACCGTTAGGTAGTGTCAGGCAAGTTTTACTCGTGAAGGTACAAGTGGCCACACATGAACCTGGGACAGTGTTTGAGTGAAGTGGAGGTGTAGCTACAATTTCTTATGCTCATACATTACAGCTACTTGGTCCTTCCAGCTAATATTTGACACCTATGTTCATTCATGCCAGTGCCACCAACAAACATTAGATGATGCCAAGCCTGTCAAGTGCAGCTATGCATTGATTCTGTCCCAGATTCATGGGCTTTGAATGGTTGTGCCCTTTGTTCTAAACAAGGACTGTACTGTATGTTGCCTCAGGCAGTCTGTGGTCTGTTCCGCCAGATAAAATTTACTATCTCATGTTACAGCAGAGGGAGTCCGTGGTAACGAGGCTGGTATATGACAGTGTGAGTCTACTGTCTCATCTGCTGAGGACTAATGTGGGTGCAGTGAGGTTACGCAAGATGGGCAGCGCAGCAACTAACATCAGCAGTGATGAACTACGAGCTAAACCTTTGAGGTCAGGTGAGGAAGACAGCTCCCGCAGGTTCAGCAGGTCACTTCATGCAATTCCTCACCATGACTGGGGCTGGGGCTCTGGACGCAGCCTGCTGATGCGGGAGGAAAGAGAACTTACAGAGCACAGAAATCGCGAGGCAGAGCGAGAGAGATTGTATTTTGAGGTGAAGACCTTAGACACAGCTCGGGCAGGCCGGGATTTTGAAAGACGCCTGGAGAGAATCATGGGGTCACGAGGCATGGCGGGCCCCGGGGCTGACGGCCGTCAAGTCCCCGGGGCCCAACACAATAAATCACGGATGGTGGAGGTGCGGGTGACGCGCCCCACATATTTCCCGGGACTGCGGGGCCGAGGCCTTGTTGACACCACCGGACAGCGTGAATTCGACTTCATGCTGTTGGACTGGCGGCCTGGCTCTGGCCTCATGGTGCCTGTCCTCACCCTGGTGCCTTCCCCGCCGGGCCCCACCACCACGGTTAGTACCATTGTTGTTATTTTAGATGTATCACTTAAATAACACCGACAGGATTGATCTATTGCTTAGCTCGATGAGGGACGTTAATCATTTTAATCTGTTAACGTATTTTGTATTTTAATCTTGCTGCTTTCACGCAGTTCAATTCAGCTTATGAGAGATATTTAAGATGAGAGGGATTAGCCACAATCTCTATTTACCTGTTCAGCAAGATAGATCACTCCTAACTTGAAGATTCGTATCTGGAGGTGGCGAGATCAGAACACAGAAAAAAAAGTCACGGGACTGAACGGGTTAAGCTGAATTACGTGTCAGTACCACGTCAACTCGTTAAGGTACAGACAGTAGATACAGTGGCCACTTACTTGAAAAATACAGTATAGTACATTTCAGTCGACTTAATAAGTGTGCTACCTCATTTCAGTGATGTATTTTTTATTTTAACTATGCTGTCCTCAGACGATTTTGTTTAACTTAAGAGGACTTATAGAGCTATAGAAATAATAGCGGCTACAGCCTTCATTATCCCGTTCAGTGTCAGTACGACAGAACGTTCACAAGTTAAGATCATCTCAAGGAAACTAGAGTAAACAGAAATTAGACATCATCATAGTCATGGTGTTAAAATATTGAAGTAGAACTAGTGAAACTACAGATCTCTCTCTCTCTCTCTCTCTCTCTCTCTCTCTCTCTCTCTCTCTCTCTCTCTCTCTTAGCTAGTTACGTAGGAATAATGTCACAGTATATTGTTCCAGCAACACTAATGATATTATTGGCCATCAAACTTTATCAAGAATTATATGCTGGAAGTGTTCCTTATAACGGTAACAACAACGAAGCACATACTACCTCTTTCAAACTGTAGAAGCTGGAGGTTAACCAAAAATGCTCCAGGACAAGTTACGAGTATATACTAAAGTCCGCTCGTCCCACCTACCTCCATTTCATTGCTGGATTCGTAGATACTTCAGCCTGACGTAGTGGAATAAGATGTAAATAATCACCTATATTTGAAAAATGATAGGCATTTCAGTCGTTTTCATCACATTCAAGCGAACGGGTTGAATTATTTGTCTGTCACTATAGGGTTCATTTAAGAGTATGTGTCCAGCTTACTCTTCATGGTGGCATTAGCTTCTTTGTGATCGAACCCTCTACTCATAGTAAAGGCCATTGCACTTACAGGCCTTACTAACTACTAATCAAGTGCCACTGATAATGTTTCATCCATTGGAACTTTAAGACTTAAGTTGCTTATGGTTACAAGCACAAAATTCTTTCTTTTACAAACTAATATAGAGAAACTAAAAGGCTACGATTCTGATAATCTGTGCTGACCAACTGATATATTATCTTCCTTCGTACAATCTAAAACAAAAGTCATGTTGATGTGTCGTCCGAAGATTAAATGTAACACATGAAACATAACGAGAGCTCTGCTGCATTATCATATTCATGGTTGCCTATCCTGACTTTCTCAAGCTTCATATCTACTGCTGATGGGATGACCGTACAAATGAACCCAGGAAATTCCGAAGCCTTAAAATCGATTCGTGAAAATTGATGTATCCGAGAAGCGAAATGTGAACCATATTCTGTCAGGTGTGACTGCTTGATCGTTACACCTTACCACAGAACATCAGTGCAGCCATCTCCATAAATCAAGACTTATCTACAATCAATGAATGGGGACAAAACAACTGTCTCATTTAATGCTAGTAAAACCAAATATATACAATCTGCTAATAGACAGATATTGCCAGATTTGTATATTACCTTCAATGTTACTAATATTCCCATCTCCAAAGGTACTGAAATTCTTGGTGTCTCACTTAGCAATGCCCTCAGCTGGACGTCTCAAGTCAGATCACTTGCTAAACCCGCATCAAAGAAACTTGGAGTATTGTACAAAGTCGGTAACGTCTTCACTGAGGAGCAGTTAGCTATAATTTATAAGTCATGTGCGCTCTCAGCCTGAACATTGCTCACCCTTGTGGAATGGTTGTGATGAGGTTGTTTTAGAACAACTAGACAAAATTCAGAACAAAGCTGTTGGAATTATTAATAACAAAGCTATTATAAACTACCTCCCCTACAAGCAAGAAGCAATGTTGCCTCCCATGCATTATTTTACAGATATTTTTATAGCAAATGCTCAGACGAAGTTGAGTCCATTGTGCAACCTCTCCATGCCTTCCCTCGCGCTACACAGGCATCTGGTAGTGCTCATGACTGGAATGTCCCGCAGCCATATTGCAGAACTTCTGCCTATCAGAATTTTTTTATTCTCCGAACTGCATCTCTCTGGAACTCGCTTCCCCGGAGTTGTTTTCCCCAAACTTCAACCTACAGCTGTTCAAGTTCAACTGTCACAGATATTTTATGAATGGAGGATGCCAGTAATCTGGTGTATGGATTTTTTTTTTCATTTGTTTTTTCTTCCTCTATTCTGTTATTTAAAAAAAAATCAAATAGATCTAGGATATGTGAATACACTGGTGTGGAAAGGGAAAGCAATATGCATCCAACTACAAGGGAGATGAGAGACGACTTGATATGCCTTTTTATTTTTTTCAACAGAGGAAAGAATCTTGAATAGACAACGGAAACATTCGTGTAGGCAGAACTGCAGAAAAGTGGAATAGGCGATTTCGGGAGGAAGATACAACGGAGAGCGGTCATCGTTCAGGTCACCCTGGTGTTAGCACACCAGTACAGGACCAGGAAATGATCACAGCGATGGAATGGAGCACCTGCAAGCAATATTTATGCCTAGAATGAAGCACACGAATAGTTGTGCAAAGACGTCGCTCGTCTGGATTATGTGTTCTAATCTTAGCCTGTGGGATGCAGTTCGACCCTCAACAAAAACATTCGATAATCATTATACAGTAACTCTATCCTCACTCGTAAAACAGGTGCAGTTTTTTATAACTAACAGATAATGACAATCAGATCTAATAATCACCGACTGAATCACTGAAACTAAGTAAAAGTCAAATGAATAATGAAGGAAAACTGATTTCAGGACAGTTCTTTAGCTGAGCTGCAGTGTTCCTGGCAGGACAGTAAGAAAGAGACACATGAGAAACGGTTCATATACATTACGTAAAAGTAGCAGTCAAAAAACACAGTATATAGGTATGTTTCACTTAGTTTCCAAAACTACCCTTGCATCCACAGACTCGTCGTCAAGAGCAAATGGCATCTCATGTCAGTGCTATCAACCATTCGTATGACAAAGCAGAGCTCACCAGAACTGAGCCTTCCAGCAAAATTTTTCACCAGATTTCACAAAGCGACTTTTGTCTTTGTACATGCAATGGCGTACGAAGGGGGGCGGGGGGTAGAGGTCCGCCCAGGTTGACAACCATAGGGGGATGCCATTTAGCTGAATGGTAACTTTTTCGTTTCACTGTTTCCAGGTTTTTAGTATTTCTTTCAGAAACTACACCAAAAGTAAATGATTCTGTGATGCTTAATTTTCATTGAACCTGAATTTTGAAACTATCCTAAAACCACATAAAAAAAAAAAAATACAGCGTGTATGACAATGCCTTTCTGAAGGACGACGCACGAGCTTACTCGAGCCCTAAGATTTGGCCTACATATTTATCTGTAGATCTACAGATAGGTATATGAACAAGATTTATAAACGCATTTGGTAAGCTGAAGTACAGTCATAACATATTTCATTAAGTTTTCATTTGTATATTATTCGTCTCTGATAGGTAGGGGGTGCCAGTAGACAGGTCAGCCCCAAGTGCCAAATACTCTAGGAACTTCCCTGTGTACATGTCTTATAATAGTGCATCCCTGATTCTGGAGACAGTTACCCTATTCACTCCAGTTTACCCTGTCAGTTGTTGGATATGATATTCTATGTTTAAGCAAGCACGAAACATTGACATTAGGTCCCTCTAACTACTTGGGAACTGAACAGATTGCTTCACTGCTTTCCTGTTATAAATCACTGTTAGATGAGTTGTAGTAGTAGTAGTAAGTAGTAGTAGTAGTAGTAGTAGTAACAGCAGCAGCAGCAGCAGCAGAAGTAGCAGGGCAGCAGCAGCAGCAGCAGCAGCAGTAGTAGTAGTAGTAGTAGTAGTAGTAGTAGCAGTAGTAGTAGTTGTAGTAGCGGTAGTTTTAGTAGCAATAAGTAGTGGTAGTAGTAGTAGCAGCAATAACAGACGTAGTAATAACCCAAGGTTCTTCTGAAATGAGAACCCGGAAGATTGCAGGCTTCAGCTGCTCTTCTTCCCCAGTCTACTATCCTCTTTTCAGGGGATAGAGAAGTAGTTTAGGGACTATATTTTGCGTTCGGGCAATTGAGCCCCCTGGATGTCACCAAAAGAAGACACTCTTCTCCAGCACCAGATAGTTGAGTGATCCATATATATATATATATATATATATATATATATATAGATAGATAGATAGATAGATAGATAGATAGATAGATATAGATATATAGATAGATAGATAGATAGATAGAGAGAGAGAGAGAGAGAGAGAGAGATGCAGCCTCTGTGGTACAGTGGTAGAGCTTGCTTTTTCGTACACTGAAGAACGAGGGTTCGCGCCCCGCCAGGGTAATAAACTATGGGAGCGTTCTTCAGGCCACTTACTGCATTGGCGGACACAAGGGGTGCTGTGGTTGAACCAGTGTCGCATACTATAAAGTATGCTTGCACCCAGACGGCTTGCGCAGGCCGATTACACTTGGTTCACAGACTACACACACATCCAAAGCCACTCCAACACTACAATTACGCATACAAGCACTTCTCACCCTACACACAATCTCTACCAGACAGCCTAAGCCACTTGGTAGAGATGCATTGGCTGTATCGTCCCCACTTCGGTCGGGATAGGCCGGTCCTGCAGTGGACACACAAACGGCTGATGAGATGATAGATATATATATATATATATATATATATATATATATATATATATATATATATATATATATATATATATATATATATTTACTTTATTAAAACATACCCTGGTCCATACACGCCTATCAATCTCCTGAATGCTGAGGACTATCGTTCCAAATCACCTTTGCCTCATCTTTCCTCTTCCTTATCGTGAAGCCTTCCCATCCTAACCCCTCTGCTATGATACTAGCATTAATAGTGGCCGTGGGATCATCTGAAACGTGAACCCAGTAGACTACATTCTGAAGTTACCATTTTCCAACAGCCAACCATTTTCCGTTCGGGAGTAAGGGGAGAATTGAGGGGCTTCTGTATAACCGGACAGAGGAGTCTCTCGGTTATATCAGTGCCTTCACGTGAAGGTGTCACTCTCAAGCACCACCTCTACTTATGACCAGTAAACAGTACACACATTATATTTCTTGGTTCTTTTTCTCCATATTGTCATATCAGTTTAGTACAGTCAGGTCAGATAATTCTGTCACATAAACTTCCACACCTCTCACTTATTTTTTTAAATCACTGTCAAGCCCCCGCCCCCCCGCCCATTCCACATAACAGAACTTCATTTTCAAAAATACCACCGTTTCTCCACTGCTTGGTGATACAAACATCCGACCCCATCCCCTAAAGGGAGGACGGTAGACTGCACGAGGTTACTTCAGCCTGCAATTCACTGGGTTCACTTTTAGATTAGACTACTACTACTGCTACTACTACTACTATTACTACTACTACTACTACTATTACTACTAGCATGAGGATATTGTTTTTGGTTTATTACCTCAGTCAACGAAGTTGAAGGATGTTACGTATCCATCTCTGTGAATCTGTCTGTTGTTTGTTTATCCACAAGAGATCTCAAAAAGCTATCGATGGATTTCATTGAAATATTGTGGATATGAAGGTCTCGGGCGAAGAAAGTGTTTATTAAATATTAGTGATGATCCGATTCCGGGTCTTGGTTCAGGGCTTTTTTTTTTTTGTTCGCTTTTTCACAAAGTATCTCAAAAAATTACTATAGTCGCGTCGCGCGACTCTGAGGTTATTATTATCGTGCCCTGGCAACCTACCACTCAACAGTGCGTCTGGTTTCGTGTATAATATGAGAGGCATGTGATTAGTGTATAATATGTTCGTGTAAAATAAGATTCGTGTATAATATGTTCGTGCATAATAATATGATTCGTGTATAAAATGATACGAAATGGGACGCACTTTTGATTGGTAGGTTGCCAGGGTACGATAATGTCAACCTCAGAGTCATGCGCCGCGACGATAGTGGATTTCAGTAAAAGTTTGTGAATATGTTGGTCATGGACCAAGAAAGTGTGGATTAAATATTGGTGGTATCTGTGTTGTCTGGCATTGACGTTGCTGAGACATGCTCTCTCTGAGTGTGCTTAAATTGTTCTTGCTGCTATCAGACGATTCTATTCAAGTTAGGAAGAACTTCTAGTAGTGTGTATATAGGCCTACTTTACCGGTTTAGAAGTGAACAGGCAAATTAAGGCTGTATCAAACCCCTCAAGCTTTACAAATCCCTACTGCGCTGAATAAAATCCTCTGACAGTTGCAAGAATATAATAAGAACTAATCATGAATGCGAAGGGATTAGAAAAAGCCATAATGAAGAGTATCTGATAGAGAGAAAGATTGTGATATACAAGGTTATGAACGCCGTGGTTAATTGAGGAGAAAGAGAGGGTACGATTAAATCTATATTGACCTCACAAGAGTCATTAACAGTTGAATTAAATTTGCATAGTTCCAAACTTCCCAGTAAACAAGAACTACAACAACTGATTTAAAGAAGACTTTAAGTTAATGTCATGGGTCGAACTTACATCGAAGTTCCCAGTTATACAAAGGAGTGAAATAAACACTGCATTTTATCTACTTAAGCTAGGCCTAAAAGTGTTTCCTCTGCATCTTGATTTTTGATCTACAAGAAGACATAGATTGTAGAATATTACGGTAGTTACCAAAAACGTGCCTAATAAAAGATGCAGGGCCAGAGTATTGTTTTATTTTGCTATTAGGCTACGAAAAAAAAGCTGCACTATAACCAAAATATCCTTAACGTTAACTCTCAGCTCCCTCTGATTCACTCTGACCTAATCAAATCTCGTTAACTGGAATAGAATACTGAAGTTGTGTCGACGTAAAGGGGTAACTGTGACAGCTCTAACACTGTCTAGTTCCAGTAAATCACTCTCAGCTGAAAAGAAGTGACGTTAACTGGAACAGAATAATAGAGCTGTGTCAATCACGAGATGGTTAATGGTGATAGCATGAACATCCAGGAGCTTATAAACCATTCTTAGTTGAATTAAGTCATGTCGATTTAGCAAAAATAGAATACTAGAGTTGTCCCGACCCTGAGAGGATTACCTCCTTTAATCCGATGACGTAACTGGATTTTATTAATTTATTTATTTTGCTTTCAGTCAGTTTTAGTCAGCTTTCAAGAGACTTCTTCTGGTGAAGGGTAATTGAATTCTGTTTCTAACCTCTTCACTTCGAAAGTCTTTCCTAAGCTTAAAAATGTCGCCTAACAATCAAGAAACTGCTGAGAAGTTATGGTTAACGAATTATAGTGGAGGAGGCGAGATAATAGAAAAGAGCAGCAACGTCTCTCTTACATCCCACTAGGCCCGTCCAAAGTTTTCATCCCTGTTAAAACTTGGCCCAACTCCCTCACTCAGGCCTCTCGTGTTCACTCACCACACGCGAGGGGGCCTTGTTTTAGAGTTTGGTAGTTTTTTGACATCTCCTTTATCCACGAGTGCCATATGAAGGAGCCATTCGTGAAGGGATTTGCACGTCCAACTGACAACTGGAAAAACTCGAGTTTGATTATTAGGTTGGTCGCATTATTGGAGAAAGTCTGTTTCCCTCCTTGTCCCTGTTCACCCAGCAGTACAGATGGATACCAGGATGAAAATTCATTTTTTGACTGTCATGCTCTGGGGGACAACTGGGACTTAGCAAAAAACTGCTTGTCTGCCTAAATAACTCTTTTAGTAAAAAGACATTAACTCTAAGATTTCATTTGACCTTACTCCTTGCATGCATCATTTTGAGCCTCCAAGAATATTCTGTGATTTTCTGTCAGATACCTATTAATTTGATCTCTGACATGATCTATTCTTGTGATGGAAGAAAGTGATGCTAATACTGTAATTGTACATCCACTTTACTGGTACCGAACTACAATCACTGGGATGCATAATTATGTTGGTCGCTACTTGTTCCACCAACCCAAAATTAAAACTGTCCTCTTCATTTCATTGAGGGTTTTTAATTGGTTATGAGAAAGGAAATTTGATTATACTTACATGCTGCTATCTTTTGTTCCTTGTCTGTTTTACGTTGCAGAGGATAGCTCTGTGTTACTGTGTTTGTGATAATAACGCAATACTGATACAGATATTCTTGCAGGTTCTTAATGTGGGATGGTCCTGTTTTGGAGGGTGATATAAGTACCAAGTGTTACAGAATCCGGTGTTTCTTTTACTGTTCTTTATGAATTGATGATCCTTGTATAGGAAATGAGGTTTACTGAAGCTCCGTAGACTTTATTAACTTGAAAAAGGAATGAATACTGTACATATATAAGACTCATTTCATCAGGTATGTGTTTGGTAGCCTGGTACTCTTCCCTCTTCTGGATTTAGTGTTCTGCCCATCCAATTATTGACATATTGCGATCAATAACGAGGCAGTAAGCTATGACTGTCCAAACCGAATGTTGCAATCTTCAAACCCAATCAACATCTCAGAATATGTAATCATAAACTACTTTTTATTTTATCCAGCAATGGGAGCGAGGTAACTGCAAGCCTTCTCGATATGTAGTGAACATACTGGGAAGAAAATGTCACAATGAATTTCCAAGCTCATAAAATATTTGTTTACTAAAGAATAAATAACACTGGATATAAAGCAAAGGATTGTATACTTCTTATGTACAGGCAAATGAAATAGAATTTGATAAAACAAGATGCTGTGCCAACGCACAGCAAACCCGTCCCCGGCAGTTATTTTAGCGCTGACGTATAAACACAAAAGGATATCTAGTCAAAGATGTCACATATCAAATATGGGGTAAATTTCGTGAAAATTGACGATTTTATGTCCATTTGAATTTTTATGCCCGACATACCTGACGCTGACCCCTCTACTGCTAACTGGGGGGGGGGGTGACCCTTCAGATGTAATGAGACATAGGATGCAAATTTGAAAGATGCACCTTTAGGTTTTGGTTTCATGTCGAGATGACGAACTTGAAAGGAGTTATGGGGAAAAAACGATTTTTCAACGTTTTTGTTCTTTACATTTTTGGGCTTACAGTCTGGATCTTCGCCCAGTTTGGCCTCAAATTTAATCAGGTGACCAGAAGGCCATAGCTCATCATCCTTGTAATTTTAGTCAAACTCGCACCAGTAGTTTTCGGGTACAGTTGTCAAAAGACAGACAGACAGACAAACAAACAGACAAACCAAGTGAAAACAAAACCTTTCCCTGAGCCACTTCGGGTCGGAAATGGGTAATTAGATGCATCATTAAAGCTGATCAGATGCTATTATATCCTGGGGAATGGTTATGCTAAGGGTCCATGTAACTGCAGTTGGACATCCCTGCTATAAATGAAATTTAAATCAGTGATAAACTATAGTATGCTACAGCTATAAAGATTTGACTAGGCAAGCAGCAGAGACATTGCAGAAGCTTTTACACATTGACAGGTTGAGCTACACTGACACCATCAGTAGGCCTCATCTGCTGCGTATGCCAAACCTTTCTCGGTATATAAGAAGACTACATGGTTTCATTAAAGAGTTCTTTAAATTTGAAAATGGACAAGTCGAAGATAGTAGCAGAGGGTTTACTGTATTTTCCACACCTGAACATTCACGCAACAGTTTCTCCTTATTCATGAGCAGCTACCAGCATCGAGGTAACCAAAATGAGCTTAAAAAGGCAGCTATTGTAACAGTTCAGAACTTTGATGCTTGCTGATGGGAATGAGTGGTAGGACTTCTTGACCCGTGATTATATAAAGAGAGAAGTAGTTATAGGACATTGCTGCTAATTGCTAGATACAGATGGGGGAATCATGGGGACGTTTAATCTCCTCGTTTCAACTTTGCCTTTTTTTTTTTTTTGGCTACCAGAATGGAAAAACATATAAACAAAACTAAATAAACCTAATATTAGAGTAATAAGAAAATCATGTCTTTCACCACCTTCTTGTTTGAGCTCAACCCTACCAATAGAGTTTCAGCCATATCAGGTAAATAAAAGTGCATCTGGATCCATCCTTCGTCCTGCTGTAGCTCATGATGATAATGAAGATGATGATGATAATAATGATTCACGTTTCAGTAATTGTGTTTGTGTGTGTGTTTGTGTGTGGCGTGTTTCAGGATGTGGTGGTGCTGGTGCAGGATGGCGGGACGGTGGACTGGGCTCATGACACTCCAGTGGCCCCTGACCGAGACTGTGGACCTGCTGCGTTCTGTGGCTACCAACTCGTAGGTGAGGCAAGGCTGGATGGGTGGAGGGCGGGTCGCTTATTTCCAAACTGTAGAAGGCAGTGTTTCACAAGCAGCTTTTCTTGCACTTTTTCTCTAGTAATTTCATATTTGCAACTTTTGAAGATATATTTCCACACGGGCCTTCACAGTCACATTTGCCCAGATAAGTCGCCAGCAGTCATGAAAAGGCCATCTGACAAGACCTTGTTGAAGAAAAATTGACTGAATAACGTTAAGTGACCCAGCTTTGACCCATTTCTGCAACTTGCACTATCTTTTCTCTTCCAAGGATGCTCTGACCCTATGTAACCACATCAAACCAACCTGACGTAAGCTAAGCTGTCCTAATTTAATTCAATCCTAACAGGTTTATTTAACCTAACCACGCAGACTAAGCTAACCTAACCTACTGTAGAAACTTTTGGAAAAGAACTCCCAAAATGAACTACAGTTCAGAATAAGTGAGCAGGGCAAGCAAGAGAAGATAGTACCGGTGTGAGAGCCAAGTAAGAAAGTGAGAGAATAGGGAAGTGATGGTTGTAGTCTTTCAAGTGAAAGATTGAAGGTGTATGCAACTCTCCAGAGTAACAAGGGCATACTCGTATTAGGTGTAGTGGATTAGGAGTTATCTGGACCAGAAGTGCACCAAACGACAACTGTGCATATGCAACTAATAACGTCACACTGTTGTGAAGGACGCTTTGTACACCTCAGCTTAATCAACCCTTTGTAAAGACACTACTGTAGGTGAAGTTAGTTTAATATCTTGAATTCTCCCTGACTGGGGGGTTAATTCCCAGGCCCCGCCGATCTCTATATTTCACTTAACCTAACATCTTTAAAAAAAGGTCCACAGAGGTTGAGTTGGCGAAACGTTTGACATTTCTTGAATCACACACGTGCAGTTACCATTTTCTGCACTTCTGGATCGCATAACTCCTTGTCATCTACACCAAGATTAGAGGCTTCCACTAGGCCAAGTATGTTGAAAGAGAGGGGAAGAGGAGAAGGACAGGAGTATGACAGAAGGAATAATGCAGTGTAAAATAGTATAATGATGCCACAGGAACCATTTGAATATGTCAAAAAGTACATACTCGCATACTGTTCTCGTTGTATGGTATGTCCCCTGAAGAGAAGGGAAGAAGTTGTTTAAGGCAACCAAAAACTCCATCGAATATGATCCAGCATTTCTGTTCATCGTTTTTTGAAAAGTGGTGAGAAATAGGTATACTTACTTCAATGTTTCATGGTACAGGGCGTATATAGTAATGACAAACTCGCACTATTGTCATTATGGGATTTGCAAGTAGCTGCATTATCAGAAGATGGGGTCTACATACAGCTTTTCAGTTTTAATCAGTTCAGCACGATGAAACCTTTGATATTTTATTCGTGGTTGGATTGACCTCTTGTAGCGAATGGATTAAAGGAAATATTTCTAACTCCTCCAGCGTCGGTGACTTCTTCAAATCTGCATGAAATCGTGTGACAACAACTAAAATATAATACAGAAGCTGTCATTGTAGTTAGAGGGTTATGCATAAGGTTTAAGGTTGTGTGGATCAGAGTGCTACTAACGAACTAAATAATATTGGATTTGCACAGGTAAAGTAAAGATAAGAGAAATATAACGGCATGATTAGCGAGAATTTAAGGGAGACATGAAACTTCAAGGAGAGAGGGGAAAAAGGGAGGGGGAAAAATGAACTAGAGGGACGAGGTTGAAAAAGAAATATATTTTACAGCTGGCAAATCTTCCACCAGAAACATTTAGCGTTGCCAGTCTACTCTTTGTATAAGATGTAAATCCTGGGAGAATCGAGGCATGGTTCCAAAGCATTCATGGCAGTAGGGGAGAGGATTGTAGGGTGATTACCAGGGCCGATGGATGGTGGGGTGCATAGGCTAAGAAGGGTTTGGGTATGAAGAGAACGAGGTGTATGAAAGCTCAAGGAGTTAATTCTGCACATTCAAGGAGAAGTTATCTATCTATTGCCAGACGCCTAAATCCCGTAAGGGATGGTCACAAACAAATCGCCTCCATGTCGCCTTGTCCCCCGCCGTTTCACTGCCATGCTCCCAGCGTACTGTAGACCCCCCTCTCTCATATACCACTCCACTCCATCCCTTCATCTCATCCTTGGCCTCCCCCTCCCTCTCCTTCCCTCCACCTCATTCAGATACACTCCTCGTCAGTCTCTCACTCTCCATCCTCTCCACATGGCCAAATGACCTCAGTGTGTTTCTCCTAACGCTTCCTATCACATCCACATCCATATCACAACGCTCCTTCACTTCCTCATTTGTCAGTCTGTCTCTCCATGTGACTCCACATGCTCCTCTCAGATAACTCATTTCCATTACTCTCTTGATTTCTGTCCTCCCAGCAAGGTCCAAGCTTCACTTCCAGACGGTAGAGTTGGTATCACAGTATTGTTATGTAGTAACTTTTTTCACTTCCAGGCTCATTTCCCTGTTTCTTAGCAATGCTTTCAATGAACCAGCAACCTTTCTTCCTTGTTGTACCCTTACAAGCACTTCACTCTCTATGCTTCCATCCTTACTCATCACACTACCCAAGTACTTAAACGCACTCACATTTTCTATTTCCTCCTTATCCAACCTCACTGTACATTTACTGACTTCACTTCTCGCGAAGACCATAACTTTATTCTTCTCTACATGAACCTCTAGATTCCGTTTCTTACATACTGTCCCAAACTCATCCACCAAGCCTTGCAGCTCCATTTCGTCTTCACTTAACAGCACAGTATCATCTGCAACAATGGTACAGTGAGTTTCCAAACACTGCCCACTCTCATTAGGGCCGCTCCAACATCCACTGCCCTACCTTGTATCTCTTTCATAACCCCATCCATATATAGACTGAACAAACATGGAGATATGACACATCCCTGTTTCAATCCAACCTTCAAATAGAAAAATTTACTCAGTTCACAATCCACATGCATTGCAGCCTTAGCACCCTCATACATACTCCTCAGGGCATTCAACAATTTCCCATCTACTCCATATATTATTAATACTTTCCACAATCCTTCTCTATCCACCCTGTCATATGCTTTCTCCAAAACCATGAAGGCCACATACAGCTTATTTCCCTTCTCTAGAAACTTTTCCACTAAAGATCTGAGTATGAAATCTGATCTACACAACCTCTACCCTTCCTGAAACCTCCTTCTTCTTCTCCAACTAATTCCTCTGTTATTTCCCTCTTTCAGTATGTAGGCAATCCTACCATATACTTTTCCTATTACACTAAGACGACTAATGCCTCTATAATTACCACGTAGTTGTTTTCCCCCTTTTCCTTTGTACAGGGGAACAATTGTACCTGACTTCCAATCTTCTGGGACTCTACCTTCCTTCCAGGCCAATCTGCACATTTTCCACATCCATTCTACTACTATTTCTCCCCCATGCTTCAGCATTTCACAACACACTCCATCAATTCCTGGGGATTTACCTGTTTTAACTTTTTTCATTGCTTCCACAACTTCCATCCTACTAATTTCTTCCTCTTTTCTCACATCCCTCCGTCTCCCAGCCATTCCCCAGCCACTTACACTCTCATTACTTTCATTCTCTATGTTCAACAATTCCTTTAAGTGTTCTCTCCATCTGCTCACTTTTTCTCCCCTCCCCACCAGTAATCTACCATTTTTATCTTTTACTCCCCAACTAACTTCCTTGGTACCCTGTCTAACTCTCTTTACCTCTTTCCAGAACATTTTCTTACAATCCCTCCACTTTACACTCATATTCCTTCCCAGTTCCTCAGCCACTCTCTTCTAACTCTTACTAATCTTTTCACCTCTCTCTTCCTCTCTACATATAACTCTCCCTTCTGTCTCTGAACTTCTCTCACGCCCCTGTTTCTCATCCATTCACTATATGCTTTCTTCTTGTGTGCCACAGCCTCTGTCACCTCTTCAGTCCACCATGCTGTTCCCTGGACCCCTTTTCGTCTTCTCTTCATCCCACACACCACCTCACATGCTGCATAGATAACTTCCGTGAATATCTCGCACACCCCTTCCACGCCCCCCATCTGATCCAATTCATATTTACCCAATCGCTCCTCCACTTCCCTCTTATATCCTGCCCTTTTTCCATCCTCTTGTAACGTTTCCACCTTCCTTGTATGAACTACTTCCTCCTGTCCTTCCCATCTTTTATTTCTCCATTTCACTTGGACATTTATTTTTACCACCACCAAGTGGTGGTCAGCAAGTTCATTCCCTCAACCTCTATATACTCTTGCATCCATTACACACCGTCTCATCCTGTCATCCACACACACATAATCAATCATTGACTTCCATTCATTCAGTTCACCACCCACCCTTCTCATCACTCGCCATGTGTACCTATGGATCATTATTGTGACTGAAGAGGGTATTGGCTATTACCAACCCCTTCCCGGCACAAATGTCCACTAAGGCATTGCCATTCTCATCCATCTCTGCAGGCACACCCCACAAACCAACTACTTCATCCACCTTCACATTCCCTACTTTTCCATTTATATCTCCAATCAAAAACACTCTCTCATTCCTTTCAAACTTTTCCATGCACTCTTTCACATTCGTCTAGTGCATACACGCACACAATCGCCCACATTTGTAGACCAACTTGAATCTTACCCACATAATCCTTGGGCCAACTGATCCATACTCTCTTATATTCTCCTGCCATCTGTTACTCACAACAATACACACTCCTTCTTTTGCCCTCTCATTTTCACCTACTTCCGCATATATACCCCATCCATACTCCCATTCTCTCACACTCTCACCTCATCATATAGTTTCAGTTAATCCACGTACCTCCACTTTTGCACCCTCATGCACTTGGACAGTCTCTCTTTCTCATCTTTTGCACCCCTTACATTCCATGTAGCTCTCCGTACCATGTACTGTTTTCGGTCCTTAGTTGTCACCTTTTGGTCAGTCCTGGTCCGAGGCTTCTTGTTTGCATTTTTAGTTTGTTGTTTTCTGGGGAGGGGCACTAACCTTCTGCCAACCCACTTGTTGTTACGTAGGGAACCCGTGTTGGTTGGTTATAAGGCTACCACCCATCGTTGTAAATGCATTCCTGGTTTACAGGAAATCGTTTCGCTTGTAACTCATTGTAGAGCTACCCTAAAAACAGAGTACCACTACACTAAGCGGGTGGATGATGGGCGCCCCCACCTACCACTAATAAAGTATATTCGAGTATCCCACCACAGGTACCTTCATAGCGTTTCAGTTTAAAATGAAAGGGAATAAATACAGTGTTAACATGAGGTTTATGTCTGGAGTTTTATATCACAGAGTAAAGCAGCACTGCACGTTCGAGATACATGTTTAAATCAGTCTGTGAATATGGAAGGTAATGAACTGACGAGAAATTTCGTCACAGTGGTAACACTACAACTCCCACGCAACCACCCTCTTCCCTCCGATCCCGACGACCTCCGATCCTATTGATACAGACCCACATATACTCTATCCCCCCCCCCCGCTGTTTTTCCTCGGCTTTTCCGTTCCCTTCATATATCACCTTATCCACTGTTATGTAATGCCCCTACTGTCACTACATCATTAATGAGGGGTGTCCCCAACTCTGTCACTATAAAGGCATTTTACGTTAAATTCAGTGCTTCCCCGGGATGATTTTGTCTAGATTAGGACCGACGTCTGATAATGAAGGGGTTTGAAATAATCTTCAATAACCCATTTGCTGCAAAAAGTGTATCATAAAGTAAATAGTCTGGTAACACCAAGAATAAAACAAAAGTCGTCGGGCTGAACAAGTTAAGTTTTTATATTTTCCTTTATGATGGGATGGCGCTCATGAGAGTGAATTATGAATGTGTTTGATTCAAGTAACGAGTTGTATGATCTTAATGTACTTTGCCAATGCAGCAAACTAAGTTGTATATGAATACTAGGACAGCAAATGCATTTATTTACCATGGGACTGAAGTGAGAAAATGATATTTTCACAGCTTCGGCCAACATTCACGTGGGAAAATTAGTGAGAATATGTGTATCTGTGATTATAATAATTAAAATGCATGAATGTTAATTTGTCTGAAAATCTAAAATGACGCGGTTTCTCTTGCAAACTATCAATTAGGCCAATAGTGTATCTGATATATACTGCTGCTTGTCTGGTCTCCCTTAGCGTTTGTTGCTTTCCTCTAGCACCTCTAAGTAAATTCGGGGGTAAAAGTTCATTTTCTGTTCAATTAAACCTCCATCACACCCTGAGCATGTCGATGACTTTTCTCTCTGACGCACCATATCAAAGATAGTTACGTATGGGGAGTGAAGCAAAGTCAGGAAAGTGTGTAGCAGAAGTCATCTAATAAACGAACTTTTCCTCCCGACAGACTCCCCAAGCCATTGTCTTTTCTCCTAGCACATCCAAGTACCTCTCTCTCTCTCTCTCTCTCTCTCTCTCTACTAGCAACTTTTGTTTTTTTCTTATACTGACCCTCAGTTTCTGCCTTTTTCTCCTACCGGCTCCCGACGTCTGTCTTTTTCCTCCTACCGACTCCAAGCTTCATACTTATTCTCCTAGCACCACTGATTACAAGTATTCCTTCACCGACTCTTCCATGTTACACTTACATTCCCTGCACTATTCTTTCCTCCTAGCCATTCCCCGTTTCTTCTCTTAGTCACTTTCAGTCTCTACTTCGTTTTCCTAGCCACTACCAACTACATTACGTCTCCCATTAAATGCCAACTTTTACCCTGTTCCCCAAGCCAAACTCAGTGTCTCTCCGATTCCCTAGCCACTCTCAGCTTCAGTCTTGTCCTCTTTCCAGCTTGTCTTGTCATGTTTTCCTAGTCACTTCCAGACTCTTCCTTATTCTCCTAGCCACTCCCGGACTCTGTTCTCCTAGCCATTTACAGTCTGTGCCCTTTTGCCTTAGCTCTTCCCAGCATCTCTCCCATTTTCACAGCCCTCCCAACACTTGCTCTTTTACCATACTCACTCTTAGTTCTACCCTGTTCTCTTAGCCACAACCAGCCTCTGACCTTTCTGTCCGGCCATTCTTGCTCTTGTTTTGTCCCCTACTGCATTTTGTCTTGAGATGCACGTCAAAGATGCCACGTCCTCCATGCAGACGAGTGGCTCATACACTTACAAGAAAGGTAGTGCAAACGCTTTTCCTTACCTTACTCACATTTCATTGTATTTATCTTTTTCTCTTTCAGTCCGAAGACGTATATATATTTTTTTATCCTTGCTATCCTCGGACGAGACTATTCACAGTGCAATTTGTATTTTTGGAATTGAGGAGTTTGATGTAGATGTCATTGCTCTCTTCTCTATTCAGAAGCTCTCCTAGGCAGAGAAGCTCGTCTTAGTGCAGCAAGAATAAAATAATATAGTCTTATGGCTGAAGGTCGATCATTCCCACCGTATCTCCAGCTGTCGTAAAGTCTACAATCCCTCTGTACGATGAACAGTAAGAGTGTGTGATGAAAGAATTTTTTGTGAATCCGACTCTAGGCATAAAATAGGCCGTCCATTCCCTGAGGTCTAACTGTCCTTCTAAGCGAAGCAATTGGCTGCTCATTCTTTCACGTAATTACTGTATGTTGACGGTAATACCGTACCATCTGTACAGAACAAAATATACTGGGGTCATGTCATACTAGACTAGTGTATGGCATTAGTTGGATTCTTCTATGACTTATCGGTGAACTTTGCAGACAATCGATTAAGACTGTCATAGCGATATATGGGGAGAAGTAAGAGAGAAGAGAAATGGGTACAATAAAGAGAATAAAAATTAATAGACAGGAAAGGGTGGGAGAAAAGTAGAATGACAAGGTAGAAGTTGAGGGAAGGAAGACGAAGAAGGAAAATGGTACAAGAGAAAAGGGAAAGATACATATACAAACACAAGAAGGCTGTGCCAGAAGGGTAAGGAAAAGTGTCACTAAGAATGAGAGTAAAGAGTAAAGGGAAAAGCTTAGTAATTGGAGATAAAAGTCTGTAAGTAAAGGAAATATTAAAGAAAGAAAAGGAGGGAAAATGGAAAGGAGATATATAGTAAGAGGAGATGAGCGTGTACGTGAAGAAGAAAGAATAAAAACAAGGAATGGAGAGAGAGAGAGAGAGAGAGAGAGAGAGAGAGGATACAAACTGAATGGAGGCGAGGGGTTGGATGGATGACGGAAGAACAGATGAGGGAGAAGGAGGGATAAAGATAAGGCGGAAAGAGGAGAGAAAAAAAAATGGGGGGGGGGAGGGAAAGAGAGTAGAAATGAGGAAAAAGGAAGGAGGAAAGAGATGGAAGAAGGAGTGAACAGAAACTGGAAAAAGGCGAGGGCAACGAAAGAATAAAGAAAGAAAATCGGAGGAGGAAAGGGAATGGAGAGAAAGACAAGGGGAAGATGACAGAATGAGAACAAATAAAAGAAATGACAGAAATGAAGCCAAAAAAATGTGGAGGGGAAAAGAAGGGATGGGGAGTAAATAGAAACTGAAAAACTAGAAGGAGGCGAGGGGGTTGGATGGATGAAGGAAGAAATGAACAGGATGTAAAGAGAGGGAGGAGAGGAGGTGGAAAAGAGAGAGAAAACGAAGAGAAAAAGGGAGTAGAAGCGATGAGAAGAGAGGGGGAAAGAAAGGAGAGAAAGATGAGGAAGAGAGAAGAGAAATTGGAAGGGGGCGAGGGTGCCGGGTGGATGAAGGACAAGGTATTGATAAGTTTTAATGGAGAGGAAGACCGTTTTGGCCGGAGGAGATTGACCTGTTATAGACCACTGAGAGAGAGAGAGAGAGAGAGAGAGAGAGAGAGAGAGAGAGAGAGAGAGAGATTTTAAAGAGACTAAGAGATGAACGAAAAAGCAAGGTTGGTGGTAAAAAAGTGTATATTAAAGAGAGACAGAGCTAGTTGAAAGGGTGGATTAGGGAGAAAGTGAATGTGCCGAATAAAAAGGATATATAGCTGGAATTAAATAGCAGAGAGAGAGAGAGAGAAAGAGAGAGAGAGAGAGAGAGAGAGAGAGAGAGAGAGAGAGAGCAATATACTCCATCTACATTTACTGACCCCCTACCCCCCTACGCCCCCTCACGAGAACAGGGGTGCGTCTGGCTCCGGGCTACGTGGCGATGATCGTGCTGTCTTTGCTGTTCCTCTTCGGTGCCTGCTGTGGCTTCGCGGCTGTCCTCAGGTACGTTCCTTTCCTTCTCAGCAGCAGAAGAGATCCTGGAGTTCCCCCCTCTTCTATCTTCAGGCCCCCTCCTGCTCATTTCCTAGATTCAGGTTCTCCCTTTTCCTTCAGTACACTTTCAGGCCCCGCTACCATTCCCTTTCACACACATTTTCAGGGTGTATCTTTCTTACTTTCAGGCTCCCCTTTCACAATCTTTGAGCCTCCCTTTTCCATTCAATACACTTTCTGCGCCATCTTTTTCTCCTCATCTCGCTTTCAGGTCCGGTTTTCCTTTCATTACACTCCTAGGCCCCTCTTTCCCTTCAAAATATCAGGACCCCTTTTCCTTCAATACACTTCAGCTCATCCCACCTCTTCCTTTTCATGGATTTCCAGGCCTCCCTTTTCTCCTCAATACTCAGTCAGCCTCCCACTTTTTCCTCGTACACATTTTTCAGGCTCCCTTTTCCTTTTCACATACATTCATGCCTCCCCTTTTTCATTCTAACCCACAGCAAACTTTTTCCATCAGTATACGTTCAGGGCTCCCTCAAACCCCTATTTACTTGAGGTTATTCATTCCCCTTCTGCATTGTCCCAGACACCCCCGGTCGATTCTCTCTCTCTGGTATATTCAGGCCCCCTCCTCCTCACTTTAGTTCATTCAGACACTCATTTTTCCCCCTCAACACATTTCTTAGGCCCCCCGCTTCTCTTCTTGGCACGTCTTGCCTTTCAGGCCCACCTTACTTAAAGTAGTCGCAAACCTTCTCAGTTCAGCATATTCAAGCCCTCTTCTCGTCACTTGAGCAAATTTCAATCCCCAATCCCCATTCCCCTCATTTCAGTATAACCAGTCCCCCCTCCCTTAGTTGAGGAGATTTTCAGGTCCCCTATATCGTCCCAACTCATTTTATTCAGGCCCTCTCTTCTTACCTCAGCATACACAGTCCCACCCTCTTGTCGCATCACTATATTCGGGCACCTTTTTGATATTCACCTTAGCAAACATCCAACCCTCTCCTCATTTTATGTTCGGGCACCCCTTCTTCATTTTTAACTCCCTCCCCCTCTCTCATTTATTATATTCAGGTCACATTTACCTCACTGCATACTCAAGCCCCGCTCTTTTCATTTTATTGAGTTCTCAGTTTCATTCCTCTACCTTGTTTCAGTGTATTCAGATCAATCCCTTCTCATTTTATCACGCTATCTGATAGCCCCTCCATTCCGCATTTTCAGGAACCCCTTTTTATATCGAAGCTCACCCTTCACTTCAGCAAACTCTAAGGCCCCCTCCTCAGTTCTCAGCCCAGTACATTCCAGGCCCTGCTTCCTCATTTCAGTACATATAGACACTTGCATCCTCACTTCATTATACACTACATTATACCCTACATCCTCACTTCACTGTATTCAGGCCCCTACATCCTCACTTCAATGTATTCAGGCCCCTTCACCCAAACTTCATTATATTCTGGCCCTTGCATTTTCAGTTCAGTACATTTAAGTCCTTGCAGCCTCATTTCATTATTTTTCAGGCCTATACATCTGTTCGTCATTATATTCAGGCCCCTGCATTCTCAGTTTAGTACACTCAGGCCCCTGCTTCGTCACTTCAGCACGTTCTTAGTCCCCTGAGAACTTGTTTCTGTATATATAGTCCTTTCCTCATTTAATTATTATCAGACACCTTAATTCTCACTTCAGTACATTCTGGCCTTTCTTTCACCCTTAATAATACTCCTAGAACTGGGTGTGCTTCAACACAGTCTTATGGCTATCTTAAAAATACATGGTGAATGAATCTTTATCCCACACTACAGCACATTTTCAGACCCCCTACTAGCAGTCGTACATTTAGGCTCCCTCTGGCACACTTTAGCAGATTCCCACCACTCCCTTCAGTGCATTCAGGACCCCCCTCCCTTCCTTCCAGCATATTCAGGCCTAATTTCAATATACTCTCAGTCCGACCCCTCCATTCTTCTATTTACAGGATTCCTAGGCCTTCTTTCTCCCTTCACATCGCTTCGTTCAGGCTCCCTTTTCACCAGAGTCCATCCACGACATCCCCCTTCCTTGCGATACACTTTCAGACCTTTTTTCTCACTTTGGTATAGTGAGGTTCCTTCTTCATTTAGTATAATCAGACGCTATCTCTTCACTTCGACATATTCAGACCCCCTTCGCACTTACGTAGGTACGGGCCCTCCTCTCCCGTCAGTGTACAGTACTTAGGCTTCCCTTCTCACTTCATTACATAGCCTACTGTACCGACACCTCTCTCACTTTAGTATATACAAGCCCTCTACTCAACTCACTTTAGTATATGAGAGCTCCCTCCTCTGAATTACTTGTATCAAGGACATTCCCAGTCCACCTTCCGTTCTTTCACAGTACAAGTCCACTTCCTGCCAGAAAGAAACCGTATTCACAAAGGATTTTAACAAATTCTTGTTCTAAATGGACCTTTATAAACAGTGTTATGTTTTCAGAAGTCAATATGTTTTGCAGTATTATACCACGTTGCTATTGGTGCTGGAGAGGGATGCCTTCATGTGATGGCTCCATTTTAACTGAGTGTTGCAGCTGCCCGTTTATGCAAAAGTCCCTCAGGTCTCTCCCAATCCCACCAAATGGATGATGGTAAGCTGCGGAAGAAGGGCGACTTCTGCTCGCAGTCCACTGGGTTCGTATTCAAATGAGCTTAGGGTTGCAGCCATAATGGATTCGTTATTATTCATTCTAGTCTGAGGTTTGCTGAGTTTGTTAGTAGTATGAGTTAAAATAACTGAAAAAAAAAAAAAAAAAGCAACGTAGGCTCAAGAAACTTTTGTGAATACGTATCATGTTCTCTCTCCTTCAGAAGATAGATCAACCTACCCCTCAACTAATTCTCCGTCCTTCTTTCCCAGCATTTTTTTCCCAACTCAAGCAAAAAATTGATCAAGAATAATGAAGCTTCTATCGATGTTAATTAACTAGATAAAGTCTGACTAATTATTTGAACAAGGCACAATTAATGTTAATAAGGATATAATATATATACTAATTAAGAGAGGCTTTTATGTTATAGTGAATTATGTGTGTTGAGCTCCTGGTAATTAATGCTGTTTATTTAATATACTTCATGTTTAACTCAATATAAATGTGATGAATTTACATCTCCTTACGACCTTCTATCTTTCTCTGATATCCTTTCTCTGTTTCGTACGTCACTCGTCTTGATTCATCCTGCCTGCTGTTGCCTACTTGATCGCTGGTTGGTCCATTTTACCTCACTCCTAGTAGTCCATCTTGCCGCATATATCTTAATGATCCGTCCCATTTCACCTCTCCTGTTAGTCCATCCTTCTTCATCCCTCCTGTTTGTTCTTCCTGCCGTACCTCTCAACTTGGTTCATTGTCTCACCCATCTTGCTGGTCCATCCTGCATCACCTGTCTTGTTGGTCCATCCTTCATCACCCCTCTCCTTGGTCTACCCTTTTCACCTCTGCTTATCTTCTGCCCCACCTTCCATGTTTGTCCAATCTGTCCATTTCTACCTCACTTTTTTGTTAAACCTCATAACCAAGTAAACCATCCCACAGCCACATTCCTTCTTCATAAAGATCAACATTGCTGCTTCGCACACCTACCGGTATCGTGGAAAGATTAACCCCTCCGTGGCCGCTGGTGTTGAATGACGTTTAGCTGATAGATGGCCACAGGCGTCGTGTTCGGCAAAATAAAAAAACAGCGAAAATTTTTGGGAAGTGAACGAACGTTCTGAACATCTTCAGACTGACCCACACTACACTGCTATTCACCCCATCAAGCAGTTCAGAGCCTGCTGCTGTGATCAGTGGGTTTTCGATTTTATCGCTCGTGTCCATGCTTAACATGCACAACTACACCCGTTATCTCGACCCAGACAGAATAATACATCATCCTTGTCCTCTCTTGCAAAACACACACAACAACCCTGTTTACGATTATGGATAAATACAAGCACAAACAAAAAAGACATGATACTAAAAGAAAAAATCATTTTTGTCTTGGTATCTTTACCTATTTGCTCAGGTTTGTTGTACTGGTTTGGATTACTCGATGCGGTGCGACTTGTAGAAAACTGTGAAAACACTCGGGAAGTGAACGAACATCTGGGACATGAGACTGACTTTCACTTCACGCTCCCACACGCGGCCACACCTCATTTGTCAGTTCACCACCTGCTGCCGTGACGAGTGGATGTACTATTTATTTGCTCGTGGCCATGCCTAGCACAGATACATCCATTGTCTCGATTCAGACAGAAAACATCATCTTTCTCCTCCCTTAAGAAACACACAACCACCCTGCTTATGATTAAAAATAAACACAGACATAAAGAAATGAGATATGAAAATAAAATAATTTATTTTTGGTATCTTTACCTATTTGCTCAGGTATGTTGCACTGTTTGGAATAATTTTGCATATTCTTTGCCTTTTACAAGCATAACACGAAAGTTTTCTGTGTTCACATGATA
Source organism: Coenobita brevimanus (assembly GCF_032717465.1). Taxonomy (NCBI): domain Eukaryota; kingdom Metazoa; phylum Arthropoda; class Malacostraca; order Decapoda; family Coenobitidae; genus Coenobita; species Coenobita brevimanus. Next base: position 26,300,943 of record NC_137032.1, on the reverse strand, counting down.
CTTTCGTGGGTGGAAAGGCCTCCCCTTCCTGCTAATCAGCTCGTGCGAGGTGCGAATGGCAGGTCGTCTTACATTTCAACCCTCACTGTCCAGCCTGTACACTCAAGGGATGATGTTTATCTTATTTAGGTCTGAAAACACTCTCGCCTCCCTTTTCCAACAAACTCCACCACCCAGACTACAGAAGTAAGTCGATACTACCATAAACTAAACAGAACAGTGCAAAATAAATTCATAATTTTTTACATTAAAACATCGCATAATATATACTGAAAATCATCAAAGTAAACATATATAATTATTTCACATCTCTTCAGCACCACTGACAATGTTTTGTGGTAAAAAAAACAAAGTGCTATGTTGCGTCACTGCAATACCTGCGTGTGACAAGTAGGCCTATCAGCTGCCTAAATTTTCGCAACTTCCGCGTTCGATTGCACGCCACAGGATGGGTCAAGGAAGCTGAAATTTTCTCTGCCAAGTGCGTCGGAACTTCCACTTCAATATGGCAAGGAAAAAAATCAGTTTTTGAAACTTCAGAAAATGGCCAAGAGCACACGTAAAATTCTGGACCCTTGGCCACGGAAGGGTTAAGCCCAAACAATATCACCCTCCAAATCCCTTTTCTGACTTCCAACATGCATTCCGACACAAGCACACAACTACCATACGCCTTTTCTGACTGACCCAACTCATCATAGATGCTTTCAAAAATGAATTGCCAAGAACTTGCGGCTCGGTATGCTTCCACCACGGACTCTCCATACAAACTTCATGACCTTGCTGACTTAATCACTTCATCGTCCCTTCATTCTGTATCACTGACAAAAGTTTGATCGAAAACCATCGAGGGTTTCAGGAGATGTGCCCACAAGGATAACCTAAGTCGACCTCATATGACTTTGACTTGACCCCTAGACCTAGCTAACCTAATCAGTTCTTCATCTCCTCATAATCCATTACTGACAGAAGTTTGATGGAAATCTTTTAATGGGTTCAAGATGTATTGTGCCCACAATAGTGTTATGGAAGCATGAACCCATGCATGCACTCATCCACGACTGCAAGGACGGACAGTTAATGCTTTCTCCTCCATAGGTGGACGGAGATATAACAAAAATACACCCCTCCCAAAACCGAACCTAGCATCAGAAAACATAAAGCTTTTGATACAGTACCATAGATATATCCTGATATGCCAATTCTGAAATGCAAATACAGAGGGCAAAGTAAAAAAAAAAAATGGTTGGGACAGTCTAAAATACGAAGCTAAAACCAGTTTTCAAAAACGTATTTATTGGTGTCCCACAGCGGTCAGTCCTCTGACCACTTTTTTACCTATCCATCCCACTCCTTCCTAGTAAGAGTGCTGTCTTTTGGTGATGACCTAGAGAAAGCTTCACAATACTCCAAAACTACACAAGCAACAGGCCATCTCAATCAGTACCTATTTTAATTGGAACATTAGCTTCAGCAAAACAGAATGATTACTCCACCAGTTAAACAGCCATCACTATTTTCATTCCAAACACGATTGCCAAACACACTTAGATCTTCCACTTTGACCACTCACTCTCCCAGTGGAGAGACACTCCAAAAATTTAACCTGTTTTCGACACCACGTGACCTCTCTCAACATATAAGCAACATGTAAAGGCATCTTGTAAATTCTTGTCTTGGAAACACTCAGTTACTATCATCATAACAGCAGATGGAATATGTGAAAACAGTCTTCGGGCAGTTTCTGAGTGCGAGTTTGAATTTGCATGTCCAAGCAGGGTCCTAAGCTTAATATGCACAAAATTGGAGAAACTTTGAAAACACAAACCAAACCCTAAAAAAAAATAGTAACAATGCATAAAACCAACAGAGACCACATGCACCAAGACACTATAGTACTGTATATTCAACCAAGAACTGTTTGAATATAAGAGATATATACAAAATTCATTTGTTTACAGCTAGCTCAGAGTCTAACCCACCTATGTAATTTCATGTTGCACTATCCTCTCACCACAAAGAAATACGAAACAAAGAATCTAAACAAAATGCCTCAGCAATATTTAGGGGAAGGCGATGGCTCAGTCGGTAAAGAGGTGGCCTGCAGTCCTACCGGACCCAAGTTCAAATCTCCGCTCGGGCAGGGAACAGTTTAAGGATTTGAATTTCACTAAATCAGACTTTACTGATTTACCAGAAGACCCGCCGACATGTAAAAATACCCCCGCTAATACTACTACACCAGTCCTGTATGAGACAGCCCTAGCATGTGTTCAATATGGACGATGGGTCTTAGCGCCGAAGTGGTGACATGAAGAGGTGAATGGCATGTAAGAGGACTACTGGGCCTTGATAGCAGGCTGTGAAGCCTATGCCCAGAATCGGAAACATAAAAAAAAACAAAAAAAAAAACAACATAGCTCCTCCTCCATTCACCCATACACATGCAAACACATACCCAAATATTCAATGCAAAACTCCAAAATCTGCCTCCGGAAAGCGTCCTTCATGACTCCTTACATGACAGTCATTCCTCATAAACTATTCTGTCCAGTGATACATGAGTGCACTTACGCAGACAACGACACAGCCATCATCCTTCTCTGTTTCGGCAGCCATTTAAGTATTGAAGACCCTTACACCACCGCCTAATTTGGCAAATAACGCATCTCCTTATCGCAACACAAATAGTCCTTGGTCCATAACCTTAACAAAAGACCTGTGGAAGATCTCTGTTTAAGCAGTCGGACTCTTGCAATTCTCTGGGTTCACATGCACATTAATCCGGCTTACAGCAAAATAAACAACCTTCTCTCTCTTCCTGGTACCTCCTGCCTGTCTTCACTCGTTCATTCATCCTGCCTCACCTTTGTAGATGATTCATCTTGCCTACTTCTGCCTCATTTATCCTGCTATGCTTCTCTTGTTGACCCATCCTACTTCACCTCTGTTCTTGGTCCATCCTGCATACCTCCACCATATTTACCATTCCTTGCTTCACTTCTTGGTCCATCCTGCCTATCTCTGCCACATTTATCGTCTTACGCTTCTCTTATTCGTCCATCTTGATAAATACGGCAGAGTCAGCTCTGCCGTATTTATCTTACCTTGTTTCAATTCTTGGTCCATCCTTCCTTCTTCAACCTCATTTATACTGCTCCACCTCTCGTTGCTCCATCCTGCCTGTTTTAGCTTCACTTATCACGAATAACTTTTTTTGTTGATTCATTCCTTATTTTCCTCATTTCTTTTATTTATTTTATCTTCTTCATTTATTGTTTACGTATTCATTTTATTTATTTGCCTCTTTGACCAAAACTGTAGCCTCATTCTCTGTATCTGTTAGCCGTATGCGTAAACCTTATTTCGAAGGACATGGCAAACGCTTACCCCGTGCATTACGATGCTGTTCTTTTTCAGTCTTGAAACATCTAGAAGAGTTTAATTTAAGTTTAGGAGAGAGTTTGCTAACTGAAACGGTTAGATAAAGCTTTCATTATTCCATTCATTAGTAAATGACTGTCCTATGTTGAATAAAACTATATGGTCGTACACTGAACAAATTATATACAACATCGTTGAAGAGGAGTTGACGAGGTAGAAATATGACACAACTCTTATTAAATAGCAGTAACTTGTTTTGGTTTTGCCTTCCCCTTGCCAACCTCAGGTTTAACAAGTGCTGCCAGGCACAATAAACCTCGCCCAATAGCAGTTATTTTATTGCTGTTAAATACTTAGTCGTTACTAATGGCTCATATGTTTTCAAGTTACACCCTCTGAAATTCCGTGATCTTGCGTTTCACCTTTCAAGGTCACTCAAAGTCAAAGGTCATGGTGCCAAATTAAATCCTGTATGAGACTTTCTATATCTTGATAATATAAATATCTCCATCTTCAACGAGTTTCAAGTTATAGCCCCCTAACTATCAGTGACCTTGAGTTTGGCCTTTCAGGGTCACGTACGGCCAAAGGTCATGGCACCAATTAAAAACCCTTATGGGGCTTCCTATATTTTGATAATAATAATTAATCTCTCATCAATGAGTTTCGAGTTATAGATCCCTGAATATCCGTGACCTTGAGTATGACCTTTCAGATTCACTCGATTACTTACAAAATTTAATCACTTTCTTTTGGGACCATTGCCGACATATCCTGAAAGTTTCATGTAATTTCAGTAATTCGTTTTTCCGTAATGTTGCTAACAAACAAACTAAAAAACAAACGACCAAAAACAATACCTGCCAGGAATCCGCAAGGGCGAGGTAATTATACGGCCTTAAATTGCCCTCCTCCGGCCAGTCACTCAGCCACCTGCGTTAACCAGTCACGCCTCCACATCAACAGCATCACTTCCTCTAATCTCCATCTTCAAAGTTATTTTGTTTCTTTTTCGCATTAGTATCTGTTTTTAGTAACAGGAGAAAGAATTGCGATTTTTCTTAATTGTTATATGTGATTTGTCAACTGCTGTTGTTTTATTAGTATTAAAATTAGTTATTTTTATTATTCTTATTATTATTCTTACAATAGTAATAATAATGATAATAATAATAATAATTATTATTATTATTATTATTATTACTGTTATTTTTAGTTATTATTATTATTATTATTATTATTATTATTAATTATTATTATTATTATTATTATTAAGTATTATTATTTTTATTATTATTATTATTATTATTATTATTAATATTATTATTATGATTATCATCATTATTATTATTATTCAAACTGTTTCTGGTGTTCACTGTATATAAAGATGTAGTGCTGTGTACCTCCAACATCTTGGTGAATCTTCCTCTCTCTCTCTCTCTCTCTCTCTCTCTCTCTCTCTCTCTCTCTCTCTCTTTTTCTGCCTCTGTGTGTAAACCAAGAGTTTCTCGCCCATCATCTTCATCACTTCTGGCCCTTTCATCCTGCTAACCGTAGTCTAGATGGCATAAAGAGACTTCATAGCACCCCTCCCCAGCGATTTATTTCGCATGTTACACCTTCTTATTCTATTGTACGTTACTGAGGCGCACATATATATATATATATATATATATATATATATATATATATATATATATATATATATATATATATGTGTGTGTGTGTGTGTGTGTGTGTGTGTGTGTGTGTGTGTCTGTGTGTACCATAAAAGATAATATCAAGGCGTAATATGCATCGTACATCGTCAATTAAAAAGTGTTTCGAGGTTTTGTATGCCACCTTGAGTACGATCCTGTATTGCTCCCTGTCCGCTGCCGTCCTTCTTACTGTTTGCGCTCCACTGCTTCTCCCTGGTTGTCGTCCCTCCTTCTGCCTGTGTTGAAGACCGGTGTTGCTCCCTACCACTCTGCTCTTCCCTTTTACCCTCCTGTATAAGGCCAATATTACTCCCTGTCTGCTGTCCCCAGGAAGCGTCTTCGACAGAAGGAAATGAGTCGCGGTCCTTACAAGATCCTACTTACCACCTCTGACTTGACCCTATCTTCCCGCCCCGAGTCCGCTCCTAGGAAGGTGGGGGATTATGTCTGCATAGCAGGATGTGTTCTGTCTGTGTTGGTATGTGTAGCTCTTTTCTCTTCCTTTCTCGATGTTTTTGTCTCTGTGTTCTTTACTCACCTCTGTGTCTAGCCAGATATTTTGCTCCACCTTCGCTTTACCTTACTTTAACAACTTCCTCTTTTGAGTCACTTGATCATCCTCTTGAATGATATTTGTGTCTGGTGTCTTCGATTTGCACATTTTTCTCTTGTCCATGCGATCCCTCCACCCCCTTCCCCAACGTGAGAGATGGCGTAACCAACGACCATATTGCAGTACATGATTTTCCTGCTTGACACATTGGTCGGTGCGTCCGCCTCCTCTCATCCAACTCACATTTTGAATTTTTGCCTGGAATGCTTGCACTGCCAACTTTTCTGTCTCCCCTCCTCCCTCTCACTCTCTCTCACATTTCTGGTTGTGGTCATAGGAAGTTATGTTTAACCTTCCACAAAAGAAAATGTTTATTACGTTCAGTACACTTACTGTATTGTTAGTCCTTTGGAGATATAGCCTATCTAGGTTTAAATAAAAATATATTCAATATTTCTAGAACAATGTAAAAGTTCATATCAGATCATTCACGTGCTCCTAAAATATGTAATGATGTGTGCAGTAAATATATATATATATATATATATATATATATATATATATATATATATATATATATATATATATATATATATATATATATATATATATATAAAATCCGGAAATAATAGTTGTCGAGGTACCGCAATAAATACAATTGAACTGTTCGTTGCGCAAGATAATATGCTCAGTATATTATTTTCAGAAGGGAATGCAAAACAATAATAATATTAATCATAACTTGACATTATCTTTAGCATTAGTACCTGGCTGTTCCACCCTTGGCTTTCAGTAGTTTCGATATGACCTGGCATATTGGCAGATAATTTTGTAAAATATTATTGACAGTTTTCTTCACTCGCCAACCGGCCAGTTATCTTGCAGTAACAATTTTGATGAACTTTACAATCCCAGGTCAATTTAAAAATAATCCTCCACCCGAACCTAAGAAGACCCCTTTATTAGAGGAGGAGAATATTAATGCTAAAAGAAAAATCGACCAACACACACACACACACACACACACACACACACACACACACACACACACACAAAATATATATATATATATATATATATATATATATATATATATATAGATAGATATATATAGATATATATACATATATATATATATATATATATATATATATATATATATATATATATATATATATATATATATATATATATATATATATATATATATATATATCACGCACACACATCAAAGCTTAATTTCGCATATTCAGTTGTACCGACGAATGCTAGTGTGTCGGTACACTCAAAATGATTATGGTGTTTACCGAAGCATATACTGTACCTCCTTTTCTCACTCGTAATGTGTCGTGTTTACTTTAATGCACGTTTTAATGTTTAGATTCATTCCAGTGTAAATATCACTGAGTCTTCTTTTCCTTGCTATTGCATATCCATTCATCCGCTTCTTGGCAGACACCGTCTGGTATTAAGTCGTCTGTTTTTTTTTTTGTTTTTTTTTCTTATAAGCATTGCTTAGTAGTGCGAGCCGATAGTTTATATAACCTTTCTTACATGGAAAGCTAAGCCTTTATTTCACTTTTTAAGATGGATCGTTCCATTTTTTTTTTTTTTTTTCAAGTTTGCAATTCTTTCATGTATGCTGTTTCGGGTTATGGAAGCCAGACATGACCAACTGTTTATCACTGCAGTATTTTCTTTTTTTCTCATGGATGTTTTTTTTTTTGGCCCATCTCCTTAGTACAGACCGTGGATTGCGTTAGATGTACACATAATACATCAATTATTGTTTCATATTTGTGTAAAAAATAATTGCCTTCCTCTGTCATTATCTATTCACATGTATCAAGTACTACACCATTCCATTTTCTTGATCACCACTACTGACATGGTGAAAGGCTTCCTTTTGCTGAGAGTTTCTTCACCCGTTATTAGTGTTAGCGAAAAAAGGCATCTCCGTGTTTTTTTAAATGTCTCGGTTGTTCCATGTTGAGATCAGTCAGGTATTTCTTCCCCCTCTGATTCAGTGTTTCAGTTGTTCTCAGTTCACTTATTTTTCAAATCAGTTCCTCATTCCTCAAATTTTTGTGTGTAAACTGTCGTCTGTCAAAAAGGTCCTCATCCTAGGATGACTGACTAACCAGTGACTGTAACCTGTGCTGCTGGTTGTGCTCTTGTGTGACTGTGAGGAGAGTCTGATACCTTATGTTTCGATGATTGTATGTTAACTGTATCTGCACATATATGTACAGATGTATGTGTTTCCAAGCGTTTGTACTTCTGGCGTGGTACATTTATAAATGTGTTTAATCCAAATTTCAGTGTCTGTTCAGGTTGCTGGGCTCAATCACTCATTAAATGTGTACTTTCTTCACAGAATAGCGCTATAGATACTTTTTATACCTAATTTCCCTGTCAAGACAGACACCAGACACACTTTATAAATATTAATGTATTATATATGCACTACCCCAATTGCAAACAGGGACTTAGCATCTTGATCCAGCTTACAGTCATAGGGGTCATAGGGAGTTGGTAAATGATTACTCGGTGCCTCCCAGCTAGCAATCGAGCATAAATATTTCTCATTCTTTTTCTGAGATGGAGATTACGAACTGTGTGAAAACAACATATATGGATCATCAGACACGGTTTCGTAGTACAGTTTCAGTATGCTTTAAATCAAATAAGTAATAATAATTGTTACTGCCTCGCAGTACCACCTCTAGTGAGTCAAAGTATAGTTTCTTTGTATTTTTTCTCTGCCTGTAAATGTTCAGGTATCTGTGTATGCATGAGTGTGCAACTATCATGCTGGTGTGCTTGTCTTATGCAGTGACCATACGTACGCCACTGTTAGTGTCACGGACAGAACTGTATATCTGCCCAGCATTGTTCACAAGTGTACGTGATGATGCCTCTCGGTGGCAGTGTATAATCCGGAGATGTATGTATTGATATATATTAGTGTTGTGAACAGTTTGCACTATATACATGTCTCACTGTTCACTTTCTTCTGGTGGTCTGCTTTTCACCAACAAACACATTCGTACAGTACATGGTGGCGATGCAGGTGTTTAGCTATGCTCTCGTACAGTACCGATGTACCGAGAAAATATTGCATTGGCCTCTGCGTGACTAGTTTCATGACTGCACTATGCATATGTAACGTGTAACTTAGTGTGTGTGTATCATTTGGTGCATGTACCTACAGTATGTGTACTATATTATTTGTGTGATCGTGCTTTACTGTGAGTATCGTACTGTGTGTCTGTGTGTGCAGCGAGGAAATGGCAGGTTAGTACCTGGGGGTGAAAGTCTTGTTATATTTGTTTTTATAAATATTTGTGTATACATTATAACCATGACGTTACCCACGTGCTATTTGTTAATGCATTTTTTCTGTACTGCAAACAGTAATGCTGTCGCTTTTCATATGTCCAGTCCAGTCGTCATGTCAACAGTGCCACTGGGATGTGTTATATTATGCACGACAGAATATCAAAAGCTATATATATGAAATGTATTCATTCCCACATATATTGTACCAGATTACCGCTGAGTAAGAGCAACAGAACTTAACTATATGTACATTTAAGAAGTTGACAGATTTTACCACATTTCTCCTAACAAATAAATTATGATTCGAAAATTCATTGATGATAAGGTACTAAAATACAAAGTAAGAATATTGAAGAGTTAGTAAAAATTACGGATGTATGCACTGAATGAAATAATCCTGACCTTACAGACATAAGAACATACTGTACATTAACCAAACTGTAGTCGAAATGAAAACCTGGAATTTCCTGGTAATTTAGTATGCAAATAATCTGTCGGATAGACACTGAGTGGAAGCGCCACAATAAGTAATGGACACAAGAAAGAACGGATACTGTAGCTGTGCTATATTAACAAAAAGCAAACCAAATAAAAATAAAATACTTTACAAGACTACCCGTCATCTGTGAGCCAGGTAGACTGTAATAATACTTTTAGATGAGAACTTGACTATTATGTAGCCTATCCATAGTGAATGACTCCCAGTGCTGGTTTACTGGCATGTGAACTCAAGTTGTGACTCTAAGCAAGTTTTATTAATAACTTTTCCTTCTATAATCAATACTTTCTGATATTTGAGTTTTCGACACAGACAGACACAGATACATTTCGTACAAAATAATGACTATCGACTTCGTCTACTTGGCTCAAAATTTCAAGATCAAGTAAAACAGTGCTGATGGGTAGCACAGAAAGCGTGTATAAGAAACTGCTGCACGGTGTGGGATGAAGAAAAGACTGAAGAGAGACTAACAGTAAGAAAAATGTTCCAAAAAAAGGAGTACGGAAATTGCAGGAAACCCATTTACAAAAGAGAGAGAGAATAAAATCTCTGTCGCTAACCTTGCATTTTGTGAGATCGGCGGTGTATGGAGCAGTTGATTTCCTTTGACCGTTAACAAACACACGACTGAGGTAAATAATTTCGAAGTGTTTGATCCTCAGTTAACCCTATGATGGTCGAGACAACTCGAACATTCTATTCCAACAACGCCAAACTCTTTAAGATGAGGATAAGTCAGAGGAGCTTGAATGATAATACATTTTTACTTAAATGGAGCTATTCAGAATTTGCAATGCCTCTAAGGAGAAAAAATAAATATCGGAGATATTTTGCTAGACCCTGCTAGCGGCAGGGGCAGGCACACTAACACATAACTTTCTGAGTAAATTGTTGCACCTGAGAGTCACTTATAACTAGGAGAGAACTGGGACATACTGGAGCTCGCGGGGCGGCTCTGGCAATCATCCCTGTGTCTGACTAGATGGCAGGCGATGTTTCCAAGGCATTTTTAGTCATATGTATAAAGAATTAGTCGAGAATATAATATTTATTTTTAGATTTTTTCATGAATAAGAATTCAGACTCAAACTTACCTGTTTAGATTATTATTAGCCCTCTCCCCCCTTCTTAAAACCAAGAGCCCCCACAGATCCAGCAATAAACAACTTGCATGTTCTAGTTATGAAAAAAATACAGAGTTCTCATCAAGGAAGAGATTTCCAGTGTACAGAGTAACCTCGTTTTCAGAGAGTACCCTCGATAGGAAAGGTATCGGCGTCATTTCAGTGTGAGACATTATGATACACGGACATTGATTTAGGTGAAATTATACGGATATGTTGGCACTGCGATTGTGATAGAACCGCCAGTTAGTAATATCTAACCTCACACTTTCATACGGTATTGCATTATAATGGGCGCATGTGATTTTCTGTGACTTAAACAGGCATGCCAACACTACCGACTGAACCAGAGGCGAAGCATTTCATATCTTATCCGACCTCAGGGTACCGATACTTTGTTTATCTAGGGTACTCTCAGTAACAGAAGTATCGGCATCCTGGAGTCAGATCAGATGTGAAATGTTTCGTCTCTGGTTCAGTCGGTAGTGTTGGCATGCCTGTTTAATTCACCATAATCCACATTGCCTTTATAATACAGTACCGTATGAAAGTGTGGGGTTAAATATTACTAATTAGCAACTCTGTCACAACCGCAGTACCAACATATCAGTGTCATTTCCCATACCTCATAACTTCTCACACTGAAAGGGTGCCGATACTTTTTTTTTTTTTTTTTAGTCAATGGTACATACCAGAGGTGGAGATAGGCGGTGACAACCGTCATCCACTCACTTGATGTAGTGCTGCCTACTTTCCCCTACACATCTGTTCCTGCTCTCCTTTCTTCCTACGTGTCTCCTTCCTGTCGTATTTTAATACTCTGTTACCCACTTCAGGTGGTTCTTCACTGAGTGACAATTATGGTTATTTTCTGTGACCCTGAAAACCATTTACAACGCTAGTTAGTAACCATATAACTAGATCACGGGGTGAAATGAAGCACTATGGTACCCCTGCTAACTGGATGGAGATGCAAATGCGGCATTCACCCATAAATCAAACCTCCACACTTTTCCATGCCTCAGTGCATCGAGATGGCCCTGCAGGGGTCGTTGCTTGCCTGTGGTTGGTGGGTTTGCTTAGCCAGACACACTAGGGTTGATCAGTAACAACAAGCAAGAGATGGCAAGAAACCCATTTATGACCAAATGCAGTATGTCATTAATTTGGTCGACAACATCCCCATTTTCTCTTGAAGTAAAGTGTGAAAATTTCAGATCTCGAACCACACACAAATCTCTAATGCACCATCACCTATACTCAGATGATATCAAAAGACTAAAAATCAAGAAAAACTTGGCCTAAAGGGAAATCCTGAGAGGGAGAAAAACAAAAGATAGAGCTTAATCCGCCGTGCACTGTCAGCGTATGGGTATGTCACAGCTTTTTTTCACACTAAGACCTGTCAATGTACCGGTACATTTTGCATTTGTGAGGTAAGTCGTTTGCACATTTTGCAAGTTTTGCGAGTGATTTTTGGTAGGCATATGTGGGAGAATTTCTTCTATCTGCCGCCAGGCAGCGATACCGCATGACCCCCGCACTCCATTGTCTCGGCAACTCACCTGTTAGCAGTGACCTGGCCAGTAAAGACATGTTGCGCCGTGGTCTCTCCGACGATGAAATTCAAGGCGAGAGTGATTCACCAATAGATGATGATGTGGAGGACAAAGATTACGTTGAACTGAAGGAAGAAATGAGAAGTATTGAGGAGGTAACACTGCCAACGAAGGTGCGGTATGATGATGTGTTCAGTGAGTGAAACAATACTTATATCGCCTATATATTGTGTGGAAACCAATATATTTTTGTACTACATATAAATTCGTACCAAATGAACAATTATCTACCTATCCTGAGTGGTTTGCAATAGTTACCCCTACCATAGAAAACGTGACAGCAGCAGCGCGGCTCCAGAGAAGACAGTACCAGGTGTTTGAAGGGACACCTGTATAACTCACTTATAAGCTCAGGTGAGCACTTTTATTGGTATTTTCCAATGTTCCTAATAAAAAGCGGAGGTTTGAGCCTTTTTTTTTTTTTTTTTTTTTTTTTCAAAAATCTGCCGGGATTGGGGAAGGTCATCGGAGAAATTGCCTGGGAGGCGCCGAGTTACATTCATTATTTTGTCTAACGTTATGGGTTACTCAGAACCCATCTTCAGGATCTAACAAGAAGTGACTGAACCAAGATATTTATCCTCCTGAAAATTACCTGTCCCTTCTCTTCCTGCAGTCTTATTGTGACATTAATGATGTCATTGCTGTGTACAATCGAAGACAAAAGTCTTGTTGCGGTTATGTCTGAAGATTAGGTGGAACATGTGAAGCATTATGAAAGCTCTACTACAGTAACATATTCGTGGTTGCCTAGCCTGATTTGCTCAAGTGTCATATCTGCTGCTGATGGGATAACGGTGCAGATGAACCCAAGTAATTCCAAAGGCTTAATATCGATTAGCAAGAATTATTCCCTTCTGAGAGACGAAATTCGAGTCTTTTTAGTTGGTCAGGTAATTATCGCCTGGCTGTGTCATCTTACACCTTTCCAGAAAATGTTGAACAGACCTAGTATATACCCTGGTATAGAGAGCACAAGAAACTTGCATCCAACTACTAGGGAGATGAGACGGGACATGATCTCCCTTTATCTGAATCCCGAACAAATGGTGCAAATATTCAATGTAAACAGGACCGTAGAAAGGTGGACTAGGCTCCTTGGGGAGGAAAGAACAACAGAGAACAGTCATCATTCAGATTGCCCCCACGTTACGATACCACTACAGGCCAAGAAATGACTATAGCATTCAGAGGCAACATCGGCAAGTAGTGCTTATGCCGTTAGAGATGAACAGGACCTAGAATTAGGCACACAAATAACTGTGCGTAGAGTTCAGTCTCCTGGCCTATGTGTTCGAACTCCAGTCTGTGGGACTCAAGTCGCTACTCTTAACGAAACTTTCAATTATCAGTATACAGTAACTCTATCCTATATGTAGAATAGTTTGGGCAATTTTGTTTCATAACCTGACAGAGAAAGACAATCACAGTTCATAATTATTGACATAAGCAAAACTGAAGTTAATTAAAATGTAGAACTGACTTATAGACACTTATTTACATAACTGTATTGCAATGCAGCTGACGGCAATAAAAACAACTGAGAGATGGTTCATATCTATCAAGTAAAATTCCAGTTGGAAAGACATAATGCTGTACATTGTATAGATTTGATTCGCATAGCTACCGTACAGTAAATATGCTCGCATCCACAGGTTTGTCACTTGGGGCAAACAACATTTCAACTCAGTGCTACCAACCGTCCATATGACACAAAGCTGAGCGCACCAAAACTTGAGCCTTTCAGCAGATGTTATCACAAGATTTCACGACACAACTTTTATCATTGTACTCTGAAAAAAAAAAAAAAAAAAAAAAAACTATCGTTAGACATGGGCTCAATAGATCAGAGGCTTTTCGGGCATTGATAATCGACTTGAGTCTGTACGGTTGGTAACTATACGTTCTTGGCCTGTATGAATTAATGAGTTTTTCCATTCTCGAGTATTGTAAATCCAGCTAAGCTTCATATACGAGTATACAGTATATTAGTCGACTCGGTGGTGATGTAACTGTAAAGAGAAGAGCAGTAACATTGACACTGGTTGCAACCATGCCACTAAGACTGAATGCTGAGAGTGGAGCAGGAGGACCTTACACTGAGTAGTAGAAAGGATTGGAAAGAAAATGCACAGGTGCTTATTCTCTTAATTTTATAACTTTTTGCTCATGGCAAAGCGTTCGGAACTCAAGATTGACAGAATGTGTTACGTAATGTTTTAAAATTATATATTTAAATATGATAATGATGGTGATGATGATGATGATGATCGTTACTATTATTATTATTATTATTGTAATGCTAGGTGTTTTGGGGTCGGCTTCCCGTCCCTCTAACGCCTAGTGTGTAGCTGGGCTCTCTTTCTAGACCGAAGCTTAGACAAACAGAAGAGAGGCAGGACACAACAACTCAAGGCAACAACCTTTCACGTGTAATACTACATTCTACAGTGGAAAGGGTAGATGTCAGGAATACAGATACACTGTACAATTATAATTCTTAGGCCTAGATATGGGTTATTAGTATCGCGCAGGATACTACCCAGGTCAGGGTCGGGCAAGGTGAATAGCATTTAGGGCAGAGGTTTATATACTATTGTTGCAGGAAGTCCAAGTTATACGTATTTGTGGAGTGGGTGGTACTATTTCGCTGTTGGCAATTATTACTCTAACAGTGGGGTCTGTGTATGATTTTAGTATGATGCGACGTTATCAGATGGTAACATATTCACTGTAATAGACCCGTATTTCACTGCTTGCCCATGTTCGCGATTTCACTGTTACTTTTATTCACTCCACCACTTTTATATTGTCACTGGTGCTTCCTTTATACGGTTAATTCACTGCTCTGCCTTCAGGTTACTAAGTCACAGACACTGTGCATTCACGCTCACTCCTTTCGGGTCTGGGCATCATGGCGGTCAGGTACAAGGGCAGCAGAGGTGATCCAGCCTCACTACTGATGGGGCTGGGTTCTGCCGGGGGCCACTGTGTTCAGGGGCCATGGTATCATGCATAGGGGCATCCTCTCTTGTCCGGGGCAGCGGGTGGCGAAGGGCCTCATGCTTTCGGGGCTTGGGGCGGGAGTACGGCCCTTAGGGCAGGGGCCGAATAACTGCCTGAACTTCTCGCTCAGGCACCTGACGGAGGACGAGGATCTCCGGCGTCTGGGTGTAGGGAGATCCCGTCTGGGGGTCCTGGGGGCGGTCTGGGGATCCTGAGGGCTCAGTGGCACCATCAAGAAGGGGCTGCGGTGCCGGCCTACGTCGGGGTCCGTGAAGTGAGTCCTCTTCAGATCTGGCTGCAGGAAGAGAAGGCCAGGGGAAGTCAGGGGGCCTCTCCAGTACTCCTCCAGGCTGGGGACTCCCTCTGAGATGTAGGTTGGTCAACAGGAGTCAGCACCTGACAGAGGAGCGGCTACAGGCCGTCTCCTGCTGTAGGGTCTGGCTGCTGGCTGTGGCCTTCTAGGGGCGTGGCTACAGGCTGTTGCTATGGCCCGGCTACTGGCCATGACCTGGGAAAGGGGGCAGCTACAAGCCGACTCAGGGGCACCTTCAGAGCGGCTACAGGCCGTCTCCTGACGAAGGCCGGAGCGGCTACAGCCTGTCACCTGATTTCCCTCAGAGCGGCTACAGGCTGTCTCCTTCAGGAAGGTTGAGCAGCTACAGGCCGTCTCGGGAAGGGCACCTTCAGAGCAGCTACAGGCCGTCTCCTTCAGGAGGGTTGAGCGGCTATAGGGCTTCTCGGGAAGGGCACCTTCAGAGCGGCTACAGGCCATCTCTTGACGAAGGCGGGAGAAGCTACAGGCCATCTCCTGATTTCCCTCAGAGTGGCTACAGGCCGTCTCCTTCAGGAGGGTTGAGTGGCTACAGGGCTTCTCGGGAAGGGCACCTCCAGAGTGGCTACAGGCCGTCTCCTGACGAAGGCGGGAGCGGCTACAGGCTGTCTCCTGTTTTCCCTCAGAGTGGCTACAGGCCGTCACCTTGAGGAGGGTTGAGTGGCTACAGGCCATCTTGGAAAGAACACCTTCAGAGTGGCTACAGGCCGTTTCCTGATGAAGGCAGGAGCAGCTACAGGCCGTCTCCTGTTATCCCTCAGAGTGGCTACAGGCCATCTCCTGATGAAAGCGGGATCAGCTACAGGCCGTCTCCTGTTATCCCTCAGAGCGGCTACAGGCCGTCTCCTTCAGGAGGGTTGAGCAGCTACAGGCCGTCTCGGAAAGGACACCTTCAGAGCGGCTACAGGCCATCTCCTGATGAAGGCAGGAGAGTCTGCAGGCTGTCTCCTGTTTTCCCTCAGAGCAGCTACAGGCCGTCTCCTTCAGGAGGGTTGAGCGGCTACTGGACATCTCAGGGGTGCTGACTGGAGCTGGAGTAACAGCTCCACCCCGATGTTGGTTGGGGAAGGCTTAACCATAAGGTAGTCTTGTATTCCTGCTATGGTGGCGGTGGGCGAGCTTCAGGTCATAGTGGCGCACAGCCCGGGCGGACTTATGTCGTTGTCACCCTGAGTCCCGGCGCGCTGTCGTTGCTCCTCTGTAGGCTCCTTCTGGGGGTGTTAGGTCGCCCCCTGTGGCACTATACTGCATTTTACCACCTGCTTGGAAAAGTTACATCTCTGTGACTGGAGGTGGTAAACTTTGGTGTCGTAGCTGTGGTAGACTGGCTGTAGGTGTTGGAGGAGGGCTTGCCAGGCAGTGGTGGCTGAGTTCTCTTCTAGCTGCTCGTCACAGGTAATGAAGAGGGTGGATGAGTCGGTGGAGGAGCGGAGGAGTCGTAGGAGGTGGTGAGGTCCTCGAACTAGTTGTTTCCGTCCAAAGGGTGGCGCCCATATGGCTCATCAAATTCTTATGGCGCTAGGTGTTATGCTCTGTGCAGGGCTGTCTTGAATGCTGGAGATGGATGGTGAGTGCGGGGTTTTATACTGGGGTAATGCGGCAGTGGCCGGGATTTGTGCCTGGTGTATCATGAGTGTGAGATGATTTAGGGCAGGGGTAGGGGTGTGATTTTGCAGTGAGGCGGGTGGGGTGGGAGAGTGGGTGTATTGGGTGGGTGGGAGAGAGAGGCAGCCAGGGCATGTGATGGTTGTTTTAAGGGTGGGTGTGGGTGGTGATGTGGGTGTGCAGTGTCGTCATGTGTGTGAGGTGTGTGGGGCACGTGAGGGCAGCTGTGGGGTGGTAGGAGTGTGGGTGGTATGGTGCGGGGAGCGGAGTGTATTGTGAGTGGGTGGTGGTGTCATGGGGGCGTGGGATGCGCAGGTGGAGTTGGGGGCAGAGAACAGGGCGGGTGGGGTCAAGGAGGCATGTGCGGGCAGTGGGCTGGGAGATGCGGTGGCAGTAGTGGGCGACGGCTGAGGCGGGGGTGTGGTGGGCGGAGGGGGTGCAGGGTTGTGGGCGAGACACGCGGTGCTGGGCGTGGGAGAGGAGGCGGCAGGTGGTGAGGAGGTGGGGGAGCAGCGCGGAGTTGGTGGTGTTGGTGGGTTGTCAGGTGAAGTGCGATGTGGCGTGACAGAAGGTGAGATGGAGGCACTAGGGGAGGGGGAGAGAGAGAGAGAGATGACGAGGGGGAGATGTAGCAATCGTAGGAGGTAGAGGGAAGTGGTGAGGGGGTAGTGGGCGGGACAGGGCATAGGGCAGGGGCATTGGGGGCAGGAGTGAGAAAAAGGTGCACATGCCGGTTTCGGAGAGTGTGGGGAGTGCTTTGGTACTCGATGATCACCTGATAGAAGTTAGGGACGCGTATAATGGTGTGGGGCCCCATGAAGTGCAGTGCGAGCTTGTGGGGGGTGGGGAGCTGCACTATCATAACGGTGTCGCCTGGCTTGTAGGGGTTGGAGGCAGTGTCAGGGTGGAAGTCCAGGTTGTTTTGGAGGTGGGTTAGCCAGCGTTTGAGATGGTGTAATGGGTCTGACGTGGGGGTTGAAGTGGGGGGTTGCAAATGCTGCCGAAGGAGCAAGAGGAGGGGTGTGTACCCAAACACTCGTTCGTACAGTAAAATTCTGTCTTCTTGGGGGCAGGAGTTGATGCCCCATTGCACGATTTTCACATGGATGGCCAGTCGTCATCTTTGGTGGCTTCTATCCCGGTGCGGAGTTGATTCATCAGCGTACGATTGCTTCGCTCACATATGGCATTTCCTTGGGGCCAGTAAGGGGACAAGTGGGAGATGTTATAGCCGAATATGTGGTCCAGCTCCTCCCAGATGTTACTAGTGAACTCAGGTGCGTTATCTGAGTGGATTGCTTGTGGGATACCAAAGTATGGGAATACATGCCGAATCAGGGCGTCGGCCACTGCGATAGCATGATGTTCCTTCGCTGGGCAGGCTATGACGAAATTGGAGTATATGTTGACCAATGTGGTCATGTACCTATACCTGATTTTGAGGGTAAGGGTCCCACTACGTTGATCGCCAATAGCTGTCAAGGTTAGTGGGCGGTAATCTGGCCCAGTGGACCTGTGGTATGGGTGATGTCTTTACCGAGGGTGCATGATCGGCAGGATTGGATAATTTCCTTGGCGAGGATTGGACGCCCAATAGGTGTCGTTAAAGACCAGCAGGAGTTTTTTCGTGTCCAGGTGAATACCATTGTGGGTATGCAGGTGTCGGAGGGTGTCGAGGGTGGCATTGGGGGCTAGGAGGATATGCCCGGATGGGGTAAGCAGGTGGTTGCCTTGGCAATACAGTTTCTTGAAAAGGTGCTGGGGGATCCAGGGGGGTCGCTTCTTGTGATGCCACTGCTGGAGGAGATCTGGCTCCGGCTGGGCGGCATTCATGGGGAGCCAAGAGAGAGCGTCCGCATTGGTGTGGAGTTTGCTGGGGCGGTACGAGATTTCATAGTTGAACTCCAGGGTCTCGCGCCATCGGATGAGCTGGGCATTGTGGGTGTCAGATTGCCGCAGCAACTGGAGGGACTGGTGATCAGTGAAGATGGTAACCTGGGTCCCTGATAGATACGCCCGGAACTGCTCAAGTGCCCAGATGATGCCCAGGCGCTCCCTGTTGGTGGCGGCATAATTTTTTCTGCCTGATTGAAGGTACGGCTGGCGCAGGCGATGATGTGCTTGCGGCCCTCTTGGACTTGCGCCAGCACAGCGCCAGTCGCAATTAGGGAAACATCTGTGTACAGCGGGAATGGGAGGGCATAATCGGGAAAGGCCACAATGGGGGTGGAAACGAACCTGTCCTTAAGTTGTTGGAAGGCAGCTTGTCTCTCATCCGTCCAGGTGAATGGTTCTCCCTTATGGGTCAGGTCATGGAGTGGCTTGGCAATGTGGGCAAACCCCTTCACAAAATGGCAGTAATAGGACGTCAGGCAGAGGAATGCTCAAATCCCATGAACATCTTGTGGTGGGGATATGTCTGCGATGGTGCAGAGTTTGTCTGGGTTGGGAGATATGCGAGCCTGGGTGATGACGTGCCCCAGGAATGAGACGGTTCTGGCAGCCAAGACACACCTGGTGGGCTGGAGTTTGAGGCCTGCCTGTTGGATCCTGGTGAAAACCCAGCGGAGGCGCTGCAGGTGGTTGGCCCAGGTCTGGCTGAAGACTATGAAGTCATCCAAGTATGCGAGAGAGATCTCCAACGTGAGGCCGCTGAGGTCGGATTTCATCAATCTGGAGAAGGTGGCGGGGGCGTTACAGAGGCTGAAGGGCAAAACATTAATTTCATAATGTTTCCCGTTGCTGGTTGAGAAGGCGATTTTCCCTCTGTCCTCCAGACGCACCGGGACCTGCCAATATCCTGACTGGAGGTCGAGGGTAGAGAACCAGGAGGCACTGTACAGGGAATCCAGGGAGTCGTCTATGTGCTGGAATGGAGTGGCATCCTTGGTGGTTATGTCATTAAGCCGGTGGTAATCAACACAGAACCGCATCATGCCATCATTTTTCTTCACGAGGACTATGGAAGAGGACCAGGGGCTGGTGGAGGGGGAGACGACTCTGGCTTCGATCATCTCCTGAACCTGGCTGTCTTCCTCTTCCCGCTGTTTGGGGTTCTTTCTCCGGGGTGGCTGCCGGATCGGTGGGCCTGTCATATGGATCTCGTGAGCCAGGTTGATGGTGTGTCCAGCGTCAGCTGGTCCCGCCACTAATAGATCCTGGAAATCCAGGAGGTGGCAGAGGGTGTCTGATTGGTGAGTGGAGAGATGGTCTGGGATGGGGGGCAGGGGGCGGGGAAGTGGGAGGGGGAGGGGACGCAGGGCTCGGCTTCCTCCATCTCTCCAATTATGAGCCCTTTAGGGAGGGTGAGGGGCGAGGGGGCGACGTTGGCAATCCGGACTGCCGTGTGGTGAGGGGGAAGGAAGGTTGGGGGCAGAAGGCAGGCCGTGAGGGTTACAGGTGGCAGGAGTGGGAAGAATAGGACAGAGGTGCCTGAGGGCCAGTTGAGGGGCACCCAGGCTTCATGGTGGAAGGGAATGGTGACGGTGGAGGAAATGGTGGTGGGAAAAGAAGGGGGGAGGAGGGGCTGTCAGGGGGGGAGGGAGGAGGGAAGGAGGGGGGTGCAGAGTCTTCCAGCCGGGGCCATGGCATGCAGGTGCAGACGGCCCGAGGGGGAGGGGGGGAGGGTGATTTTCGGAACTGGAGCTGTCTGTGTGGCAATCAGTGGTTGCTCCTAACTTCTGCAACAGGTCCAACCCCAGGTATCCATCGTAACTGCGGCAGGAAGAGTTGAATACTATGAACTTATTCCGGGTCAACACTGGCTGATAGGCGTCAACGCGCAGGGCCCGTGTTTCCCCATGAAATGGCAGGGGGCCATCCCCTGCATCCACAAGGTGAGTAGCCGTTGGGAATAACAGACCGAAGGTCGATTTGTGATGGGAGAAGTAGTGGCTATACAGGCAGGATCTGGCCAGTCCCGTAACAACCAGAAGCCTGGCTTTCACCCCGTTCAGCTTCATCTGGTGGTAAACTTTGAGGGAAGTGGCCCTCACCACCGTGGGAAGATGCGGGGGCGGTCCTAAAAATCCAACTGTCTGGGGCCTCCATCTTCCTCCGGCTTCTGTTCCCCGGGTTTGGTCTCCTCCGCAGGTGCGGGTTCATCCTCTGTTACCTTATTCTCTAGAGAGGAAACTTACGTTGGCCTGGGGTGGTGGTTTTCTGTTGTGCAGCTTTCAATTGATCTCTGATATTGTGCAGTGGGCACCTGGAGCTGCACGTGGAGAACTCCAAGGGATTCTTTAGGATGAGGCTGGGGTTCTCCCTGTGGCTGGGGCGCCGGTGGGTAGGGTGTACTCTCAGCAGGCTGGGTGCTGGGGTGGGGCTGGTGCAGGGCATAGGCGGACATGGCTTGACTGGGGGAGCCGGAATATTTGTGGGAAACTTTTTTACTACATTGATTTGCTGGGGTGCAGGGCGGGAGGTCAGGAGGCAGCGTATCCATTGAATGTCCTCATCCATGTCTCCGGTCGGGTCATGGATCATAAAGTGCTCCTTGACAATGCTGGGGAGCACTCTCAGAAGAGTATTAAAGGTGTGTTGCTCCCAGGTTTCATCATCTGCCTCCGGGTAGGCAGCAGTGACCAGTCGTCTAGCCTGGATTAAAGTATTGTCCAAGTTGCCATCGAAAGTTGAACTATCCAGTTGGGATAGTGTCACCACTTTACCTAGTGATTGGGTGATGGCTTGAATCACAAGTTTCATGAAATTTTGCCAGGTGAGCCCTGGAATGATCTTGGGTGCTATATTAGCTGCCGTTTTGCCCAGTAGCGGGAGTGTGACTGCAATATTCTGCTTGTCATCCTCGAAACTGATATCTAGCAAAGGTTTAATAATTGCCAGGTATGTGTGAACATCATACTGTTCGGGGTCGAATTTAGGTAATTGCACATGTGGTTTGGTTGCCATTTTTCCAGTATTTCCTGATTATCGCTCTCGTATGCCCGGGTCAAGAACCAACGCTGTCCACCAGTGTAATGCTAGGTGTTTTAGGGTCGGCTTCCCGTCCCTCTAACACCTAGTGTGTTGCTGGGCTCTCTTTCTAGACCGGAGCTTAGACAAATGAGAGAGAGGCAGACACAAAAACTCAAGGCAACAACCTTACACGTGTATTACTAAATTCTACAGTGGAACGGGTAGATGTCACGAATACAGACACACTGTACAATTATAATTCTTAGGCCTAGGTATGGGTTATTAGTATCACGCAGGATGCTACCCAGGTTAAGGTTGGGCAAGGTAGAGCACTTAGGTCGGAGGTTTATGAACTATTATTGCAGGTAGTCCAGGGTTTATATATTTGTGGAGTGAGTGGTACTATTTCACTGTTGGCAATTATTACTTTAACACTGGGGTCTGTGTATGATTGTAGTATGATGCGGCATTATCAGATGGTAGCGTATTCACTATAGTAGACCCGTATTTCACTGCTTGGCTGTGTTCACAGTTTCACTGTTACTTTTATTCACTCCACCACTTTTATATTGTCACTGGTGCTTCTCTCACTGACTTCCTTTGCATGGTTAATTCACTGCTTTGCCTTCACGTCACTAAGGCACAGACACTGTGCTTTCACTGTCACTCCTTTCGGGTCTGGGCATAGTGGCGGTCATGTACAAGGGCAGCAGAGGTGACCCAGCCTCACTACTGATGGGGCTGGGTTCCGCTGGGGGCTTTTGTGTTCAGGGGCCACGGGATCATGCATTGGGGCGTCCTCTCTCGTCCGGGGCTGCTGGTGGCGAAGGGCCCGGCTCTTTCGGGGCTTGGGGCAGGAGTACGGCCCTCAGGGCAGGGGCCGAATAACTGCCTGAACTTCTCGCTCAGGTGCCTGACAGGGGACAAAGATCTCCAGCCTCTGGGTGTAGGGAGGTCCGCCCGGGGGTCCTAGAGACAGTCTGGGGGTCCCGAGGGCTGCGATCCCCGGTGCTCGATGGTGCCGTCAGGAAGGGGCTGTGGTGCCGGCCTACGTCGGGGTCTGTCAGGTGAGTCCTCTCCAGATCTGGCTGCATGGAGAAGAGGCCAGGGGAAGTCACGGGGCCTCTCCAGTACTCCTCCAGGTTGGGGATTCCCTCTGAGTCGTAGGTTGGTGAACAGGAGTCAGCAGCGGCTACAGGCCGTCTCCTGCCATAGGGTCCGGCTACTGGCCGTGGCCTTCTAGGGGCGCAGCTACAGGCCGTTGCTAACGCCTGGCTACTGGCCGTGGCCTGGGAAAGGGAGCAGCTACAAGCCGACTCAGGGGCTCCTTCAGAGCGGCTACAGGCTGTCTCCTGACGAAGGCCGGAGCGGCTACTGCCTGTCACATGATTTCCCTCAGAGGGCTACAGGCCGTCTCCTTCAGGAGGGTTGAGCAGCTACAGGCCGTCTTGGGAAGGGCACCTTCAGAGCAGCTACAGGCCGTCTCCTGACAAATGCAGGAACGCTTACAGGCCATCTCCTGTTTTCCCTCAGAGCGGCTACAGGCTGTCTCCTTCAGGAGGGTTGAGCGGCTACAGGCTGTCTCCTTCAGGAGGGTTGAGCGGCTACAGGCTGTCTCCTTCAGAGGAGTTGAGCGGCTACAGGCCATCTTGGAAAGGACACCTTCAGAGCGGCTACAGGGTGTCTCCTGATGAAGGCGGGAGCGGCTACAGGCCGTCTCCTGTTATCCCTCCGAGCGGCTACAGGCTGTCTCCTTCAAGAGGGTTGAGCGGCTAAAGGCCATCTCAGAAAAAACACCTTCAGAGTAGCTACAGTCCGTCTCCTGATGAAGGCGGGAGTGGCTGCAGGCCGTCTCCTGTTTTCTCTCAGAGCGGCTACAGGCCATCTCCTTCAGGAGGGTTGAGCAGCTACTGGCCATCTCAGGGGTGCTGACTGGAGCTGGAGTAAGAGCTCCACCCAGATGTTGGTTGGGGAAGGCTCACCCGGAAGGTAGTCTTGAATTCCTGCTATGGTGGCGGCAGGCGAGCTCTGGGTCATCGGGGCACACGGCCAGGGCGGACTTATGTAGTTGTCGCCCTGAGTACCGGTGTGCTGTCGTTACTCCTCTGTGGGCTCCTGGGGGTGTTAGATCGCCCCCTGTGGCATTATACTGCATTATTATCATTATTATTATTATTATTATAAGTAGTACCGGGTAGTAGTAGTAGTAGTCGTATTATTATTTTTGGTGTTGCTGTTGCTGATAAGGTATATGTAATATTATTTCTTTATTTGAATAAGTTTTTGTAATTTATATCCTCCTCATGTCCGTTTTGGCATGTCTCATTCGTAATGTTTCGAAACTTCTATTATATGTATTAGGATATTATTGTATCATTCACGCACTCGTGTAATGCTGCCTACTTCATCCTTTACCCTTATCATTCTTTTTCTGTGTCTGCTCTCCATTTTCCTTACTTCTTCCATCTTTCCTGGCACATTTTACTATTCTTCTTTTCTTTTCAGGTGGCTTTACATTCAGTGACAAACCTAATGTTTTCCTGTAAGCCAGGAAACCATTTACAGTTCCGGGTGGTAGCCATATAACTAACCCACACGCGTTCCCTACGTGTTGACAAGTGGGTTGGCGGAGGATTACTGCCCCTCCCTGCAAAACCACTAACTCAGAGACAAATGGCCATCCTTTACGAGATTTCGGCGTCTGGCTATAGATAGATAGGCTGGCCCGTGGCTTCTATATAGTCCTCATTTTCAAACATCTCATAGCAACGGAGACCTACGACTTTATGGAATTCTTGCTATGCCGAGAAGAATCTAGTGTACCGTTCATGGGTCATCCTCTGTTCACTCACACTCCCGTCCCCAACTGCTATTGATAGGGAACACAGGCGTACCAACTGTTAATGACGCAAAGGGAATCATACCAGTCACATCGTCAAGTGTTTTAAAATGGAGCGTCGTAAAATTTAATGATACATTTTTTTGGGTAGGTATACCTACATAGACTGAAAAACCCCTCCTGATGGTTAATCATATATTTTACACAAAAGTGAGCTGCTTCTAACCTTTTTTTTAATTTGTTTATCATGATCTTTCTCTGCGACTGTAGATTCTTCACACTTGGTCAACTGATTGTGCTGAGTTACAGTATGTGCAGCACCAGGGAATTAGCTACTCTGATACCGTACAACTGTTATGTGTTCTGCTATCCTTGTATGCATTCCCCGTCCCGTTTCCCCTATGTACGTTTCGATTAGTCACTGCGCAGCATGCGATATACTAAACTCTTCTCACTTTATATCCTTTTGTTTTGGCCATTTCTTCCGTTTTACGTCCTGAGGATGCTACAACCGAATGACCTAGTTTCTGTAAGTGCATGTTGATAACTGAAGCTCTGACTGAGTTGAGGATGAATACATATCTTGTACTATCGTTGTTTGAGTACTGTCATTGCCTCTTCTTATTTCAGTGATACAATTCCTTTCGTTTTAGTTTTAACAGCATGCCCATCGGATAGCATAAATTCTTAAATGCCTTGATGTTCTTACTCACATCCTTTATGAACTCATTACTGCAAATTCTGTACCCTCTTAGAGAATATGCTATTAGAACTTCAGACATGGCTCATTCGTTGTGAGCAGATATATATTAGATAAAGGCATTCTTCGTTGGATGGCTTACGGTACACAGTTTTGTTTGTTGGTTTACGGTACACAGAGTATGAAGTTCTTTTGTATGTTCTCCATATTATAATAACTAAGGATGCGATTTTTATTTCTTTCTCTTCTACTGTGAGCTGTATGCCATTATTTACGTTGTTTAATATTTCCATTCTTTTGTATTGGTGTCCTCCGGCACAATTACTAAGGCATCGTCCACATATCTGTACCAAGTTGCTCCCTTACCTATTACTTTCATTTAGTAGTCGGCCTCTAATTCTTCCTTATATAGGCAAGCCATGAGGGCAGTAAAAGACAAGTAGATAGCTAGACATTTGTGTTGCCTCTGTTTCTCTCCATTGAAAGTAAATGCTACGACTCATTCACAGTGTGATATAAGTTCGACGTAGTCAGATCTTGGTATGAGTAGCTCCTCATCTTCGATGACATTCACTGCTCACCATACTGCCTACATGGCCTCGTCTATCAGTCCGGTGGTGAAGAAATATTTTAGGTCGAAATTTGACATCTATTTATTGATGAATTACCCGACGATTTCAAAGATGCACACCACTAGTCAGACGGGGATCAGATAGCCTCTTAGCCATCTTGTGGGGGTCATCCAGTTTTCCAACGTAGTTCTGTGCACTGTGTTCACATAATGGCCGAAGATTGTATTGTATTCCTTCACTCTGCATTTGATTCTGCTTCATTCATTAATGTATCGGATAAGAGGACAGATCTTTCAAGTCAAGGAGCTCCTATATTATGTGGCTGAAACTTTCACACTACTTGACCGAGAGAGATCTGGCCCGTTTACTAATACATTAATGAGAATTCTAGAAAAGGAGAGCAAATGCCAAGTGAAAACTTACAGCGCAAACTGCAGTATTTGAGTGAAACTCGTGCACGGAATAAGGACAGAAGACTGGAAGACCGCCGCAAGCTGGCTAAGAGGCTTACCGGGTGAAGTGCTTTTTAATAAAATACTGCTTGATGAGGTACTGTCTGATAAAGTACCGACTTGCCAGGAAATGGGAGCACTATTACTCGATTAAAAGGCTGAGACAGAGAGATCAAGAGAACATATGGAGAATACGTGTCTAAAAAACACAAGTGGGACGACGGTGATGTGGAAAAGGGATTCATCAAGGATGTTCTACCGTGCCATAAAGCATTAGCCGACGAACAACTTAATGCACTACTACGACGTCAAAGAATCTGGGTGAACTAAGATAAAATGAAAGCATAGTGATAACTAGTCATATATCAAATAGAGGTGGACAAGTGCTGATAACGATGAAAATTGGGTACAGTGAAAAAATAGTTAATTCACTGTGTCATCACTCTACATCTGAAAAGAATTATAATGGACATTCAGTGAGTCATATTATTTCAATACTGAAGCGAGAAAAATATTAAAACAGTAAATAACGAAACAAGAGAAGAAATTACTAAGCTTACTGGAAGAGGAACCTCTTCGCCCGATTCTGAGAGATCTACAGAAGGTACGGAAGGAGGGTTCTCCAGTGAGACTGATAACATTTGGTACTGAGAGTGCCCCCTCACAAACTGACTAAGAAGCTAGCTAAACCCCTTTTTAACCATGTGGTACACACCTAAGAAATTCGGCAAACTTAATTGAGAAGCTCAACGTCATGGATTTCATCAATAAGATGTCAGATTTTGACGTAAAGTAACTCTTCACCACCGGACACATAGAGGAGGCCATGCAGGCAGTATGGTGAGCAGTGAATGTCAACGAAGTTGAGTATCTATTCTAACCAAGATCTGACTACGTCGAACTTACCATTATATCACTATGTGACAGTTTCGTGGCATTTACTTTCAACACAAAGGAACACAAGCAACACAAAGGTCTAGCTATCTATTTGCCTCTTTCTGCCCTCATGGCTTGCCTATATAAGACTGAATTAGAGGCCGACTACTAAATGAAAGTAATAGGTAAGGGTGCAACTTAGTACAGACAAGTGGACGATGTCTTTGAAATTGTGCCTGAAGACACCAATATTGAAAAAAAAAAAAAAACGGGAATGTTAAATAACGTAAATTATGCCATACAGCTCAGTAGAAGAGAAAGAAATTAAAATCCCATTCCTAGGTATTTTAATATGGAGAGCATACAAAGGAAGTCAATACTCTGTGTACCGTAAGCCAACCAACAAAACTGTTTACCATAAGCCATCCAATAAAGAATACCTTTATCTGCTATATATCTGTTCCCAACGAATGGACCATGTCTGAAGTTCTAGTAACATTTACTCTAAGAGCGTACAGAATTTGCAATAGTGAGTTCGTAGAGGATGAGAGTTGGTACATGACAGAAACCTTGAAGAATCTATGCTATCCGGTAGGCATGCTGTTAGAACTAAAGAGGAATTGGTATCACTGAAATGAAAAGAGGCAATGAGAGTACACACTCAATCAACGACAGTACACGATACGTATCCGTCCTCAACTCAGCCAGAGCTTCAGTTATCAACAAGTACTTACAGAAACCAGGTCATGCGGTCATAGCATCCCCAGGACGTAAAACAGAAGAAATGACCAAAACAAAAGGATGTAAAATGAGAAGAGTTTAGTATATAGCATGCTGTGCAGCGATTGCTCGAAAACGTACATACTGTAAAGGAAACAGCCCGGGAAACGGATACAAGAATAGCAGAACACATAACAGATGTACAGTATCACATAATATCTAATTCCCTGGTGCTGCACATACCATAAATCAACACAATCATTTGACCAAGTGCGAAGAATCTACAATCGCAGAGAAAGATCATGATAAACAAATGAAAAAATAAAAGTTGGAAGCAGCTTACATTTGCGCAAAAAGTATAACTAACCATTGGGATCGGTTTTTCAGTCTCCGAGTATGTTGCTGTACAGCATGGACAGCACTAATGTCGCAGTCAGGAGCTTGGTCGAACTGCAGGATTTTCTTAGGGGTATTCAGTCACGTTGCATCACCAGTTTGGAAAGGAGTTATTAGGGGTATGTCTCGGCTCATTCATTTCTTATTCAGACTCTCTGAAGATGGGTCCTGAGGAGCCTGGAACGATAGAGAAAATAGATAAGCAAGTTGTATTCTGTGTCTCACCCACTCAACATTTCCTTTTGTCACAATGGATCATCGACATTTGGGATAAAGTAAGAAACAGGTTGGACAGTTTTGCTGCATTTAAATAAGGGGGGATATTTCCACTGTAAATTGGGAGTGTGTCGTCCTGTCTCGGCTACCTCCCTTTCGTTGGAGGAAGCAGCCTAGGTATATAGATAAATAGATAAATTTCTGCTGAAGTGGAAAGAACTCACTTAACAATCTTACGTTCTTGTCAACTAACCCTATATCATAGTATTTTTTAAAAATTGTTTTTAAAAATTGATCTTAATGGCTTTAACTTTTCAGGTTTGATCAGAACTTTATGTAAAAATTTTACGTAAACAACTGATGTAGTTTTCAGCATCTGAATGGTTTAATTGCTCCTCCTCCTCCTTCTCCTCTTTTTCATCTCCCTCCTCCTCTTCCTCCTCCTCGTTCTCTTCCTGCTCCTCCTGCTCCCCTTCCTCCTCCTCCTCCTCCTCCTCCTACTACTACTACTACAACTACAACTACTACTACAACTACTACTACTACTACTGCTAACTAGAGTACGGAAATTGCCAATACTTCACCACATGACTAGCCATCCCTGGACGAGGTGATTTCAACACCATATAGTGAGCACTTCGAAGTGAAGAGCTGGTGTAGTAGGGCCCCCTGGGGGGCTATCTCATAAACTGCTGGGCCAAATGGGCCCATAGCCATTTAGGACCTGGTCGCTGACCTTGGCTATGTCCCCAAAATTTCAAGTGTTTACCTTCAGATGTTTATGAGAATCCGCGAATAGACCTTCTTTTATAGGTTTTTGGATGTAACTAGAAAACCAGTACTGGGAACTGGATGATACTGGGCCATAGGAAACCAGCTGGAGGACACGGATGGCCAAGTACTGATGGCCGTAGCTTTGGAATTGGGCGAATACGAGCAATTTACTTCTTTGTAAGGTAATAATAATAATAATAATAATAATAATAATAATAATAATACATCCATCCATCCATCATCCAATCCTGTGTCTCCCCATGAGGAGCGCAGGAACCCGGGGCAAGGCAAGTTGGTCCTGACATTTTGGATGTGGGTGTCCAGCCTCACTCATCCCAGAGTGGCATTACGTGAGCAATAAACCCTTACCACCCCTTGGATATAAATCTACACAGGCTTAATCCGACTGAAACGCCATAATTACCCACTGAACCACCAGGCGCCATAATTTAGTTATATTGTTACCATCCATCCATCCATCATGTAATCCTACGTTGCCCCATGAGGAGCGTAGGAGCCCGGGGCTAGGAAAGTTGGTCCTGACATTTAAGATGAGAGTAACCAGCCTCACTCATCCCTGAGTGGCATTACGTGAGCAATAAACCCCAACCATTCCTTGGATATAAACCTTCACCGGCTCAATCCGATTGAAGCACCTTTATTACCCACTAAACCACCAGGAGTCAAAATTTGGTTATATGGTTACCACCCAGCGTAGTAAGTGGTTTCCTGGTGTACAGGAAATAATTTGGCTTGTCACTCAGTGTAGAGTCACCCACAGGCAGAAGGAAGAGGAAAGAATGAAGGAAAGAAAGACACAAGAGGGAGTGTACAGTCACCCGCAGGCAGAAGAAAGAGGAA
Organism: Coenobita brevimanus; assembly: GCF_032717465.1. Taxonomy (NCBI): domain Eukaryota; kingdom Metazoa; phylum Arthropoda; class Malacostraca; order Decapoda; family Coenobitidae; genus Coenobita; species Coenobita brevimanus. Next base: position 26,270,457 of record NC_137032.1, on the reverse strand, counting down.
AGAATGAAGGAAAGACAGAAGAGGATGGATGGAAAGAAGGATGGAGGAGAGGAAAGGGCAGAAACCCGAGAGCAGCACTACATCAAGGGAGTGGATGGTGTGCGCCCCCACCTACCACACATATGGTTACCATCCAGGGTAATTGGTTTCTTGGTGTACAGGAATCCATTTGGCATGTCATTCAGTGTGGAGTCACTCATAGGCAGAAGAAAGAGGAAAGAATGAAGGAAAGAAAGACATGAGAGGAAGGATAGAAGAGAGGAAAAGGCAGACACCCATCGAGTGAGTGGATGGTGAGCGACCCCTCCTACTGTATAATAATAATACTGATAAGAACAATGTAACTTGGCATTGGTGCAGTGAGTTATAAAAATAATACTTGCTACGAAACACTCCCTGCTACAGTAATTCTTAACTTTTTTAGTTGAAACCCAAACTCAGGTCACGAGGAAAGTTCTACAATGCACGCCTATAGTTCCTTTTGCCGTATTATAGTTATACTGATACTGTTCATAGGATTATAAAGTACAGTAAATGGATAATAGAACCTTGCATTACTGACACTACTAATGTAAGCGTATCATAAAAGTCAGTAAGCATCACTTGAAAGTCATATGTGACCAGCTTTCAAACCAGCTTGTTAGGGAACGCGTGTTCTAAAAACTGTATGTGACCAAAATTTATTAAATACGAATGAAAGTGTAATATTATGTTAGGAACATGGGAACAAATTTGCCAAAGCTGCATGAGAAAAATGAATTAAATATATAATATTCAGCACAGATAATGTACTTCATTATTAGAGATAACACCGGGCTTTGTCTGTTTTACTACGAACTTTGCCAAGTGGTGCAGTTCCAGATATAGAGGGAATATTGTCGCTGAACACATAGACAGTGCATAACGTGTGCTTAGAAGGTATATTGAAAGCATTATTGTTGAAAGAATATACAGAAGAAAGCATTTTTGTTGAAAGTACGAGTGCATATATACATTAGAAAGCATTATTGCTGAAAACATAGATAGTAGAAAACATTGATGCTGAAAGTATATACAGTTGAAAACATTATTGTTAGTAGCATATACAGTAGGAAGCATTGTTGAAACTATATAGAGTGCATAATAACGATGTTGTAACCAGTGTCGTTAATGTAAACAGATTCCCAGACGCAGCCGCCACTGGACTATACACATTAGGCTACTTTGGGTGTTTGACCACGGAGGATTTTTGCCAACGTACTTAAAATAACCCAGAGATCCAAAACCGAGATGCCACCAGACGACTCCTAATCACTGTTCTCAGGAGATTCTACCAGCATTATAAAACTATACGAGCGGATGGATCAAAGAAAGGTTAGGGTAGGGTAAGATAAAGTGAATTTGTGGTGACGTGAGTAACCATCGATGCCTGTGGAATGAATCTGCTGACACTAAAGCACACATTTGACCAAGAACTTCAAGACTGCACTTTTTAATATCGGAAAATTTCCAACACTTGTCCATCATTCCTATGATAATCGTAAGCCTTTATTTCCTATTTAAGATCCACATGTCGGAGAGATAGAAGTCCGTCACCCTGTACTGGGATGCACGGTGCCTCCACATGATTGACGGTGTTTTGGACTTTTTGAACCGGAGTCTATGCTTATGTTTATGTTATGTTAAGGGATATCGCAAATATACATTTTAAGGGTACTGAGCGTAATTAGCAGAGAAAGAAATGTTGTTGGTGTTTAGTTCCTTCTGTAAAATGCCATTTCTCATTTTGTTTCTATGGTTTTCAGACCATATTAGTCTGTTTACGTGAGGGTCCTCAGTTTAAGAAGGGGCTAGGTGTAATATATACTAAGCCCTTCATTACAATGACGTCATTTTTAAAGCTGTCTACCGCACGATGCTTTTACCGAGTTTAGAGATACTGGACTGCAGGAGAAGGGCAGCTTTAGTCCACAGCCCAATGGGTTCACGCACACATGAGCCAGGGGCCGAAACAACAATAATAACAGCAACAACAATAACAACAGCAGCAACAACAACAACAACTACAACAACAACAACAACAACAACTACAACAACAACAACAACAACAACAACTACAACAACAACAACAACAACAACTACAACAACAACAACAACAACAACTGAGGTTGAAGGAGACCTCTCATAGTGAAGGGGTTATACAAGAGTGTTGTGTGTTTGTTGGGAATGAGGGAATAAAGCTAAAATGGTAAAGATTTCCTGACATGCTGCACAGTGATGCTATGAGCTCTAAAGGATACAGTAACTATGCCTGTGGGAGTGTGTGAAAGGGCGAGGAGATACATGGGGTGGTCCGTAAATAGCGCTCCCTTAGAAATAAACCTGGCGGTGTCTTACGTGTTGCGGAGACGACTCAGTCTGCTGGTGTGTGAGTGTGTGTGTGTGTGTGTGTGTGTGTGTGTGTGTGTGTGTGTGTGGCAGTAGGAGCACGAAATGAATAAACAGTTCGTGTAGGCAGTAGTAGTGCTGACTGAACCGTCTCCGCAACACACGAGAATTCACCCACCAGAGTAAGGAGGAGTGTTATACTCGTTTACGGACCACCCTTTACAGTTAAGCAGTAATCGCGTCATAAGTGATTCCATAATAGTAGTACTTCCTTAGATGTTCATTTGCATATCACACCTTAATACTCTCGTATGTTACTATCAGTTTAACACCAGTGAAGTTTACATCATTAACATACACGGTGATAATGACATGTATATAATGTGGAAAATGAATCACTGGAGAAGAGACGCTATGGATTTCGAATCAACGAATATACGGTCTTTCCTGCTTTTGAATCTGTATAATAATTTACTTTTCCGTATGATGATAAGTTCACTAATTATTTATAAGTACTTTGTTTCACATAACACCCTTTACTTCAGAAGGCGGTATGTTAACAATGAATTAGTTATACCTTGGTTATTTTAATGAGTACACGTCAGACAATAGGAAGCTGTATCTATATAAGGAGACAGGGATGAACTGCTACACTTTCAAAAATGCAACATTATTGCGCTGTGCTGCAAGGCTTGTGTGGTGCTGAGGCTGCTAATGCCAGTGTTGTGGTGTGTGATGCATCTCTAGTAGTGCTGCCAGGCTTACTTAACTCCGTGTAGTTACTTGATTCTTGCAGTGCTGCCGCCTCTAGTGATGTAAGTAAGCGTTTGACCTGCGTCACTCTCACTCTTACATATTCTGAAATTTTCACTCTTTCCAAATCTCACTCCGTCATCACTCTGTCTTTCTAATTATATAAACCACGTCCACTTATCAGTATATCAAGTACTGGTAAGTTTACTTTGCCTTCAGTAACTTTGTTCCTGATCTGTGGATTATATTATGTATACAAACCAGAGAAATACTGCATTATAGATACAGTATCATATATATTAGTGATACTGTGCTCTGCTTCAGCTTTAGCTCTTCTCATACGCTGAAATGAAACAAAACAAAAATATGCTGGTAAAACATCACTTAAATGAAGTGTACCGTGAAATAAAGCTTCCATTACAAGGCATATTAAGTAAAGTTAACTAGTCCTTGTATATGGCGCTGACGAGGACAAGCCTACTCGTGACTGCGATGTGCATTCTGGGTGGGGCGAAGCAACTTCACCCGGCAATCAAACCTCTTCATATTTCCCTGCACCTTGCCATGGGGAAGGACCTTGGTCCTGGTTTCAGGCACCCTACAAAGGGGTGCCTGATACCCTTATGGTGTATGTACTGTACTGTACCTACAAGCGGCCCAACAGAAGCAGTTGCTTACCTGTGGTCGATGGGTCTGCTTGGCCAAACTGACAGGGGTTGAGCTACAAGTACTTGTAACATAAAAACTTTGAAGACTGGGTTTTTCACATGTTCTTTGTCAGGAATACGATGCTCTGACAGTGTCTCATCTGTTTTTGGAATCATCTGCAGATATTAGAATAAATCCATCAGCTGTTAATTTCAAGCAATGGCAAAATCATTATAGAACTAAATGCACAATTGTCTTCGTCTAACCCTACAGTTTTCACCACTTTGTCTTCTTGTCTTGCTGATTCTGAACATGTTACAGACATGGGGTCACAGAGGCAGAGGAATTTGATCAAATGATCATATGTGTACGTAAGAGTATCAGAATTATGGCTGCAATCATAACCACATTCAGAACAATACATCGGTGAAATATAATTTGTCCTTCGAGAAACCGTAAATTTGTTTAATATTAAAAACTTACTTTGCTTTGTTGGAAAATTAATTTGTACAGTTATCTGCCAGTGAAAAATTCTCGTTTCATCTCTGTGGTCCCAAGCCTGAACAAAGTGTCTCTTGACTGATGCCTGATGTGGCTGCACATGTGGCTGCCTGCGCCTTAGTCCGCCACATTAGGTCTGCCGCGTTAAGCTTGCTGCTGCATCACGACACTCAGGCTAAGAATGCCCACGCCATCTTTGTTCTCTCGGTGCTCAGATGTACTTGCTGGCTGATCTTTTCGTTCCCATGACATACTCTTTATTTCTTGTTCTCACCAGACGGCTTTATTCAACTGTATAAGCACTTATTGTAGTAATGGGTTAGAATTAAGCAATATCTAACCCCTCCAGTTTGAAGTTCCTCCTAACCAGAATAAAATCGTCTGGAGGTGGCAAGAATACATCAGAATATACGTCATCGGATTCAAAGGGTTAATGATTATTCTCATCAAATGTCTGAATATTCTTCGATTATAAGATGGTTTATATATAGGTTGATATGAGGGAACAAGGATGTCAGTGGTTATATCCTTAGCCTGACTGATAATTTGGCTCAGTAGTGGCAGTTTAGGTTATATGACATAAATAATAATAGTCTAAATCAGTGCAGGATGTATGCCATACAGTTTAGTGTACATAGCTCAGATTATCTGTTTAGGAAAGTGCTCAGATGTAGTTGTCGTAATATCTCTAACTTAGACTAAATGAAGTCGAGAAGGTTAGCCTGCTTAATGCATATGTCACAGTACCATACACGGTACTGGTTATAAAACATTAAATATCGTGAAGGTCATTATAGTGTCAAAAAATATTCAATAAAATATCTCATGAGCAGTGAGCAGTATTGTCAAGTTTTGGATAGAACTGTAATTATTTTGATGCTGTTTTAGTTTAATCAATAGCCATATATACAAAAATGATATAATGTTTCATATTAAATTGTAGCAGAAACAGCATGATTATAGAAATAATGTTCACTGATTTATTAGTTTATAAACACTAGTGATCACATTCCCGGTAGCTGATGCTCGACTGTTCAGGATTTCATGCAACTAACCTGTTTTGTGGTGTCCTTTCCCCCTTCCCCCCAACAGCCTGGCTCCGGTGGCCCTGGTGACCGGCCTGATCTGCTCCGAGGGTCCCTCAGCTCACCCCACCGTCCCACTCCGCACGACTCTCTCCTCTCCACAGCATCGCACGCAGCAGGCAGAGACGCTGACGACGCAAAGGCCAAGTATAATGTGAGTTTTTTAATCGCTAAGATCACGTACTATTTACTACAGTTTGCTGTCATCAGACGGTCAGGTATTATATGAGCTCGAGTGACTTCATTTCAAAGTTTACTATATTTTTGTTATCATCAGACACATTTCTTTAACACAGGAGAGACCTTCTGCACTGGAGGCTAGATACAGCCTTCATTAACCATATCAACAAGAGAGTCCTTTCCTAAATTGAATAAAATCGTCTACCAATAACCCTGTGGCGGGGGGGACACAATCTGGCCGCACTATGGGGTGGTACTACTACTCTGTGGCCAGGTTGTGTTAGGAAGAATACTGCCACCGTATTCCCTGCGTGTCGTAAAAGGCGACTAAAAGGGGCGGAGTGAGGGGACTAGGGACCCCCTCCTCTGTTTTTTAGTTCCTAAAATGAGACAGGCCAGAGAAAGGGATGGGGGATGGAGTTATCCCCGTACCCTGAAGATTGGGTCTATGAATGTGCGTGGATGTAGTACGATTGAGGCTAAAAGGGAGGAGATTGGGAGAATGTTTGTGAGAAGAAAGTTGGATGTGTTAGCTTTGAGTGAAACTAAGATGTAAGGGAAGGGTGAGTCTATGTTTGGAAGTGTGAATGGAAGATTGTCAGGTGTTGATAGAGGAAGGGCAAGAGAAGGTGTGGCCTTGTTAGTGAGTCCAGAAGTACAGCAGTGTGTGACTGAATGGAAGGAGGTGTCATCGAGACTGATGTGGGTGAAAGCTAATTTTGAACGTGAGTTGTAGGTGTTTGTGAGTGCATATGGGCCTGGTAGTGAAAGGGATGAAGAAGAGAGGGAGTCTTTCTGGAATGATGTTGATGAGTGTCTGCAGAGTTTTGGAGCGAATGTGAATGTAGTAATGATGGGAGATCTGAATGCTAGAGTGGGAAATGTAGCATTTGAAGGTATAGTTGGTATGCATGGTGTGACTGGAAAAAATGAAAATGGGGAACGAATGATAGCGATGTGTGCTGAGCGAGAGATGGTGATTGGAAATACGCTGTTTGAGAAGAAAGATATTTATAAGTATACATGGGTGAGACAGGAGGGTGGAAGGGTTGTTGATAGAGCTTTGATGGACTATGTGGTTGTGTCTAGGAATGTAATAAGAAGATTGTTGGATGTGAGAGTTCTGAGAGGGGAGGGTGCAGGTATGTCTGACCACTACCTGGTGGAGGGAAAGTTAAGCGTAGGTAAGAGATGGGTGAGAGCTAGGAGGGTTAGGTGTGGCAGGGAGGTTTTGAAAGTGAGTGAGTTGGATAAAAGAGAGAAAAAGATAGAGTATCAGGAGAATTGAAAGATGAGTGGAACGCTGTGAAAGATCGGGAAACTGGCAGTATGGAGGAGGAATGGCAATTGTTTAAGAGCCCTGTGGTGGGGCATGCAGAAGAGGTGTGTGGTGTGAGACGTGTTGGTGGTGGTGTAAGAAAAGGAAGTGAATGGTGGTGCGAGGAAGTAAGTATGGCTGTGGCTGAGAAGAGACATGCATAATGAAGTGTGGCTGCAGAGGAAGGATGAAATGTCATATGAAAGGTATAAGGAAAAGAGGAATAGGGCGAGAAGGGCTGTGCCTGATGCTAAAGTGGCAGCAGATGAGAGGTGGGGTAGGCGGCTGACAGAGAATTTTCAACAGAATAAGAAAATGTTTTGGAAGCAGGTGAAAAGGGTGCAAAAGGGAGAGTCTGGGAAGGAAGAACGAGTAAAAGCAGAGGATGGAAAGATGTTAATTGAGATGGATGCAGTAATGAAGAGATGGGCAGAGTATTTTGAAAGATTGTTAAATGTAGAGGAGGAAAGGGTGGCTGAGATTGTGGTGGATAAAAGGGTGCAAGGAATAAATGTGTTGGGAGAGTTGAATGATTCTTTGATCACGAAGGAGGAAGTGGAGAAGGCAGTAAAGGAGATGAAAACAGGGAAAGCTGCAGTTATGGATGGGTTTGCTGTGGAATGCCTGAAGGGTGGTGGAGTGACTATTGTTGACTGGTTAGTAAGACTGTTGAATGTGTGCTTTATGAAAGGTATGGTGCCAATTGACTGGGCAAGTGCTTGTGTGGTCCCGTTGTATAAAGGCAAGGGTGATAAGCATGAATGTACTAGCTTTAGGGGTATAAGTCTGTGGAGTGTTGTAGATAAGGTGTATGGTAGAGTGTTAATTATGAGAGATAGAGAGGGTACAGAGGGAGTGATTGGTGATGAGCAGTGTGGCTTTAGGAGAGGGAGGGGATGTGTTGATCAGGTGTTTGCTGTGAGACAAGTGTGTGAAAAGTATTTAGCGAAAGGCAAGGATGTGTTTTGGGCATTAATGGATTTAGAGAAAGCGTATGATAGAATTGATAGGGAGGCTTTGTGAACTGTTTTAAGATTGTATGGACTTGATGGTAGGCTACTAAAAGGGGTGAAAAGTTTTTATGCAAATAGTAGAGCGTGTGTAATAGTGGGAAATGCTGTGAGTGATTGGTTTCCCGTGAGAGTGGGGCTGCGACAGGGATGTGTGATGTCGCCTTGGTTATTTAATATTTACATGGATGGTGTTGTAAGGGAGGTGAATGCAAGAGTTTTAGGTGGAGGTCTGAGTCTGGTGAATGTTGATGGTGGAGAGTGGAATCTGAAGCAGCTGCTGTTTGCAGATGATACTGCTCTGGTGGCTGATTCAGAGGAGAGATTGAGACAGTTGGTAGAGGAGTTTGGAAGGGTGTGTGAAAGGAGGAAATTGAAAGTAAATGAGAATAAGAGTAAAGTGATGAAGTGTACGAGGTTGGTAGATGGTAGGGGGATGAATATAGTTTTGAATGGCGAGTTGCTTGAGGAGGTAGAGTGTTTTAAATATCTAGGGTCACATGTTGCTGTGGATGGAAGAATAGATGCAGAAGTGAAGTTTAGAATAAATGAAGTAGGAAAGGTGCTGGGAGGAATGAAAAAAGTGCTAAGATGTTGTTCGCTTAGAAAAGATGTAAAGAGAAGGCTGTATGAGGGTGTTGTGGTACCAACTGCGTTATATGGGGCTGAAACATGGAATAAGGGTGTAGCAGAGAGGAAAAGTTTGAATGTAATGGAGATGAGGTGTCTGAGGAGTATGTGAGGGGTGACGCGTATGGATCGAGTGCGAAATGATGAAGTGCGAAGGAGAACTGGAGTTGTTCGGGAGATGGCTGGTAGAGTTGAGCAGAGGGTGTTGTGATGGTTTGGGCATATGGAGAGAATGGATAATGAGCGATTGGTGAAAAAGATAACTAGATCTGATGTGAGAGGTGTAAGGCTGAGAGGAAGACCACGAATAGGATGGATGGACAGTGTGAAGAGAGCACTGGATGCGAGAGGGATGTCTGTTGAGCAAGGAAGAGTGGCTGTGCCTGACAGAAATAAATGGGAGAGAAATTGTGAATGAATAAATGATGACGCAGCCCTGAGGGGATATTCTCCCGCATTTGGTCTGATCAGCTAGTCAGGTCAGGTGTGGGTAAGGGGATAGGTCTGTTATGATGTGGCAGGGGTAAACCAGCTCTGCTGTCGGGCCCTGCTGCGGATGTCACTGATTGCATTGCGCAGTTGACCCTTGTGCGGTGTGGTGCGGTGAGGATTTGTCCGTTCTGCCGTTTGGGGCTAAGATGCGAATGAATGTGTTTGAATGGATGAGTAAATGGGGAGTGTGTCGTCCTGTCTCGGCAACCTCCCTTTCCTTGGGGGAAGCAGCCTAGGTATATAGATAGATAAATAGAAAGTTATATCACCATAAATATGTTAACCTTATAGTTTTTATGAACGCAGAAATGATAGAATACAATTAGTACTGGATAACAGCATTTCACTTGGACTAACAAGTGCTAACGTCTAGAAAGGTTAAATTTACCTTCTTAGTACTGCTGTTTATAGTTCCTTTTAGTTTTTTTGGTGACGCGGTCCAGCCTCACATGCAACAGAGTGGCTGATATGATTGTAGGATGGGTATTGCAACAGGTCTACCGTATTTCAAGTACATTTTATTACACTTATTCTTTTGTGGCCATGCTAACTAACATCGACATACAATATATTTATAATTCAAGGGCAAAGTAAAAATGAAATAGTATATGTTCCTTCGAGAAAAAGTGAAAAGTGCTATTTTTTAAAATCCTGTAAGCCCCTTCAATGATCTACCAGACATGTTAAAGAAGTGGCCCGATTTCGCCAAGTAAAAGAATTGGTTGTTGTTGTTGTTGTAGTAATCATTCTGAATCGTAGTGAACAAAAAAGAATGAAATAATCATACGTATTAATATTTTTCAAAGTGTATATATCAGTCTCGAAACAGCAGGTGGCAGAATGAATATGTGAAACTTGGAATCATGTTTCCCACAGGGTGACTTCGTGCACTTGAGGTACTTCTACGTCCACGGTGGCAACTTCGAGGTCAAGAACAGGACCATGACTCTCCTCAAGCAGGTGGGTAAACCACTGACTCCTCTCGTACCTGCCATGGCATAATCATTTTATTTTTATCTATCTGTATATTCGAAGAGTCTTAATACTGCAAGCCACAAACAAACCATTTACTTGCCACCCTGTCCTCTGCATTCAGGCTACCTTCTCTCCAACCCACACACCTCTCCCTCATACCTCCACCCCATTCCTCCAGCTTATTCTCCGTGCCCCCCCCCCCTCCACCTCACTCAAATACGCTCTTCTAATCAGTGTCCTGATATATTTTCTAGTGAAAAATGTGCATTAGCTTCAGTGATGAGTGAAAAGAATATAGTGAACATCAGGACAGTTGTATTTCCTCACAATGCTGCAGCATCAATGGAAATTGTGTGTTGCTTGTAAGTTGTTATCCTCAAAAATAACCTAAGTGGTATTATCACTATTGAATTAGCTTCTTCAGCTGAAGGACGTCTTTTTCCTTTTTCCTTTTCTTTCTTCTTTTTTTTTTTTTTTTTTAATAATTTCGTGCTACTTCACCCAAGTGTACTCAGATTAGGAGGACTTTTTCAAACTGGAGTGATTCAGTAAATCCATCATTAACCACCTTGGTCCGAGACGTCTCTCCAGAGTTATAAATTATCCTGTACGACTGTATGCAGAAGGCAGGAAAAATACATTGGATTGGACAGCTTAATATTGTCAGCGTCAGGGGACCGTCGAAGCACAAAGTTCTTTCTCCTGGATTTTTTTTCCCCCTGTAAGTAAGACTCTTTGACTGACCCTGGTGCAGATGCGTGACCTGCGCCACGAAAACATCAACGGGTTCCTAGGGATGCTGTGTGACTCTCTACGACCCGGCCTGGTGTTCGAATACTGTAGCCGCCGCTCCCTCGAGGACGTCATCAGGCAGGAGGACATCAAGCTTGACTGGTCTTTCAGGCTTTCCCTCCTCACCGATCTGGTCAGGGTATGTAGTATTCATTTCTGCAAGATCTCTTGAGAACGTTGGTACGATCAAAAGCTCGCCGACGCCTCTTTGCCGGCTGTTGAAATAGTTTATAGCACATGACACACACACACACACACACACACACACACACACACACACACACACACACACACACACACACACACACACACACACACACACTGTGCAAGGAGAAAGGACACATCCCGACATTCAGGTAGGAATTAGATGTTTTAAAGTTTGGATAGGTTATATTAAAATTCGTCAGCAAACTTTATTTTTTTTGTGGTGGAGTAGTTAGAGTCAATAATTACCATACACGTTTGGGGTGCCTAGCTAATTAATCATGATTCAAGTTTTTCATGACTTTTGAAATCAGATGAACTTAGCATGATATCACTGGATTTTGGCACAGTTTGCAGACGATGTAATGTTATTTTAACCGCAGTTGCCCTAACAGGGTCAAGAGTTCACCTACTACCACACTGCGTCTTCGTCGGACTTAGGGCATGTTCGCCATTTTCCTCCCTGACAAGCAGAAGAACCCAGCAAACCTTACTCAGAATAGGAACACTAGTCTGTGGAGTGAAGTGAGAGGCAGAAGAGTTGAAATAATAGGCTAATTAGTGTCTCATGAACTGCGTATATATGCGGTCAGTAGTTCCTTTACACTGACTAGAAACTGAGTTAAAATTTAATGATATCTTGATACAATAGTCAATCAATCAATCAATCATTTCCTGTGGCACCCTCGGGGATGCATAGGGCCTCGATGAACTCACACCACCACATCCTATCTTGTGCTAACTCCTCAAGATCTCCCCAACACTCATCTCCAGCTTCCCGTCTCATTGTCCTCACCCACGTCTCTTTTGGCCTTCCTCTACCTCTCCTACCAAGTGCCACCCACCTGGTGTACCTCGTACTATTCCCTGTCTCCTATACACATGTCCTAGCCACTTCCATCGTGAGAATCTAACATATTCATCGATCAGCTGCACTCCCGTTATTTCTCTAATTCTACTATTTGGTATCCTTTCCCACCACTTAACTCCTAATATTCTTCTAAGTGCTTTATTTTCAAACACCAAGAATTTATTTTCCATAGTCACTGTGCTGTACCAAGACTCGTGTCCATAAATTAAGATACTCCTAACCATTACCTTATAAATTTTGATTTTTGTATGCACAGAGAAATTGTTATTATTCCAAATATTTTTAAGCATTCCCATTGCCTGATTAGCCTTCTTTAACCTTTCCTGGAATTCAAAGTTCAAAGAACCATCCTTGGCTAAATAAGTACCTAAATATTTAAACCTATCAACTTGCTTTACAACCATACCTTCAATTACACATTCCTGCGCATTTTCCATATTCATATTGATTATTTCAGTTTTTCCACAATTAATAACCAAACCCACCTTGCGACCTTCACTCACCAAACAGTCCAACACTCTCTGCATCTCTTCTGGCCCATCACAAATCAAAACTATATCATCCGCATAATCTAAATCCAAAAGTTTCCTGTTCTCTCCCCAAAGTATACCTGCACCGGTTTCTGTTCCAACGCGTTTCATAATGTAATCAATGACCAATATAAATAGTAAAGGCGATAGAACACCACCTTGAATTACTCCGGACTTGACTTCAAACGAATCACTAAGACAACCATCAACCATCACTTTACAAAATGTGTCCTCATGCATGTTCATAATGACCCTCACAAACTCCTCTGGTATTCCATAATGTCTCATGATCTTCCCCATAGTCTCTCTCGAAACACTATCAAAAGCCTTTTCATAATCAACAAAACAAAGACTTAACGGTACTCTCATTTCATTAACTTGCTGCATCAAATGCCTAACTATAAAGATCTGATCATTGCAACCACGTCCCTTTCTAAAACCAGCCTGTTCATCCCTCAGAATACCCTCAACCACCGGCTCCAACCTATTTAACAACACTCTACTGAAAACTTTCAAAGCTATCGGTGACAAAGAGATTCCCCTCCAATTACCACATTCACTCAGGTCTCCCTTCTTCGGAACTTTAACAATTACACCATTCTTCCAAACTGATGGTAGTAACCCCGTCACCCATATCTTATTGAATAGCTTGGTCAAGATCATTATTAATCTATCCCCCTCCACTTTAAACATTTCCGGAAATAAACCATCCTCCCCTGGTGCCTTATTATTCTTTAACTGTTTTACTGCTTTCTCCACTTCTGCAAGCCTCAACTCTCCTGTTTCTATATTTAAATCTTCCTGAGCAGACGGTATATCCTCTTCTGGTGGTATTGGTCTATTAAGAACTGTCTCAAAATGCTCTTTCCATCTATTTTTAATATCTCCATCTTTGGTCAATAAATTTCCTTCCCTGTCTCTAACTGGTATTTCCTTGCGTTTACCTGCATTACCACTCAGTTCTCTAATCGATTCATATGCTATTCTTTGACTCTGTCCATCATTTTTGTTTATTAAGATTTCAGTCTCTGCAACTTTTCATCCACACATCTTCTTTTATCTCTCCTAGTCAGCATTAAAAAATATGGGTTGGAATCCACGGCTTCAAGGCTCGTTTCTTAAGGACATTGCAGTGACGTGCCGTTCTCTCTCTCTCTGTCTCCCTTTCTGCTTGCTTTCCTGAACACCAGTTTCATGATGAAACTTTCATTCACAGAAATATCAGTCTAAAATTTCAGAACACTCGCAAGCTTCAGCTTCATATGCTGGAACACAGTGCAACATTAATGAGAGGTAAATGTTACTTATAGTTCCATTTGTACTGACCTTTACTCTGAGCATCAGCATACTGTGTCCATTTGATCCTGCCATATTGCTGCTCTCTCTCCATCTTAAATGATGAGCTGTAACAAGGAATGAATAATAAAATACGATGGTAATAAAAAAGAACTGCTGTGGAAAGGATGTATCCTGGATTTTGAGCTAGGTGAAAATATCCTGTGATGGGACGAAAATCCGTATCATGTTCAGGTGGACAAACTGTATTGTGGGGTGCTGATTGTATGAAATTTATGTATAATCAGATCAAAATAATGTAGAATATACACTGTTATTCAGACCTCACAGCAGAATGGTCGTTGGCACATGCTAAGTTTATTCTGTGAAATTCCCGAGTCAAAAATATTTTTTCCGTTCAGCTTAACCTTAGCAATTCCACTTCTCTGACACGGTTTACTTGGCGCTTAATTTTATTATTCATAATACAACAGTTTCTGTTCAGTACTGTTGTTACAATGCACAGAATGCCACAGACTGTGTTGTCGCCATTAGTATCCACCCACGTCTCCTGCCTTTCTCTTAAGAAACTTCGAAAATCAGTGTGTCGTTGAATGTGCATCAGCCAACGCAAATGACACTTAACTGTGACCAAATGAAGCACTCAGTGTCGGTTGCTGCAGATTCACCACACTGATTTTTGAAGTCCATGGGCAGAGAAGCAGGAGAGGCGACAGGACTTTTGATACTGACTGTGCATGTTGATTTTAATGTAATGGTAAGTATTGCCTAATTTTTGCTGTCTGGTGCAGGCTCTAGGGACAGCCGGACGCATGCAGAAGATCTGTTACTCCCTTGTCTCTGTTCTTTCATTAGTATAATTGGGATCTTGGATGTAACAACGGCGACAGAGGGTAGTATTCTAGGGGAAGACTGGGACACAGGAAACTCTAGATTGTCTGCCTTTACGTCCTCCTGTGCCCGATAAGCATAATCTAACCCCTCGTTTTCTACCTTGATCTGTGTTACCCGACACTAAGCCTCTAAAACCTACCTCGACGACCAACCTTCTACTCTCGAAATCCGACTTTCCTTCCTCTAACTCCGTCGCACTGTGATATTGCATGTGCCCTTTTCCTCCTCACCTCATATTCGTAATGCATGTGTAGAAAGCTTAGCATTAAAGTTTACCGACTACACATTTCTGGTGGGTGAATAAACACAAAGAGAAAACAAACTCTACCTTGAGAATTTCAGTCAAGGTCATTTATTCATGAGCTCGATATGCTACCCCCCCACCTCCTCCTGTTTTGCCCTTAGGCATACGGAATAAGTCTTCTTCTTTTCCTTCTTCTGATGCAGGGTATGAGGTATTTGCATGGATCCTTACTGCGCCTCCACGGCCGCCTCTCTTCGCGCAACTGTGTGATCGACGCACGCTGGGTTCTGAAGATCACCGACTATGGACTGCCCGGAATCCACGAGTACCAGAACCTCAGTCAGCCCAACCGACCTTTGCGAGGTGTGATTTTTTTACTATCTTCTTTCTTTATATTTTAATTTCCGTATATTTTTTTAGAATCACAACTGATATGTACGGTCCTTTGCAAAACTTTCTTCCCTCCTCCTAACCCGCAGTAAGACATAATTATAATAGTTTTGATAAAGTTCCATTTAATTACCATACCTGTAGAATAGTTTAACAAACATTTTGTAAGAACTATTCATTCTTAACTAAAATTAATACGATATTAAGACGTACTTAGCGAAGAAACAGGAACGGAACATTTGAAGGCAACTGTACATACGTGAATCAGTCTTTGGTCACCTAATCTTACCCCTGACTGGAAGGAAGTAATATCCAGATTTTTACACCGAACGGAGACCTCTTGTCCAGTGCCCTGGTGGTAGTTTGAAGTTTTCTAGACTGCACGAGAAACAAATCGCGATGACAAACTGCCGGCAATCTCGCAGAAAAAGAAAATCTGACTACTCCCAACAGGTCCTCACGAGAAGCAGATCGCCATGATAGGCAGTATTCTTGTAGTCAATATAAACTCCTAGCCACCGCCAAAAGGTTTTCGTTCAGTTTGAAACTTTGGCCACGACTGTCCTTTCCCACAGACAGAGGTATAGAGTAAGAAGGAATTATGCCTCACGATTATATCATATCTTGTCGCCTCTCCCACATCTTTCTCCTTGAACGTTAATTTCAGTCTGGTGAATCAGATGCAGCTGATATTGATGACATTCATTTGTGGCCAAATTTAGCCACCAGTTGCAGTTACTGCTGAATCATGAGACTAATCATTAAACTCCCGTCTAGAGAGACTAAGTTGAGACAGAAGGAAGTTTTTGTCGACAGTGCAGCCATTCTTTATAATCCTTCCTACGCATGTCCATCTGTAAGTACAAAGGTTCCTACTACTGTGGTTGCTGCCTTTTATTATCCGAGAAAGAGTGACTGAGTTCATTAAGCGTTTGTGGCTGTATTCTTATTGACTTGGGAGATCAATAATTTTTAATACTTTTTCCATCGTCTTTGCTTTGTTTTGTTTCTTTCAATATATGTCATAATAAAAATAAAATTAATGGCTCTCACTGTTTTACACTATTTACTAAGATAATGTAATAATGTAATTTGTTTTTGCTTCGCCATATGATATTATTTATTTAAGGAGACACGGCCTTCATTAATCATTTTACAAATGGAGGTCTCTGCTAAATGTGGATAAAACTGTTTAGAGTCAGCATGATGAAATACGGGGTGTCCACAAAGTCCTGCTAGGTTCATAATAGTTACCTAAACATATAATAATACAGAGATACAGAATAACAAATTAAGGTCACCTTAAAACACACACACACACACACACACACACACACACACACACACACACACACACACACACACACACACACACACACACACACACACACACACACACACACACACACACACACACACACACACACACACACACACACACACTCTGTCTCTCTCTGTCTCTCTCTCTCTCTCTCGCCGGCTCAGTGGTTACGCTCTCGCCTGGCATCTGCTAAGACGGGGGTTCGCTCCTTTCTCGGGATGCGAAGAGTTTCCCTGACGAAGCCCTCCTAGAGCAAGAGGATGGGTATGTGCATGAGTGAAGGTCAAGAATTTGCCCCTAGATCGGACTATATGAGCTCTCAGCTATCTTCCGGGAGGGTAAAAAGCTGATGATCACAACCAACACGTGATCCTGACCGACCCGGTGAATTACACACACACACACACACACACACACACACACACACACACACACACACACACACACACACACACACACACACACACACACACACACACACACACACACACACACACACACACACACACACACACACACACACAATGTTTTTCTTTTCTTAGTCCTTCCTGTAAAAACAGATCTTACAACGAGAAGAAAGTTGTTGTAGGTTATAGTTTTTCTGTGAGACGAAAGGGAGATGAGATGTGCAACGTTTCTAGGTAAACATACACTTTATTTGAAACATTAGAAGCACCTTACTAAAGCGCTTCATCTTCCTGGTAATCTGTTATATTTTTCTGATTATTTTTGGCGTGGTAAAAAGTCGTTTTATGGGAAATCTGTTTAACCGTAGTTTTTAGCTATGTTCTGATGTGTCAACTCATTTGACTCGTCAGGGTAATGGAGGAAGGGACTGTCCTATTTTAAGTGTTCAACTAGACGTAACCTAACCAAGCGTAACTGTACTTAATGATTTAATCTAACCTTATCTAACCTAACCTAACCTAACCTAGCATCCAATTCGAGAAGTTGCTGAAGGAAAACCACCTTTGAGTACGTTAAGACGGACAATCGTGTTACGGCTTATGGAATGTGATGATAGGAACAGTAGGAAAGTTTTCAGCAGGAAAAGGTAATTTACCACCCTGAAAACAGAAAAATACAGAAAACAAACTGGAGGAATATGAACTGAATTGGTAAGGTCCTTCTACTGCTTCAAGAAAAGCGTACGTTTACCAGCTTCTCTCATACGCAGCTCGTCGAAATAAGTAACCCTATTTAGAGGAATCACAATTGCAGGGAAAGAAATTAGGCAAAATTATCCATTATTTGGGGGAAACTACACATTCATCGACATACTTTTCGAATTCATCATTGAGTGTCCCCATGGTCGTAGAATTTTATGGCTCCAACAAATTTTGCACCAGCTAGAAATGCAGGTGTAATTTACGACAGGAAACCGATCGTGTGTGTGTGGAGAGAGAGAGAGAAAGAAAGAGAGAGAGAGAGAGGGAGAGAGAGAGAAAGAGAGAGAGAGAGAGAGAGAGAGAGATGAATCTCATCCCAGATTTGCTGTGGAAGGCGCCTGAATTATTGCGGGACGAGTCACTGATGGTGAAGGGGACACAGGCGGGGGACGTCTTCTCCTTTGCCATCATCATGCAGGAGGTTGTGGTGCGTGGGGCCCCATACTGCATGGTACAACTCACACACCAAGGTCAGTGAGCTCTTAGCACGTACACAAAGGTTGGTCGTCTCATATATTGCATTTTCCTGCTCAGAGGTGACGTACTTCATTACTGCAGCTCAGAGTTCACATACTGCATTATCTCGCTAATATACGGTACTAAAACCGTTCAGTTCATAAGTCGGCCAGGCCACACACGAAGGTCAGTCAGGATTTAACATAAGTAAAATTACAAAGGTCAGACAGGTCGTATAATAAGGTCACTCAGGTCATATAATAATGTAAATTAGACCATAATTAAGATCAGTCAGGTCATATCTTTAGCTTATCCAGGCCATACACCAAGAACAATAAGGCCATCAACTAAGGTCAGTGAGGTCATATACGGAGGACAGTTAGGTTATATCCGAAAGGCAATCAAGTCATACTCCAGGTTTTTCCAGGTCATTTCAAAGGTCAGCCAGGTCGTAAGTCAGGTCATACACCTAGGCTGCCAATTCAATAAGGATTGTGGTATCATATAATGCATGGTACACTGTACTTATAAAGGACACTAATCTTTTGCTCTTAACACTATGAAGCTCCTATGACTCACTTTCACCTGAATAAGATCTTATGATGTCAACAACCAGGTTCTCATTCTCGGCTAAATAAAATCCTATGGTATTAACACACTGAGGCTTCCTTGCCTCACCCTCAGCTGATTAAAATCGCCTGACAGTTGCTGAAACCCAATACTAGATTTGTCCTTACCACGAGAGGGTGATCTCTATCAGGCTCGTAGGCACAACTTTCAGCTGAATAAAACTGTCTGTCAGTGGCTGGAGCAGAACGGTAGCGTTACCTCGACCATAAAAGGGTTGAATACGGTAATATGCGTTGCTGCGGGTTAAAGAAGAGGAGTAATGAGTGCTAACTAATTTGAGTCAACATTTTTTGTAACGTTTTGATTACTACAGAGAATATATCGTCACTTCTAAACATTTCGTTATGATGTCAGACTTTTCCATCCCATTTCTAGTCATACAGCAATAGTATCTGTTACTTGCACTGCTGTTGTAATCCCCGGCTTTTTTCTCATTTTTGTTGTCTGTTTTTTCATGTTCTGTGGATTTTTCCGCGTTACTGACTTTGACATTTTCTGATACTCTGCAGTCAAGGAAAAGAGTTAGCCTAAAATTTCTTGTCTTGTGCTTCTCTCTTTCCTCTGTCGACTAATTCTCCCAAGCGGTGAGAAGCTTAGAATATTTCTCCAGCTATAGATAATTCTTTTGACGTGTCTGGTAAGGGAGAAAAGTGAAGGACATGCACTAAGTATGAGGTGCACGCAGTGAAACGGAAGGCGAACTTTTTCCCTTGGCTATTTCTGTGCCTTCCCATTTTATGGAATCCCTTGTTTTGTTCGAGAGGGTCGTCATCACATGGTAGCCTCCCCTGCCCAGTTATACAGTAGTCCCTCAAGTCTTTCCCTGTTCCCCGAAAAGAGGATGGTAGTCTGCAGGAGATGGGTCTGACATCCACCAGCTTCACGTTCAGATGGAACCAAGAGCCTCATCAACAAAGACAACAACATAGAGACCCTATAATCCCTTGACAGAGATCATTGCACGCCTGAAGAAGCCCCCGCCCATGATCCGCCCGTCGGTGTCTAAAGGCGCGGCGCCCCCTGATGCCATCAACATCATGAAGCAGTGCTGGGCGGAGCTGCCAGAGATGAGGCCAGACTTCAACCAGATTAACGACCTCTTCAAAAAACTCAATCAGGGCAAGTAAGTTCTCTGGAACAATTCATAAGCATTTGCTATCTTGTAATTATATTCGTGCTTTTACCAGATGATTTAACTCAGTTGTGGGAGGTGATATGGTAGGATTAATGAGGCTTACGAGTATATCAAATCCATCAATTTCGAAAAGTCTCTCCTAAGTTGACTAAAATCGTCTGGTGGTAGCATGTGTAAAATAAGAAATAACGTCTTCGCAGTGAAAAGGTTAAAAAGTTTATTTCACAAAGAAAAGTACTAATCAAGTAAAGCAAGACCAGAGAATAAAATAATTCTAATCATTTGAGACGCTGATAGTTGGAATCCACCAGTTTGACTGGGTAGTATGCTTTAATTTACAAGAATGTCCAGCATTTTGCGAGATTATGCGAGATATGCAGATACTTTTTTTTTTTTTTTAATCTTTTTCTAGATGTACCAAAACATTATTTGGTCACATTCATCATTACTGTCTTACCAGTATGTGGGATGATGGGGTGTTGAGACAATTAAATGTTCACTGACATTAAATAAGTGAACAACAAGGAAATAAGAATACTCACTGCTGAAGAACTGCTTCAGTGTATTATCTCACCGTAATGCAACATATACTATGCCCGCTCTTGAGCTAAAATTTTCCTCTCTCCATCTTGAATACTGAGCTGTCACAAGATATTTACATTAGAATTGATTGCTAGTCAGGAAGAAGTGTTCTGGAAATGTTATAGAGCCGATATATCATATCCACCTGCCACTGAACTAGGGGAAATGCACGTGCACTGCAATGTGACTATCCATAACCCTATCCGTTAGAAAAACTATTTTTCCTGTGTACAGATAATTTCATTCAGCTGCTCTCGGGACAGTAGTATTGGAGAGGTTAATATACGCTATATCTGACAGCCCCAATAAAAAAGTCTCTACCCTCCCCCCCATGTCCAGAGATAGCATGAATCTAATAGGGGAAAAAAATGTCATGGATGTGAAGGGGTTGGCTAGTATGAGCATTTTCACTGTTGCGCTTTGAGCAAGATTAACTCAAAATGGTGATCCTACAGGCGGCTGAACATCGTGGACACAATGTTCCAGATGCTTGAAAAGTATTCGAGTAACCTGGAGGAGCTCATCAGGGACCGAACGGAGCAGCTCGACCTGGAGAAGAAGAAAACGGAGCAACTTCTCAACCGAATGCTGCCCAGGTTTGTTTGTCTGTGTGTGTTGAATAGTTGTTTATATTTTTTCGGTGTTTCTTTGTTTCTTGGTTTGATTCCTGTGTTATTTCTTGTAATAATTCTGGATCGTAGTTCTAGCAGAGGTGAAGTAAACTTTCTTTCGTTCGCGTGTCTTTTTTCACTTTAAAACTAGGGAAATTCTGTTGTATTATTTCATATTTCTTCCGTTATTTTCTATGTGTAGGCTAAACTGTGTTACTGATTGTCGAGTAACGTAATGTCTTTCATATTTTGAAGGTACACGTTGAAATTATTATTGTAATTATTATCATTATCATTGTCATTATTATTATTATTATTATTATTATTATTATTATTATTATTGTTATTATTATTATTATCATTATTATTATTATTATTATTATTATTATTATTATTATTATTAGTCATTATAATTATTACTATCATTATGAAAGTAGGTATACAAGCGTGGGCGATTGTATATGTGTATGCTCCGACAGATGACCGAGTGGCAAGAATGAAAGATGAGTTTTAGGCGAGAGTAGAAGCATGTATGGACAAATCTGAGAGGAGCGAGAGAGTGCTTTTGATTGGAGACATGAATGGCAAAGTTGGGAAAGTACGAGTGGATGGAGTGGTTGGTTAGTGGGGTGTGCCAGCTGAAGTAGATGGAAATGGTAGTACTTTAGTGGACATCTGTGCTGGTAAGGGGTTGACAATAGCCAACACCTACTTTCGGCATAAGATGATCCACCGGTATACATGGAGAGTAATGAGGAGGATGGATGGTGAACTTGTTGAACGAAAGGCAATGATAGACTACGTGTGTGTGGATGAGCGAATAAGAAGAAAAGTGTTGGATGCAAGAGTGTGGAGAGGGTGGGGTAATGGAGTCTCGGACCATCATTTAGTGATGGCCAAGATAAAGCTGCAAAGAAAATGGTTAAGGAGACGAAGGGGAAGACAGGAGGAAACAGCTCCTGTGAGAAGAGTGGAGAATTTGCAAGATAGTGAGAAAATGGCAGAGTATAAGAGTATAGTGGAGGAAAGATTGGGAATGTATGAGCTAGAGCAGATGGAAGGGGTGGAAGACCTATGTAAGATATTCACGGAGGAGATAGACGCAGCTTGTGAGGTGGTTTGTGGAGTGAGGAGGAGATGCAAGGATGTGCAAGGGACAGCATGATGGAATGATGAGGTGAAACGAGCTGTGGAACAAAAGAAGAAGGCATATAGTGAATGGTTAGCGAGCAGAGGTAGGGGAGAAGATGAGAGAGAGAAGAGAGAGGTATATGTGAGCAAGAGAAGGGAGGTGAAGAGACTGGTGAAGGAGAGTAAGAAGAAAGTGGATGAAGAGTTTGGGAGGAATCTGAGTGTGAAATGGAGAGTGAGAAATTGTTTTGGAAAGAGGTAAAGAAAGTAAGGCAGTGTGAAAGGGGATATAGTAGGGAAGTGAATGATAGGAATAATAGATTGTTGGTGGAGATGAGAGAGAAATTGAAGAGATGGAAGGAGCACTTTAAGGATTTGTTGAATGTAGAGAGTGAGAGCAATGCGAGTATAAGTTGTTGGGGAATGACTGGGAGAAGTAGATATGAGAGGAGGGAGGAAGAGATCAGTAGGGCGGAAGTAGTGGAAGCAATGAAGATCAGGAATTGATGGAGTGTGTGGTGAAATCCTGAGGTATGGGGGTGAGATTGTTGTGGAGTGGATATGGAAGTTGTGTAGATTGGCTTGGGAAGAGGGAAGGGTTCCAGAGGACTGGAAATCAGGTATAATTGTTCCTTTATACAAAGAAAAAGGGGAGAGAGAAGTATGTGGTAACCATAGGGGTATTTGCCTTCTTAGTGTGACTGGTAAAATATATGGTAGAATACTCATTGACAGGGTTAGGCATATGACAAAGGAGCTAGGTGGAGAAGAACAAGGGGGATTTAGGAAGGGAAAAGGGTGTGTAGATCAGATATTTGTTCTAAGATGTTTAGTGGAGAAGTATCTAGAGAAGGGAAGGAAAGTGTATGCTGCCTTCATGGACTTGGAGAAAGCTTATGACAGAATAGATAGGTAAGGTATGTGGAAGGTATTAAGAATATATGGGGTGGAGGGGAAATTGTTGAATGCTATGAAGAGTATGTACAAAGGAGCTAGGGCTACGGTGCGAGTGGATGGTGAGCTGAGTGAGTTCTTTGATCTCAATGTGGGACTGAAACAGGGTTGTGTGATGTCTCCATGGCTGTTTAATATATACATGGATGGGGTTGTGAAGGAGGTGTATGGTAGGGCAGTGGATGTGGGGGTGGCTCTAATGAATGAGGGTGAGATTCGGAGGATTCCGGTGTTGCTGTTTGTTGATGATGCAGTATTGTTGAGTGAAGATGAATGGGAGTTGCAAGGTTCGGTGAATGAATTTGGGACAGTGTGTAGGAGGAGGAAGCTGAAAGTTAATGTAAACAAAAGTAAAGTTATGGTGTTTGAGAGGAATGAAGTCACAGAATGTACAGTGAGGTTGGATGGTGAGGCTATGGAGAATGTGAGTGCATTCAAGTACTTGGGTAGTGTGATGAGTAAGGATGGAACTTTGGGGGATGAAGTGCGTGAAAGGGTACAGCAGGGAAGGAAGGTTGTTGGCTCACTGAAAGCAGTAATGAGAATTAGGGAGGTGAGTATGGAAGTTAAGAAGTCACTGCATGATAGTATTATGATCTCTACCCTGACGTATGGAAGCGAGGCGTGGACCTTGCAAGAGGGGAACAAGTCAAGAGTGAGAGCAGTGGAAATGAGTTACTTGAGAGGAGCATGTGGAGTGACATGGAGGGACAGGTTGACGAATGAAGAAACGAAGGAACGTTGTGGGGTGGATGTGGATGTGGTTGAAAAGATTAGGAGAAATACACTGAGGTGGTTTGGACATGTGGAGAGAATTGAGAATGAAAGACTGACTAAGAGGGTGTATGTAGGTGAGGTGGAGGGAGGGAGAGGGAGGGGTAGACCAAGGATGAGGTGGAGGGATGGAGTTGAGAGGTATATGAGGGAGGGGGGGTTAGTTGGGGGGAGGGTAGTCCAATGGTGGGTGACAGAGCGACTTGGAGGCGTTTTGTCTGCGGCCACCCTTTGCGTGATTAGGGCGTCGGAGTATAGATAGATAGATAGACAGATTATTTTATTATTATCATTATTATTATTATTATTATTTTTATTATTATTATTATTATTATTATTATTATTATTATATTATGATTATGGTTATTATGATTATTATTATTATTATTATGACTACTACTACCACTACTACTACTATTACTACAACTACCAATACTACTACTACTACTATTTCTATTACTATTACTATTCTATAAATTAAAATCTCTGGAGAATGGGAAGAAAGGATTACGTTACAGTTCATCTGTTATGGCAATCTACAGTACTGACATGCCAGTAGAAACTTAATTATGCTAGTACACACACACACACACACACACACACACACACACACACACACACACACACACACACACACACACACACTTAATATTAAGCTGTCCTTCTGCACTAGAGGGCAATGCCTGTTATACTGACAAGGATGGAGTGTTCTCATTGTCTTTGATGCCAACATGTGTGACTGTGGAGACCAATGTTGAATCTGTAAACTTTGCCATACAGGATGCATGCCAGATCCAGATTTGCTGGAAGAACCTGCTTCGGTTGTGCCTCCATTGTCTATGTTCTTCCCAAGCCAGGTTCCAAACTTCTTTGAGATGAATGGTTCCTTCTCCGCAGAGGGTTTGCCTCGTTTTCTGTCCGAGGGATTGGTTTCAAGGTCTTTTGGTATGATACTGTATATACCAAAGAATTGTCCTTATATAATCTCTTCTGTCACCCTGGGTCACAGCTTGCTGCAGGGAGTTGGCCATAAAGAACTTGGTGGGGAAGGCGGTGCTCAGGCATGCGGTCTCTCGTCCGACCCATCTCAGTTTCTTTTTAGTCAGAATGGTTTCTATGCTGGTTGACTTTGCCTGCTGGAGAATTTGTGTGTGAGAAACTTTATCCTCCGACCCGAATCCTAGGATGTGCTGTAAGCATCGGATGTGAAAAGACCCAAGCTATTTGCCGTGATGCTGTTAGGTAGGCCAGGATTCAGGATCTTGTAAGATGATGGAGGCAAACAGCCGTATATAATGATATGCGTTTTGATTCTCGAGCTGGTGTTTTCAAAGACTCTGGATCTGAGACTTCCAAATGAAGCTATTGCATGCCTGATTGGTGCAAGGACTCCTGCATCAATATTCTGTTTATCTTTGAGCACACTTCCAAGGTAGGTAAAATTCTCCACCTGTTTTACATTTTCACCATTCATATGAAGTGCAAGAGACTCTACTGGGTTGTTTCTCAGAGATATTATTTCTGTTTTACTGACATTTATTCGGAGTCCCGTTGCATGGTATATGCTGGAGACGATGATAAAACTGTTGTAGAGCTTCTGGTGTATGTGCAAGGAAGCACAGTCATCAGCATATTGTAGCTCTAGGAAGTGAGCCATTTTAGTCTCTGTGCTTGATGAGGTCTAAGATTAAATATGTTACCATCAGGATTGAAAATTATTTTTATTTCATCATCGGGTTAATTTCTTGGTAAAATAAAAGGGTGACTGCAGTGAGTTAGATGCTGGAAAAGAGAGAAGCCATGACACATCCTTGTTTTACTCTCACGTCCACATTAAAGGTTTCGGATTTGCTTCCCCCTATGGACACACGAGCATTTATGTTGTCATGCAGGCTCTTCAGGATGGTAAGAAGTTATTTTCGAACTCCAGATTTTTGAAAGAGCATCCCATAAAAAATTTTTGTTGACAGTCAAATGCTTTTGCAAGATCGATGAGAGCAATACATAAATCACGAACTGCTTGTGGCATTTCTCTTGTATCTGTATGGCAACAAAGATCATACTATAGGCTTTTCGTTCCTTCTGAAATCCACACTGTGTTTCGGGGAATGTTTACTCAGAAGTTTTATCATTCTGGATAACATTATGTAGGCTGGTACTTTGACAGCATTCACAAGGAGGGAGATACTTCTGCTGTTGCCATAATTTAAGTGGTTCATTTTCTTCTTGTAGATGGTTACGATATCAGAAGTAAGCCATTCAGATGGAATTCGTTCTTGTTTCCAGATAGTCGGTAAGAGATATGTGGTCGATGGGGGCGTGCACCATCCACTCACACAGTGTAGTAATGCTTTATTTCAGGGTAACTCTACACTGAGTGACAAGCCAAATGATTTCCTGTAAACCAGGAAATCATTTAATACGTTGGTTGGTAACCTTTAGGGGATTATGTGTTCGATAGATGCGCCCACCATCCATTCACTCAGTGTAGTGATACTTTATTTCAGGGTAACTCTACACTGAGTGACAAGCAAAATGAGATCCAGTAAACCAGGAGATCATTATTTTAATACACGTGTTTCCTACGTGTCAGCAAGTGGGTTTGCGGAGGGTTAGTGCCCCGCCCCGGAAAACAACTAACTAAAAGTACAAACAAAAGGCCTCGGACCAACACAGACTAACAGGTGATGACCAATGACAGGAAGAATGACACGATACGGATTGCAACGTGGAATATAAGGGGTGCGAATGATGAGGTGAAAAAGAGAGAGATTGTCCAGGTGTTTGGGGGAGCAAAAGTGGACATATGTGGAGTTACTGAGACAAAATGAAGAAGTGGGAGTGAAAATGAGTCGGAGTACGGATGGGGTATATGCGCGGGAATGGGTGAGAATGAGAGGGCAAAAAAAGGTGTTTTTACTGTTGTGTGCAGGAGGGGAAGAAGAAAACAAGAGGGTATGGATCAGTTGGTTCAAGGATTGTGTGGGTAAGATTGAAATTAAGATTGCAGACTTGGGGGATAATGTGTTTGAATGCACCAATGCAAGATTGTGCAACAACGTGAAAGAAGAGTTCTAGACAATGTGTAAGCATGCATGGAAAAGGTGGAGAGTAATGAAAGAGTGTTTTTGACTGGAGATATAAGAATGGAGAAGTAGGGAATGTGAAAGTGGATGGGGTATTTGTTGAGAAGAGTGTGCCTGGAGAAGTGGATGAGAATGCAGTGTTCTAATGGACATTTGTGCGGGGAGGGGGTTGGTGATAGCCAATACCCTCTTTTGGCACAAAATGATCCACATGTACACTTGGCGAGTGATGAGAAGGGTGGGTGGTGAACTGAATGAAGAGAAGCCAATGGCTAATTATACTTGTGTGGATGAGAGAATGAGAAGGTATGTAGTGGATGCAAGAGCATACAGAGGTTGGGGGAGTGGACTTTCCGACCACAACTTAGTGGTGGTGAAAGTCAAGGTGCAAATTCATTGGATGAACAGGAGGTAAGGACAAAAGAAAGTAGTCCATACAAGGAGAGTAAAGTCATTCAGCTCTCTCTACCATCCTATCTCTGCATTAATGTCTTCATTGTTTTTGTTTTTCAGTGATATAACTTGTTGCTTTCCTAGTGCTATTTTACTTCGGACTTGTTTCACTTTTTCTTTTTTTTCATAATGTCTTTGATTTTATTCATGTTTCTTTCTTTCTTTTTTTTCCCTCTCTGTCTCTTGTTGATAAGCATACCTAATTCCGCTCTTTCTTTTTCATCTTTGTTTTTACTTTCACTTCCTTTCTTCTTTTCATGAGCTAGAGGGTCATTTTTGAATCCTTGTTGACTTTGCCTGTATCAAGTTTTCATACTACCTCCGCTGATTCTCTTAGTACTTTGTTAGTGTATCATTCAACTTATCAGTGTCAAACTCAGACTAACTTAGAGCCTGAAATTTGATAGTTATTTTTTTACTGAAAGGCTCCTTAGTTTTCACTTACTTGTATAGGGCATATCTCTTTAATGTTAATTAAAGTTTCAAATAACTTACCAAGAGATGTGACAGCTATTGGTCTGTAATTGGAGGGGTCAGACGAACGTCCTTTCTTCGGAACTGGGTGGATATTGGCTTCTTTCCATGAATTTGGGAATAAAGAAGTACGTATGCATAGTCTGAATAATTTAGCTAGGACAGAGGCAAGTTCAGGGGAACACTTTTTCAAAACAATTGGCGGAATTCCATCTGGGCCTGGGGCTTTGTTGGTAGGTAAATAGTCTAGGATGGATTTTACGTATCTTGTCTGTATTTTAAGTGGGGCAATTTTTCGGGAGAATCAAGTTCCAGTACTGGGACATTCTGGCTGGTATCGTCTATGGTAGAGTTTCTGGCAAAGGTACTGGCAAGGATTTCTGCTTTCCCACGTGGGTCATTTGTAATGTCGCCATCTGAAGATTTTAGTGGGGAAATGGAAGTTATTATTGAAAGATTTAAGAGTTGACCAGAATATTCTATTGTCATTAGGGTTGTTAAGTAGTTTTGATGCTTGCTTTTGAAGAAAGTTTGATTTAGATAGATTTAATACAGCATTTGCATGATTTCTAGCAATTTTAAGTTGGGAGAGTGATTCAGATGTTTTTGATTTTAAGTAAGAGTTATATGCTAATGACTTTTGGGCTGTTGCTTTGGCACAGTTGCCATCAAACCATTTTGGAGAGTTCGATCTTTTAGTGAACTGTTGACTTGGTATGAATAAATCCATACCAGCTAGTATTAAGTCGCAAATGTGGAACTGGGTAGAGTTGGGATCACTAGAGAAGAAAGACTGCCATGGAACATCAGCAAGATAATTTCTAAATCCATCCCAGTTTGCCCTATCAAAGTGCCATCGGGTCACCCTGACAAGTTCAGAACGGGGAGGTGTGGGAGGGTTAACTAATGAGACTTTGATGAGATTGTGGTCAGAGGATCCAAGTGGTGACAGTACCTCTATCCTGTATTGATCTGGATTATTTGTCAAAAATAAATCCAAGAGATGGGCATTATGGTCAGGATTATCAGTGTTTGCACCAACAGGTAATTATAGTGATTAAGATGTTAAGCTCTCTGGAGATATTCAGTCATGGATAACTTCCATATTAACGTAGGAAAAAAGGTAGCAAGAAAGACTTTAGTAAGGAACCGTGGTGTAGATCAGTGTTTCTCATTTTTAGCTCATTCCCCACTTCTGGGGATCTCAACATCCTCGTGGCCCTCTTCAGTTTTCTCTCAAGCCCCTCACAACTAACGATAAAAAAAAAAAAAAAAAAAAAGTGTTTTGGTGCTCTGCATTTATTTTACTTCTTTCAACTGTCAATCGGAATGCACATTCTGTTACATATCAGTGGGACGGATAACACTGCTTGCCTTCAGTCAGTCGACTGATTTGAGGCTGAGTCACTGATAATGCACATCTCATATCTGGGTCCACATCCAACAGGTTTGGGCTTTTACTTTTCATGTGTAGAGAGGTGGAGAAAACAGATTCACATAAACATGTATAAAATGGCTAGTGGACACTAAGTGCAATTTCAATAACTTCTGGATATGACTGATACATGGAGCACCAGAACACAGTCGGAGATACTAAAGGTCTCTGGCAGCAGAATGATTTTGAAGTCAAGGAATTCGTTCTGAACATCACCTGGAATGGCAGTAATATCAAGAGTGTCAGATAAAGGATTCCTCGCCAGTTTCCCTTCTTCCTCCTTGAATTCTGGGAAGTATCTTTTGAGCTTACTTTCTAAGGGTTTCAAATGCAGGATTATTTCACTTTTGAGCGACGGGCCAAGTAGCTGATCCTCTTCAACCACATCAAGAACAATTGAAAGATTCTCAAACATGGCAACATTTTCTGCACTCACTTTCTTTTGTTAGTTCTGGAGTTTAGCCAGAAATGCATGCATCCAGCCCATGATGTGAAATACATTTCTTTCCTTGCCTTGTAAATTGAGATTCGGCCTGTTTAGCCGCTCAAAAATGTTGGTCAGGTATGCAAGACCTGACTCTCACAATGCCTGGCTGAAGAAACTTAATAGATCATCCTTCCCTTTCATTTCTAGGAATAGTTTAAATTTTATTTGAAGGTCAAATACTCTGTTCACAGCCATCGAACTTTGGAGCAAAAGAGGAGGAATTCATGCTTTGAATCTGTCTTTAAAGACTTTCTGGAAAAGGCGAGTATTCAAATCTCCTGTTTTCACAAAGTTGACACATTTTACCATTGCCTCCAGGATCTTGCAAAGGGCATCGGGGACAATTTTTGACGCCAGTGCAAAACGATGGATCGTTCAGTGAACCACTTTCGCATTCGAAGCTACTCCTCTGACATGCTTATGTAGCCCTGATTTTGATCCCAGCATTGCTGAAGCCTAAACAGTACTGACTCCACAACAATTTTCCCAGGTTATTCCATTAGCTATGAAAAAGGAAGTCAACTTCCTCATCACATCTAGAGTTTTTGTGATAGTTTCAACCTGTGTAGAACAGATATTCATCTTTGATGTCAAGCATGAATACATACCAAACAAACACAAGTATCTGTGCACTAGAAATCACATCCGTTGACTCATCCAACTGTAATGTGAACATACCAGGTGGTGACAATTTACTCACCTGTATCAGTCTTGTTCCATGATATCAGCTGACATTTCAGTACTTTTCCTTTTAACTGTGTCGTTTGACAAGGAAATCTGCTGAATATTATGTGCACTTAAATCTCCAAGAACCCACTTGACCATCTTTACAGTAAACAGCCTAATTAAAGTATCACCAATTGTGTGGGCCTTTTTCTTCTTTGTTATTTCAAGGGAAATCTCATATGATGCCTGTAATACACTTAAGTTCTGTTGTTGGAAAGCACCACTCCCATCCAATGTCCGTTTTTGGAAACTCTGTTCATGGTGCTTGAAGAAACTGGGATTGTTCTCTGCATGCTGAGGATGGATTGTTGTCAGATGATGCTTCAGCTTACTAAGCCTCATAGAATATTTCCTCACCACTTTGAAACACAGCACACACTGAGATTCCTCGATGTCATCAGAGAGGATTGATTTAAATCCGTAGTTAATGTATTAATTGTAATTCCACTTCTTAGTAATACTGGCAGCCATCACAAATCTATATGGAAAGGTCAGATAGATCGAACCAGACGACTGATAATGTTTAAAATTATGCGGCCACTTGCACAAAAGTGAATAAATTCACAACATTGATTTAGAATCAGTGTCAGAAAAAAATCACAAGCATCAAATGACTTTTACCAAACTAGTGTTATTTACTTTTAACAACACCCAGTTGTATTTATTTTTTTTTGCAAACAATACTACATTCCTTTGTTCGTTATTTTTGGCTTCTGGGAAGTTAGAATATGTTTCATTAGATAAATTTTTCTAGTTATTAATGTTGATGTTACCACTAACACAATTGAAGCAAAATTCATATGGCATCATAGTAACCATAAAATTATCTGAATTATCTATGTGCGCTAGCTGGGTTCTGTCGTTTGCTCTTACTTATGGAAAGGTTATGAAAAATCATCGTTTTACTGTAAGAAAACATTGTGAAATATCGTGTGAAATTGCTAAACGGCGCATTAAATTGTGAACAATCAAATTTTATTTAATCATCATTGTATCATGTTATCACTGTCATAGATTGAGACAGTAAACAGTAAATGCTGATGAAAAGAAAAAAAAAAGCAGAAAGGTGTCAAACGCAACAAAAGAAACCTAAGATACCTCATATGAATGCGGAATCATCCAAAAACACTGATAATTGCAAGAAAGTAGCAAAAGTAATACTGAGTAAAATTTGTAGCTGAATCTCCCCTGCATTAAAATTTTATATTGTTTGTCAAAAATTTCAAGTCAGAGCCCCTAAATCTGCAATTATTTTTATTTTTATTTTTTTTCGGTTTGATTTCAATTCAGTGTAAAAGTGATTTTTATTTTCATCATTGATTTTAATTCACATCATTGGGTAAAAGTGCATTTGTTGAAATTCGTCATATATTATAAATCAGTGCTATAATTTTTTATGCAAGTGGCCAGTGGTAATAACAAACAAACAACTGAATGGCAAATGGACAGAAATGAGATTACAAAGAGAATATATGAGAGCACTATCAAAGGTAGAGGTGTGATTGGGAGACCACCAGTGAGCTGGGAAGGCGGAGTGGAGGAATACATAATTGATAAAACTACATCTATATCTAAATATATCTTTAGGTAGATTAAAAAAAAAAAAAAAAGAGAAAGTCAGTTTCACAATACTAATATCAGTTAAATATCTCGCAAGTAACACTAGAATAATGTACAGAAAGCAGTAGATATTACTCACATGCTTATAACTGTGGGTGCCAATTAGGATCTTGGCCCAGAGGGGGGCTACAACAGAGACTGGGGGAGACACTTGCACCTAGCACACAGTTCTAAGTCTTTTGGAAGAATCACTTTCATAGAGGTGAATAGAACTTATATATTGTTTAACTAACAACAACATCGCTTCTGCATATTGCATACAAAGTGTTGCCAGTTTGCCATATTTTTTCTTGCTCTCTCATTGGTCCAGCAGTGTCCAGACGTTGCAAGTATACACTTGAGCGACAGGTTGCAAGGCGACAAGCTTAAACATGTGGCCTCCTCACCCGAGTGTTAGGCAGACATACTCTGATTTGCTGCTTACATTAGCCCGCTATTCCCCCCTAAAATCTCGCCATGGCCCTCCTGGGGGCCATGGCAACCAGTTTGAGAACCAGTGGTGTAGACTCAAGAAATGAAAGAGGTCAAACGATGAAGAGAGAACATTCTTTAGAGATCTTAGGGATTTGGAATGGAAAAAAATAGCCCCAGACTGGGATAAGTGGAATGTCTGGAGGAGGCCTTCATACTGCAGAGGAGGGTAATGGGCTTTTCACATATATATATATATATATATATATATATATCAACCAGTCCTACATTGCCCTATGAGGAGCGTAGGAGCCCGGGGTTAGGCAGTTGGTCCTGACATTTAAGATGAAAGTGACCAGCCTCACTCATCCCTGAGTGGCATTACACGAGCAATCAACCCCAACCACTCCTTGGATATAAACCTTCACCGGCTCAATCCGATTGGAGCACAATAATTACCCACTAAACCACCAGGCGCCAAAATTTGGTTATATGGTTACCACCCAGCGTAGTAAATGGTTTCCTGGTGTACAGGAAACTCTTTGGCTTGTCGCTCAATGAAGAGTCACTCACAGGCAGAAGGAAGAGAAAAGAATGAGGGAAAGACAGAAGAGGGAGTGTAAAGTCGCCCATAGGCAGAAGGACAAGGAAAGAATGAGCGAAATGAAGACAGAAGAGGATGGAAGGAAAAAGGGATGGAGGAGAGGAAAGGGCAGACACCCGAGAGCAGCACTACATCGAGTGAGTGGATGGTGAGCGCTCCCACCTACCACACTATATATATATATATATATATATATATATATATATATATATATATATATATATATAGCAACGTTGGGTCTGGTTAGTACTTGGATGGGTGACCGCCTGGGAACACCAGATGCTGTTGGCGTTCTCCCTACGTGTCAAGTGGGGTTGGTGGAGGATTAGTGCCCCTCCCTGTATAAACAATTAACTCTAAGCCCTTTGCCACCCCGTTTGGGATACATGGCGTCTGGCAATATATATATATATATATATATATATATATATATATATATATATATATATATATATATATATATATATGCATCGACGATACACACACACACACACACACACACACACACAAATTGTGCTTAAATTTTATATAACAATATGCTATTTTATTGAGCTGTTTCTGTGTATGCTTGTTAGGCCTCCGTTCATGAGCTACTATTTTGTGTCGTAATGAGCTTCAGGGCGACTGTAACACTTGTTCTTTAACAATTTATTTTGTGTGGAACTGATATGTTTCCGTACGTTTCTTATTTTGTTAAATCATTTTCAGGACGATCATCCTAAGCAGAAATAGTAGGTTAGGGAGAGGTGTTACAGAGCCTCGATAGATTGCAAAAAACATTGTCCCTTCTCTTGCATTGGTAACAAAAAAATAAAAAAATACAATGTTTTGCCTTTTATGCTTCCCGACTTCCTTAAGCGCTATTTCTTAGTTAAATTTGCATCACTGAGTCGAACAAAGCTGTCTGGAGTCAGTTGCAGTGATATACAATGTTCATGATTTAAGTTCTTATGTTCATCTAGATAAAAGAGTCTCATAGCTGTCTAGTGTGTTCCTGTTTTGACATAGGTTTGTGACTGTCACGTGTGTCTGTTTACGTATACTTACTTCTCTGTGATAATTCTATGTTGTTGCGATGTCCCCCTTTTGGCTGTAATATCACCTATTATGATGCCCCATTTTTTCTGTTATGTCCCTGTCCTGCTGTGATGTTCCTCTAACGCTGTGACGTCCTTCAAATTGTTTTGAGTGGCTTTGTAGTTCCCTTGTTACTGTGATGTCGTTGTGTTGTTTGGTTCCTGTATTGTTATGATGTCCCTTTGCTTCTGTATTGCCCCTGTGTTTCTGTATTGTCCCTGTGTTTCTGTGATGGCCCTGTGTTGCTGTGATGCCTCCTGTGTGATGTGATGCCTCTGAGTTGCTGTGATGCCCTTATGTTGCTATACTCGTATATTCCTAGCTTTGCTGTGATGTGTCCAGATTGCTGTGATGTTCCTTATTTTCTGGTTTGCCCTTGCTTTGCTGTGATATTCCAGTGTTGCTACAATGACCCTGTTTTGCTGTGATGACCATTTGTTGCTGTACTGTCATTACGTTGCTGTGATGTCCCATGGATTTCCCCGAGTAACTCTGATGTCCCTGTGTTGCTGTAAGGTCCCCTAGTTCCTGTAGTATTCCTTTGTTTTGTTTTACGCCCGTGCGGTGACATGGTATGCCTGGTGCAGCTCGGTGGCGAACCAACTAAAGCTGGGGATGCCTGTGGCCCCGGAGGAGTTCGAGGAGGTCACCATCTACTTCTCCGATATTGTAGGTTTCACCACCATATCCGCCTACTCCACGCCATTCGAAGTGGTCGACCTCCTCAACGACCTCTACACTGCCTTCGATTCAACCATAAACCACTACAACGTCTACAAGGTCTGTTATTTTTTTAAATCATTACCTGAATTAAATATAGAAATATCACCATCATCATCATCATCATCATCATCATCTCAATTCACCGTATAAACCTTCATCATCATGATCATCATCATAGGATGAAATAAACATTATCAGTTTGATTCCTGTTTAAATGTAAGAGGCACGTAGCCACAATAAATTTTTGTCGATAATGTTTTCTCCTTCCGCTGTGCTGTGTGTATGTGTGTAGGTTGAGACAATCGGGGACGCGTACATGGTGGTGGGAGGAGCCCCTAAGAAGATCGAGGACCACGCTTCTCAGATCGCCACCATGGCCCTGGATCTACTGCATCTGTCCGGGAAGTTCCGCATCAGACACCTGCACAACATCCCGCTCATGCTCAGGATCGGCATTCACACTGGTGAGGCGGGGTGAGGGGTGAGGGGTGAGGAGAAAGTGGGTGCACAGAACAGGAGGGGAAAGGAGCATGGAGAGGGAAGGAACTGAGTGTAGGGAAGGGGAAAGGACTGCAGGGAAAGTAAAGGAAGCATGTATGTAGGGCAAAAGGGGTCACTGGGAGGAGGGAAAATTGGTGTCGGGATTGGAAGAGTGGGTGTTAGGAACGGGAAAAGAGGATATGGGGAGGAGAGAAACTGGGTGTAGGGAGGAAGAAAATCGTGGGTGTAGGAAGTGGAAACATTGGGTAATGAATGCTAGAGAGGAGATAAACCAAGAGAGAGAGAGAGAGGGGGGGGGGGAAGTTAATGGAGACGTGGTAGAGAAATATAATTTGGGGGGGAGGAGAAACGAAAGAAGTAAATGGCTGTAGGGAAGGTGAAAGAAGGGAGTGAGGAACCGAGAAAGGGGTGAGAAATAAGTTGGAAAAGAAGGGGGTGTGGAAGAAATGTGTAGGGGTGAGGAAGAGAGGATGTAAATAATGAGGCAAAGGTGACCTGGTAACTGAGTAGAGAGGTGAGAGGCAGAGGTGCTATAAATAAGAAAAATGAGTGCTTCGATGAAGAGCGGCAAGTATAGGGTTGGGGATGGGACTAAGAGATGTGTACGAGTATTAGTCTCTCTATAGGCAAATGTTGAGGTGGGATGGGATGGATGCGTGGTCAAATTATTTTATGCCTATCGACTTCACGGGGGTCATTACGTAAAAAAACTACTTTCATAGAGTGCCACTCTTCCATTAGGATATAAATCGCATTGTTTTTTTATGTCAGGGTTCTCAGTTTTATTGCTTGGTGGAAAGTGACTAGCTGGAAACAAAGTCACCAGTCTGACCTGAGAAAAGTAGAGAGACTGGGCAGGGGCGGATGTAGCATTAGAGTTGGACGGAGTTGGGGGAAGGAGGACTGGACTTCGAGCGCAGAGGACTGGTCATTGAGGTTATGGTTACGTAGGTTTCAAAGGTTGGGAATTGTGCATGACAGCTTGGAAGAGAACATGAAGAAGGCTTCAGTTTACTGCATATCGACTGTAAGTGAACCATCTAGGCCGACAATCTAGTTTTCCAAAGTCTTACTCTATTTGCGGAATGCGCCCCACAACTGTTCCAAATTGTATTGCTGGGTTAACATGAACAAGGGGGAGACACAATTTGTCCAAAAGTTTGAGAGGACAGAGAATGTGTAAGGGAGGTATTCAGGAGGCCGAGTTGGTTATAGATTGAGCAAAGAGAATAGGGGTTGGGCGGTTTGGGGGCAGGGCAAGTATTTGTAAAATGTATTAATTAGGTTTTACTAATAGCAAGTCTCCTCATAGTTGAAGAATTACATGAACAGAGATAGTTTTCCTTGGTCGCATTTCTTCACTTTAACAGTCACCCAAGTCTGTTGTGTAATGTTTGGTAGCTGTATCACGCAAGATAAACGTAAAAACAACTTACAAGTTTTGTGATGTGGTGGAGGAGTGAGGCAGAGAGTGCAGTGATGAGTGTGTTTTTGTGGTTATGGCATGTGTGATAATATATTCCATCTGTGCCGGCATGTTGGTGATGTGTGATGTGTTCCCTCTGATGAATGTGGCTGTGTGATATGGTGAACTAAGGTATGAATATTGTGGCGTGTGGTGTTCTGTAATTTAGTTTGGATATGTCCCTGTGTCCATCAGTGTAAGAATAGCGCTGTGGCTCTGAGGATAGTATGGCAGTGTCGTGTGGTGGTGACCAGTTCCTGCACTGTTTACATGGGGTTGTAGAGTAGGAGTGACAGGTGGGAACATGGCTGTGTAGGGTGGTGTGATGTGGTGTTGATCTGTTGGATGACGGGATGGTCCAGTGTAAGAGTAACAGTGAGGTAAGATGTGTGTGTGTGTGTGTGTGTGTGTGTGTGTGTGTGTGTGTGTGTGTGTTCTTACCTACATAATTGTTCTTACCTAATTGTATCTTTACAGGAATGAGTCAATCTCGTACTGTCCCGTGTCTTAAACCATTTTTATCGTACATATCCATAAATTTGTGAATTGTTTTGGCACACACGATTTCATTCGGTAGTGCATTCCACTGATCAATTGCTCTGTTTGGGAAACTGAATTTCCTCACGTCTTTATCACCTCTCTTCTTATGCAGTTTTTTTGCAGTGTCCTCTTGCTGATGCTTCCCCATATGTTAAGTAATCTTTTATGTCTATTTTCTCCTTCCCTGATATGCATTATATAGCATTATCATGTCACCTCTTTTCCTTCTCTCGTCTAGTGTTGGTAGATTCAGTTTATTTAGTCTTTCTTCGTAGCTTAGATCCCTTAAGCTTGGTATCCATCTTGTAGCGGCCCTTTGAACTTTTTCAATCTTGTCTATGTATTTTTTGAGATGAGGACTCCAGACTACTGATGCATACTCCAGGGTTGGTCTGATGAATGACGTTATTATCCTTCTTAGCATGTCTTCATTTATGTATGTGAATGCTATTCTCATATTTGCAAGCAATGTATACATGTTCCATACCTTCTCACTGATGTGGTCAGCCGGAGATAGTCTGTTATTGATAATCACACCTAGATCCTTCTCTCTTTCTGATGTGTGTAGGGCTTTTTTTCCTAACATATAATCCCAATCAGGTCTTTTTCCTCTTTTACCAAACTTGATTACATGACACTTGTCCACATTGAATTCCATTTGCCATATATTACTACATTCATGAAGTTTATTTAATTCTTCTTGTAGCTCTTTACAAGAGTCAGTGTTAGTAATTCTCCTGTGTATTTTTGCATCATCTGCAAACATATTTAGATAGCTTTCATTTCCAGTGTTACTGTCTATATCATTTATATACACTAAAAACATGATTGGTGCCAGCACTGAGCCCTGTGGTACTCCACTAGTCACTTCTTTCCATGATGAGTTGTTTCCCCTTAGTACTGTTCTCATTTCTCTTTTTATGAGAAAATCTTGCATCCAACAAAACAGTTTGCCTCGAATTCCTCCTTGATGGTACAGTTTCCATAAAAGTCTTTGGTGTGGTACTATGTCAAATGCTTTCTTGAAATCTAAATAGATACTGTCCACCCATCCTTCTCTTTCCTGTATTGTGTTTGTTACTCTGTCATAGAAGCTCAACAGATTAGTAACATATGATTTTCCTTTTCTGAAACCAAACTGTCTTTCTGTTATCATATTGTGTTCTAGATGATTTACCCAAGCTTTTCTTATAAGCTTTTCTAATACCTTGCTTACAACACTGGTCAGTGATACTGGTCGGTAGTTGAGTGGATTTTGTCTATTCCTTTCTTGAATAAGGGGACAATATTTGTTTTCTTCCAAACATCAGGTAGTTTACCTTGGCTCAAGGATTTCTTGAAAATTAAAAATAATGGTTTACTTAACTCCTTTGTACATTCTCGTAGCACTCAACATGAAATTTCATCAGGACCATTTGCTTTTCCTCTGTCTAATTTACGTAACTCCTCCTGTACTACTTTTTCTGATATTTGTATATCTGGTAGTATGTGTGGGCATGCATGGTCCACATAGTCCCTCTCAAAATTGTTTGCTTCTGTAAAAACTGATTGGAAAATCATATTCAGTGCCTCACAAATATCTTTCTCTTGTGAATAGGTGATTCCCTCATCCGTAATGGATTGTATTATATCTTTTACTTTGGTTTTGCTTCTGATGTAGCAGTAAAATAGCTTCGGTTGATCACTACTTTTATTTATGATATCCTCCTCAAACTGTTTTTGGGCTTCCCTCCTTATTCTTGTATAATCGTTTCTTGCCTGTTTGTAATTATTATATGCCCTTTCACTATTGTGTCTTCTGTATCTGTTCCACAACAAATCCCTTCTTTCTTTTGATTTTTTACATTCTGTATTGAACCATTTCTATATTTTCTTATCTGCATCTTTGTGCTGTGGGATGTACTTCTGGACTCTTATTTCATAAAATTCATAGAACTGTTTATATACAGTATTTAAATCTTGTCCTCTAAGCTCATTTTCCCACTCATCTTCTAAGAAATACTTCTTTAGGTCATGATAATTTCCCTTTTTATATTTTAGGCTCTTTTTGTAACTTTCATTGCTGTTAACTATGTCATATGCTATCCTGAAGTTGCAATTTGTACTACATGGTCGCTTTTGCCAAGTGGAGGGTGTTATATAAAACTGTCAATATCATTTTCTTGCCTAGTAAATATGAGATCTAGCATTGAAGGTACATCGAGTCCTCTTTTTCTGGTGGTTTCCCTCACATGTTGCGTTAGGAAAAACTCTTGCACCAGATCCAGGAGCTTTTGGTCCCAACAGCTTTCTTGGCTTATTATATCTAGAGTATTCCAATTTATATTTGTATTAAAATCTCCAGTTAGTATAATTCTTTCCAATTTCTCTTCCATTTTATGTAGTAATGCTCTTAAACTCTGAATTGTACTCTCCGCCAGGTCCTCATATTCGTCTCTTTCCCATGTGTTTGATCTGGGTGGCATGTACAAGATGGCTACAATTACTTTCCCTTCAGATGTGTTGATCTCTACTGCAATCAGTTCTACTTGTGGGGGTATATCTAGTTTTATTTCATTGACTTTTAGATTTTTCTTAATTAATATTATAATTCCTCCTCCCTTTTTAAAGTTTCTATCTCTTCTCCATATATTATATTCCTCTAAGTTTAGTATGTCATTTGATATCCTTGGTGTTAATTTTGTTTCAGTTAGGCATATCATATGTGGTTCATTTTCTCTGACATAATCATTCATCTCTAATAATTTAGATATCATTCCATCCACATTTGAGTACATCAAATTAATCATCTTGTTTATATACTTGTCATGACGTGGTTCTACTACCTTCCTCCTTTTTATTCCCTCCTGTTTATGTACCACTTTCGTACCTGCAATCCTATTACTTTGTAAAAAAAAATGTGTTCTTCTCTTCTTCTGATCTTCCCTCATTTTTTGTTTTTGCTTCCTCCCTCTTCTCTTTCAGTAATTCCAGTTCCTCTTGTGTTAGGCATCTTTTTATCCATACATTTTTGAACTCCTCTTTTTCCATAAGATTCTTTGCATTTTTTAGTATCTCCTCCACAGTGTTTACACTCTGGAAAGTTACCTTTAGAGGTCTTGACTTGCTTTTCTCGTATTTCCCTAACCTTTTGTGTTCCTCTATGTCTTTACTACAGATTTCCTCTGATACTTCTTTCAATACACTCATTACATTTGCCATCTCCTTTTTGTCTCTTGAGATCTTGTTTTTTACTTCTTCCTCTTCTATACCAGTGATTACTATAGATTTGTTGATATCTATTGAATCTCTGACTAACTTTGGATTGTTTTGGATTATTCTTTTCACATCCTTTTTAATGCTTTTTTCTTCCACCCTTGTTTCTAAGTCTTTCTTTACTTTCACCATTTCAGCATACGTGGTTTCCACATCATTTTTGTAGCTTTGCACAGCTTCATTCAGCTGCGTTATCTTCTTAATATCACTGCTCTGGTCTATCAGACTGCTTACTTGCCTAATTGTCTTTGTATCATTTTTGAACTCTTCCATAATACTCTCGTGGTTGACTACTGTACTTGCCATTTCACTCATTTTCCTCCTAAGTGTACTCACTTCCACTGTTAGTTCACATATGGTTGTGTCTTTCTTGTTGACCTCCCTTCCTAGTTTTTCTATTTCTTCCTTTTGCAAGTGCATCTGCTTCTTTATTTCATCAATCTCATTCTGGAAGGCCATTTCCAGTCTGTGTACACGCTCTACCAGTTTATTTTGAGTCTCCATTTCAACCAGTTCTTGGTAGAAACCATCATCCTATTTTCTACCTTTATCCCTTTTCTTGTCCAAATTTGCTTTACTAAAGTATGTGGTCATTTTGCAATACTAAAAGCACAGAGTACTTACATTCCCTGGGGCAATTGCAGTCTAAACAAACAATCAGCTGATTGAGCCCATTCTTTCGCTACTCGGTTCTCTTTTCTGTTTGAACAAGTCTTGTTTAAACTTTTTCTTATTATTTTTTAAATAATAAAAAACCATTTAGTCTAATCTGGTACAGAGCTTGACTCATATAAAGATACTAATTTAGGTAATGCCACTGGTCGTGCTGGCTCGGTATGGAGCGCTGTCGGCCCGCATCTGCACTCCTTGGTGTCTCCTGTGTGTGTGTGTGTGTGTGCTGATGAGCTCCTACTGTGCCGACGTGGTGGTTTGGTCATGACGATGAATGTAATGTAGCTTTGTGGTTGGTTATACAATGACTCAGTGTCTGGTGGCAGGTCTAGGTGTGTGCTGTCCTGGCGTGTAACTATAGTGTAAAGGTGACTGCGGGCGTGTGAATTTGTGTGGCACAATGTGATATGGGTGAGGCTGTGCGGTGATGCAGTGTGAGAACAAGTGGTGCCAGGCTCAATAAACCTCGCCCGACAGCATTTTTTTTTTTTCAACCGTTTTCAAGTTATAGCCCCTCTGAAAATCTGTGATCTTGGGTTGGCCTTTCAAGGTCACTCAAGGTCAGAGGTCATGGTGCCAAATGAAAGCCCATATGAGACTTCCTA
>NC_137032.1:26203380-26225880 GCF_032717465.1 Coenobita brevimanus | reverse complement strand
TGGAGGGTTAGTGCCCCTCCTTGTAAAACAAATAACTCAGAGTCAATTGGCCACCCCGTACGGGATTATGGCGTCTGGCAATAGATAGATAGATAGATGTTCTAGATGCAACACATATTCACCCTGATAGTACACAGTTTGATGTTTGTCATATTCATAAAGGTAGGGCTTACGATATACACTTGAATTCTACCATAGGAGATGCAACAAAACAAAATCTGACCTGCATGAAAAAGGGAGGCGTTTCTAGCTTGGAGGTTCCCAGTGGTCGAAGTAAACAAACTCCCCCACTTTCACGCAAGATCACACGGCCCTTGAACCCATACGTTTCTCAATGAATGCACTGTCCGAACCATCCCACTGTCCGAACCATCATCGCCCTCCCCTATATAGCATTATCTTCAACCGGTTTCAAGTTATATAACTTCTGCCTACAGGTGACTTTACACTCCCTCTTCTGTCTGTTATTCCTTCATTCTTTCCTCCTCCTTCTGCCTATGGGTGACTCTACACAGAGTGACAAGCCAAATGGTTTCCTGTACACCAGGAAACTATTTACTATGCTGGGTGGTAACCATATAACCAAATTTTGGCTCCTGGTGGTTTAGTGGGTAATTATTGTGCTCCAATCGGATTGAGCCGGTGAAGGTTTATATCCAAGGGATGGTTGGGGTTTATTGCTCACGTAATGCCACTCAGGGATGAGTGAGGTTGGTCACTCTCATCTTAAATGTCAGGACCAACTGCCTAGCCCAGGGCTCCTACGCTCCTCATGGGGCAATGTAGGATTGGATGATGGGTGGATGG
Source organism: Coenobita brevimanus (assembly GCF_032717465.1). Taxonomy (NCBI): domain Eukaryota; kingdom Metazoa; phylum Arthropoda; class Malacostraca; order Decapoda; family Coenobitidae; genus Coenobita; species Coenobita brevimanus. The sequence continues at coordinate 26,225,073 of NC_137032.1, read as the reverse complement.
ATATATATATATATATATATATATATATATATATATATATATATATATATATATATATATATATATATATATATATATATTTATATATATATATATAATGGCCATCACCCGGGAGGGTCATTAGAATAGCAAGAATCGATAATCATGAAAGCCAGAATAATGAACTGAAATGTTTGCATTTATTTCACACCAGTATTATGTTGTTATTCATGATAATGAAAGATAGTAAGTTATATAATAGTACCAGGGCCAATACTTCCATCTATACAGCACATGTGAACTCATTGGTGTATAACTACAATATAATCAAACAGAAAACAAATTTATGTAAAAATAAAAATAGGAGTAGACTGTAGCACCAGTCGAGCAGGGCAGTACTCCCGAGGTGGATGGAAAGCTGATGACAGGGAGAGCTGGAGCTCCCATTTCATCAGCCCTCAGGACTAGTTTCTGACCATCCCGCTTTGCAGAACTTTTTCAGTATCTCAGTAACACAGAGAGTAGGCCAGCATGCTCTCCAATACAAGTTTCTCTAACTATCTATACCAACTACATGCACAGTCCACACTACGCTTTCTTTTCCAAAATTCAAAAAAAAATTATGGCTACCGAACACAAGGCCTCCGAGTCCCCAGGGGGGTGGGGACCATAAATGCCCCCACCTTCCACCCCTCTCCCGGTGATGACTTGAGCTGCTTGGAACCACATTTTGACTCACTTCTTCTTCATTTCTGCAACATTCGCGTCCTTTCCTCTACTTTCACTCTGTTGAGCACCACCTCTCCTCCTCTACCCCTCACCTTCTCTTTCTAACTGAGACTCAGCTGTTTGAGGCAACTGACAGCAAACCGTTTTCTGTACCCTCCTACTTTCTCTATACTCATTTCAAAGCCAAAGGTGGCTGTTGTTTATATATACGAAACGACTTATCTTGCTCTCGTGTTCCTGAACTCGATTCTTCTGAATTCTCTACACTCTGGCTTCGGCTATCCTGTCATTCTCTGACTAAATATATCTGTACTGTTGACTTATCCCCTAATTCTACTGACTCGAAAATTCTTCGACTATCTTACTTCTATGATGGAACACTTTCTATCCATTTCTCCTTTCTCTGAAATCTCCATTTTAGGAGATTTCAATGTTCACCACCACCTTTGACTCTCCTCTCCTATCACTGAACCACCTGGTGAACAAGCCTACATCTTTTCTATCCTTAACCCGTCACGTCCCGAGGCTTTCCGCACCTCCGACATCCCCCAGTCCCGAGGTATTTTCGATTTTTTTTTTTTTTGGCTAAAACCTTCGCTTTTGGTGAGAAACATCGAAAATTCATAGAGAAATCGCTCACCTGAGGTTTAAAGTGCCCAATCCAGGTAGGAGTTCCTCCTTACCTGAGTGGGTTTTCTAACATGCTGGCACCAAAGAAAACGAGTTCTATGGGAGGGTAACTATTTTATCCACTCATAAACGGTACTTATTTATTTACTTGGTACGAATGTATATGTAGTATGACAGTATATTGGTTTTCAAGCAGTAATAAAGGCATTATAAGCATTGTTTCACTCACTAACTAATCACCATACCTGACCTATTTTTGCCACACTACCTGATCATTATTTCTGGCTGTTTCTTCTTCTAATGCTATGTAAACATTGTCCTCCACATTGTCATCGATTGGGGAATCACTCTGGCCCTGAATAACTTTACTAGCCAGGTCACTGGTAACAGGTCCTTTGCCAAGACAATGTCGTGAGGGGGGGAGGGGGGAGGTTATGCAGTGTAAGGCATTGTCCCTGCTTGGTATCTTGTACAGGAATAGAGGAAGGTGTCCCGTGTATACATACGAAAAATCACGTGCGAAAATTGAAAATTGTGCAAATTAGCGACCTTGCAATTGCACGACGTACTGGTACGTCGCCGGGACTGGCAAATGCAAATCGTGGTGACGTACCCATACGTCGTCGGGACGGGGCGGGTTAATGACCTAGAGCAGCTTGTACAGCACCCTACCCGTATCCCTGATCGCCTTGGAGAGAGCTTCAACATACTTGACCTCTTCCTTACAACTAATCCTTCTGCTTACACTATTAATCTTTTCTCTCTGTTGGGCTCCTCCAGTCACAAACTTATCACCTTAACTTGTCCTATCACTCTGGTACAACCTGTGAACCCTCCAAAGAAATGTCATCTGTGGCACTTTGGAGCTGCGGATTGGAAGGCCCTCAAGCAGTACTTCTTTGATTTTCCCTGGAATGGTTATTGCTTCAAATGGCCGGGAGCCGTCTGAGTGTGCCTAGCGCATTACGGAGGTTATTCTCTCGGGCATGGAAGCATACAGTCCTTTCTCATATCCTTTGACTAATGCAAGAAAGCCTTGGTTTAATCACGCTTGTTCTAATGCTGTCAGCAACAAGGAGAGGGTCCATAAAAGGTACTAGAGCCAACCCATCCCTGAATCACATTTTGCTTATGTTTCTGCCCTGAATCGTGCTAAGTCAGGTTTCTAATAACTTTACCTCATCCTTCCCTCCTCTTTTCTACTCTGATGGTTCTGTAGCTATTTCTTCTACTTATAAATCAGATCTCTTCACTCAGACTTTCTCCTCCAATTCCACCTTAGACAATTCCGGTGCTGTTCCTCCTTCACATCCCCCCCTCTGACTTCCTCATGGCTAACAGTAAAATTTCTTCAGCTGATGTATTTTCTGCCATCACAGGCCTCAATACTAACAAGGCATATGGGCCTGATGGAGTCCCTCTTGTTGTTCTCAAGAACTGTGCTTCTGTGCTTACACCCTGCCTAGGCAAACTCTTTCGTCTTTGTCTATGAACTTGTACCTTTCCTTCTTGCTGGAAGTTTGCTCTCATTTAGCCAGTCCCAAAGAAAGGTGACCACTCCCAACCCTCTAACTATCGTCTTTCTGATCATCATTATGGGTTCCATCAGGGACGCTCCCTGGCTATCTTCTCACCTACCTTTCAGACTCCTGATCATCCTCCTTTCGGGACTTTGGCAAAAGCTTCGCCACTGCACTTGACATCTCAAAGGCTTTCGATCGAGTCTGGCATAAACCTTTAATTTCCAAACTGCCCTCTTACGGTTTCTATTCTTCTACCTGTGCCTTCATCTACAGCTTCCTTTCTGGCCGTTCTATAGCTGTTGTTGCAGACGGCCATCGTTCTTCTCCTAGACCTCTAAATCCATAAGCATAGAATTTACATAATATTCCATTTTGCCAGGGCACATCACAAGCCATATGAATATCCAAAAAAATTCCTATCATGACTTCACGATTGGCAAAGGCCTTGGCTATGCAATGCTCCAGGTGCACTAGATGATCCAGAGTGGACCTGTATTTATGGAATCCACTCTGTTGATCTTTTAACACACCCTTCGACTCTAAAGCAAAAAGTGACCTTTTATTAACCATACTCATAGACCTTACAGAGACTGTCAGTCAGCGCTATAGCTTGAACTGAACTGGGATTCGTAAGGCGACTGTCCCAGCGAGGTATCGGTATGACGTGCACATAGTGGCTTGAGTTTGGAAAGAGGAGACGCCCAAATCTCATTGTGCACTGCTAATAGCTTACTCAGGTTGGCCTGAGTAAGATGCTGAATCAAATGTATGGAATGGCGGATGGACTGGGACTGGAGCCTTTACAGGATTTTAGGGCAAGGTGAAGTTCATCTAATGTAAATTCGGAGTTGTAGCTGGTATCTCCATCTTCTATGGCAAAGTCTAAGTGCTGCAGCTCAGCCATATGCTTATTGTGGAGAAAGCAATTATTGTACTTGGCTGAGCTGCTTACCTGGGCAAAATGGTCAGCAATAGTATTGCCAGTGTCCAGGGGATCATCAATGACGTTCCAGGCCACCTCATGTGTGGTGATTGGTGACTGGGTGTACATGTTCTTAAGTATATTGACGGTGGACCTGACTTAAGGGGATGGTGCGGTTCACCATGGACATAAAACTATGCCAGATATTCCATTTTCCTGCTTTAATTGTCCTTGCCTTAGCCTTAGCCGCCTTGTAGGCTATAAATTTTGACTCTGTAGGCTGTTTCTCAAAAATCCTGTATCTCCTATTGCACTTAGTGAGTGCTTGTTAGCAATCTGATGTTCACCACAAAACTCTACACTTGTTTGGAACTGTAGATGTTTTGGGAACAGCAGCCTCAGCTGCGTGTATAATGGAAGTCTGTAGGTGTGTAACTTTCTCATCAATGTTGTCTCCCAATATTTCTGGATTAGTGACTTGTGAGTAGTACCCCCGGTTTGCTTTCTTAAAGTCTAATATAGGTGGTGGGGGAGGCAGATTATCACTGCACAACTAACAAAGATAGGAAAATGATCGCTACCCATCATCATACGGGTCCCTAGAGATGTTAGTGTGTATATTGGAAGATCACAAGGACAAATTTTTACATGACATGTTGCCAGTACAGTCGTCTACACGAGTTTCTCTACCATTGTTTAGAAGGCAGAGGTTTGACTGTAATATGAAATCAGATACTTCTTCTCCCCTGGCGTCATTCCTCTAGCTTCCCCATTGATAGCAATGGCCAATAAAATCGCTTAAAATTAATTTATGACCTGGAAGCTGATTGGCATGTGAAGTGAAAGCATCACCATCAATGGGGCCAGGGGGAGGACAGTAGATGGAACAAACAGGCAGAAACATGTTGCCTATTGTCACTATGCATGCAGTAGCTTCCAGAGCAGAATTCAGTACCAATTCCATTTGTGGTAGAGATATGTGTGTTTATGTGGCAGTGCCATGAACCCCATATCTCCTATCCGAGTGGTAGTGTTTGAACTGAGGAGGATCAGGATGAGCCTCTGGTCACGTCTCCTGTAAACAGACAACATCCAGTTTATGTAAAGCTAGCAACAGACTTAAGTTTTGTAGTTTATTCACAATAGACCTACAGTTCCACTGGATAATATTAAACATGATGGTTTAAGATTGAGGGGACGGGCCTGTGTGCATAGCTTTCTTTGATCGCCCACCATCAGGTAAGCGACAACCGGGGGACCAATCCCAGTTCATATTAAACTGCCCCGTACCAACAACGTATGATGCATGTTGCATCTTTTTTTCACGCTCAGTCCCCAAAATGTACGGTGTACATTTTGCACGTTTTTCATATTTCGCGTGTGATTTTTGGTGCGTAGATGCATGACACCTTCCTCTACCCGCCACCAGATGGGGACACTCCCTGACCCCGTGTGACCCATGCCTACCTGTGACTTGGCCACTCACCTGTTAGCAGTGACCCAGGACAGACATGGCACGCTGAGGTCTCTCTGACAAGGAAATACAAGTCGTCCTGGACTTATACCCAGTCAAGGCCTTCACTGGCGACGGTGATTTGCCAATTGACAACGATGTCCTCGACAAAGACTAAATTTTACCTGATGAGGAGACGAGCAGTATTGACGAGGAGATACTGTCACATAGGAAGCAGCGATATGTTACATATCATCAGGCAGGGGAAGGCCAGGCTAAACCACGAAGACGTGCACTCACCTCTCTCCATCCTGCGCATGAAGGGTTGGACAAGTACGAGGACATGGACGGAGCAGGTGGACGTGGTGTTCCCAAGTGCTTGGGGTCAGAACAGATCTCGCCATGTGGAACAGAAGGGTCAAGGAGGCATATAAGGTATGGGCCTGTTGTTTTGTCTGGGGAAGGTGGCAGTGTAGGGGCGGGAGTGAGAAGCGGTGTTGAAGGTGAAAGTGGTGGTGGTAGGCAAGGAGCTCCCACACACCTACGTGGTGCACCTGGGTGGTGGGCAAGTGAGGTGGAGCCGCTCCCAAGCACATCTTTCCCCCTGCAGTATTCCCGCGCTCCCTCCCCACACCCCTGTGATATGGGGAAAGGGACGAAAGGGAAGGGGAAGGGGAAAGGAAAAGGGAAAAGGAGTACGAATGGGGAAGGGCAGCGCTCTCCCCCTTCTGAACCACCCCCACCACCCTCTCCTCCACACCCCGATGAAGGCGACGATGGTGACGAGGCTGGAGACAGTGATGTGTAGTGATTCTGGGAGGACGGGAATGATTTTGAACCAATGATTCACCCCTTCACAGACGAGTGGCGGTCTGGCTGCACTGCTCCACACATCCATCAAGGCTCCAACAGGATGGATTTCTTCCACCTTTACTTGTGGAGCGTGTACTGGAGCAGACAAACACCTTCGCCAGGAGAATGTCCCGTGAAAGCAAGCGCGAGGGGACAACAAGCAGGCACTCATAGCGCTATGATTACCCAGTAACAGTAGGTAGGATGTTCCTTTTTTTGGCCTTGGTTCTGTTGATGGGTATTGTACGGAAAGAACAAATTCCAGCTTCCTGGTCTACTGACCCAATTACTTACACACCTTTCTTTGGTAAAGTTATGAGTCAGAATAGGTTTCAGTACATTCTGAGCCGCCTCCACTTTTATGATGCAGACGACCCTGCTAATGCAAATAACACAGATAAAATGAGGAGAATTAGGCTTGTTTTTTATCACCTATGGGAAACGTTCCACTCATCATTTTATCCTTACAGAGACCTTGTCATAGACGAGAGTCTTGTGCTGCGTAGAGGCAAAATCTCCTTTCACCAGTAAATACCCAGCAAGAGACACCGTTATGGGTTCAAGATCTTTGTTATGTGTGACTCTAAAACTGGTTATGTGCAAGACATAGCCTTGTGCACCAGTGCACAAACAGATAAAACAGACGATTGAAGTATTGGACTCTTTGGGGTCGTGGTGAAGACGATGATACAGGAGTACCTTCATCGTGGTCACGTCTTGTACCTGGACAACTGGTACACTAGCCCTCTTCTCGCTTGGTACCTCCACGTTCACGACACCGGAGTCTGTGGAACTGTCAAGAGAAACCGCCATCATATGGTGAAACTCGGGAGGAAACTCGACAGGAATGAGGTGGTCTTCTTCAAGGCAAACAACATCCTCGCCACTGTATGGAGCCACAAGAGAGAAGTTTCCCTCCTGTCGATGGTACATCGCCCCCTGATGCACCATACAGACTTCATGGAGTACACCGGCCAGAGGAGGGCCCACGTCTGGAAACTGGAGTCAGTAGTGGAGTCATTGTGGAACAAGAAACTCTTCTTCCACCTGCCTGATATCACAGTCCTCAACTGCCACTACCTCCACGCTTTTGACTACAGGAACCTCCGAGACCTTCGAGGGGTTTGTGAGGGAGCTGTCCCGGGAGATCATCGGGAAATATGCAGAGGAAAGGCCCCACCCACGCACCGCCACTGCTGGCCAGACGCCCGTACGCCTCACAGGACGCCACTTCCTCATCACCATCCCCTCTCAACCAAACTGCCCCAGACCACAGTGTTGCTGTCATGTATGCAGCAATTCTGAAGTAAGAGCGAGCACTGGCAGACAAGACACGAGATACGAGTGTGTCAGTTGTATTGTTGGCTTGTGCCTTGAGCCTTGTTTCAAGGAGTTTCACACCCTACTACATTACTGATAATGTGTGTATGTACACACATTCTAGTAAGGCCATTCAATATGTGATACTGTGTGCTTGCGAGAATATCACACTCACTATAATACTAAGTCATGTGTACATGTGATAAAAATTTTAGAAGGTTGGAAAATGGTAATAATATTTGTGGAAATGCATAATGGAAGTTTTGAAGAATAGAATGTAATTATGTGTGCTTGCGAGAATATCACGCTCACTGTAATACTAAGTCATATGTGATAACAATTATAGAAGGTTGGAAAATAGTAATAATCTTTGTGGAAAAGTATAATGGAAGTTGAAGAACAGAATGTAATTATGTGTGCTTGCGAGATTATCACATTCACTATAATACTAAGTCGTATGTGATAAAAATTGTTGAAGGTTGGAAGAGCGTAATAATCTTTGTGAAAATATATAATGAAAGTTGAAGAACAGAATGTAATACTGTGTGCTTGCGAGAATATCAAGCTCGGTATGTAAGTATGCAATAACATTATGCTCACTATAATAGTAAGGCCTGTCAATATGTGATAACAGTAATAGAAGTTGAAAATTGATATAATATTTGTGGAAAACTATACTTGAAGTTGAAAATAAAAATGTAATTCTATGTGCTTGCAAGAATATCACGCTCACTATGATAGTAAGGCATGTCAGTAAGTGATAAATATATAGAAAGTTGAAAATGGTATAATGATTGTAGAAAAGTATAATATAAGTTGAGAAATAAAATGTAACTTGAAACAACAGCCTCAGGCAGTCAGTTGTGCAAGAAATTGGCGATATTCAGGTGTTCTGATAATGAACCTACGCTTATATCGCCTATATTTTTGTTTGAAAAACAATATATTCTTGTAGTACATATAAATTTTGACCAAATAAATGTATATTTATGTATTCTGGATGGTTTCGAGTAGTTACTTCACCACAGAAAACACTGCAGCTGCACCATGCCTCTACAGAGTACGAGCCCCAGGTGCTTGGAGGCTTCTGTTCTGACCATTTATAAGCATAGGTAAGCACTTTTTTTTTATGATTTTCCATTGTTTCTCACCAAAAGTGGAGGTTTGAGCAAAAAAAAAAAAAAAAAGATTTGAAAATTTTTTTGGTTTGCGGGGTGAGTTTGGTAATAAATTGGTCGGTACGGGGCGGGTTAATAGAAACCTCCATTGATTCATAAATTTTGAGGCTCCCAGATCCCCTCGAGGAAGAGATGTGTAATCTCTTCCTCGTTGGAGTAGGAGTAGGAGAAACATGAGGACGTGACTGCCTCAGGGTTGTAAAAATTAATTTCTTTAGACTTGTCTGGCTTCTGCTGAGATTTTATCGACTAAGAAGTACCAGCAGCCCAAGAGTAAGAAGTCGTGAGGGTATCAGTAAGAGAGTTGGAATGGGAAACAGGCAGATTTGCAGAGGGCTAGTAAATGGCGTGAGTAACAGGCTCAGGGTCAGTTTGTGTCTTGACAGAGCACATCACATGACAGGATATCACTGCCAAAGCGTAGGAGGTAGTTGGTGTGGGAGTTGCATGCAACGCCTGCACCTTTTCCCTAGCTTCATATTAGGAGATACCCTCGGTTGTCTTCACTGTGCAGACCTCCTTCTCCTCCTTCCACTTGGGACAGTCCCTCGAAGAGGTGGAGTGAGCACCCTTACAGTGAAAACAACACTGTCCTGGATGTACAGTCATCTGCTATGTGACCAGAACCTGCACATTTACCACACACAGAAATGGTAGCCGACAAGCCTTTACACTGTGCCCATAAATCTTACTTAGCACATCAAACTGGGTTAGGGACGTAAGGCCTTACCCTAATTCGAACCGGCTGTAATGAAATCAGGGAGCGCAATCTTGCTAAAAGGCAAAACAAGGGGAGCTGTCTTCACTGTCATGCCCTCCACAAATCTAGTTATAAAATGGCCATCAGTGACACCTTGCTGAGCGAGTTCACGTATGATGTCCTTGTCACGAGTCGGCGCGATTCTCTATCTAAATAAACTCGTGACATTGAACTTTGTGGGAAACCGCGAATTCTAGTGAATTCCCATAAGTATAACTCAGTCAACCGCCACGTATTCACCCGATCGGGAGTGTTTTCATAACATTTTTCACTGTTTCATAAGTGATCGTCCTTGTGCGCGACATTAGCGCTTTCGCCGAGTGATTTATTAAGGGCGTGTTTCACTCAGTTTCTTTGTGTTAGCCGTTAGCAAGTGCAGCCTGCCCTCGCCTCTCTCTCACAGTTTGAATTCAGTTAGGATTGAAGCGCCGTGAGACCAGGTCGTTCTTCAGCGGGTTCCTGAAGGCTCTGCTCAGTGTGATCCGGCGTAGAGGTTTAGCGTGTGTGGCAGCGTCCTTCCTCAGCAACGACACCCAGTTCATCCCGCTTAGCCCCTTTTCTGACCAGTATTTTCCTTTCGTTTTTCCTAGGCTTAAGAGTTTAGCTTTTGAGTGAGCGAGTGAGTGTGTTCTCCTTATTTTGAATTCATTTTTAAACATGTAATGTAAATTTAACTCATTGTAATCAATAAATTAACAGTTCTTTTTCTTGAGCTTAATGTAATGTAAACTCGTGTTTTATTTCTCCACATTAAGCTTATTTCACTTATAGCTCCTAGTTTGCATAAACGCTTTGCATTATTCATAACTGGTACTTAGGCCAGTCCTTTTGTATTAAGCTTAAAATCCGTTGTGCAACCAGGAGTTAATGCACCGGCAAGAACCTGTTTATCATTAATAGCATTAGATATTGATTGTCAAGGGTGGAGTCACTTTCTCCAGAGGCTAACAGTACCAATAAACAGCATGTGTGAGTACTTAGTCTCTGCCGTGTACTGTTGAGAAAGTTTATAAATTCTCGTCCTTAGAGAATCGGCGAAGTAAGCCGGCATAAAGTAATCATTGCTTGAGTTTCACAAGTCAGTTCTTTGTCCTTGTTCTCAAGTATTATTGAATATTCATTCCTTAATATTGCAAATTCTCAAAATCTCCATGACAGTCCTTCTCCTCCATACACATGAGATCCCTGTCGGTGATAACACCCTTTCAGGAATTCATGGAGTGTGGAATAGTCGTCTGACCATCATAAGAGTGAAACTTGCAGAGCTTGAGCAAGTCTCTAACCTGAGATGGATATACAGTTTTAACAAGGAGGCCCCCATCAGCAAGTTTTGTGACACATTAAACCTCACCAGCACAACCATCAATCACCTTCCTGACATTGAAAGGACTGAGACTTGCCAGTGACATTGAACCCAGGGCATGAATTCGGACATAGCTAGCATTTTCTACACTGATGTCAAGTGGGACACGCGTCTGGGGTCTGTCCATCCAGGCGTCAGTCCGTGTTGGTGTCATGGCCCCCCCAAAGGGAGGGAGGGGCAGAAGAGAGGTTCGACATATCAACCACCTCCCCCTCGTGGGGGAAGTGAGAAGAAAGAGAAAAACGAGCAAAGGAGTGAAAGCCATGACGAAAAAAGCTAAAGCTAAGATTGCCCTCTCGACCAATTCCGGGGAGTCCTGACCATGTGCTCACGCTGCAGAGCGGTCAGTGAGGGGGAACCTTCTTGGGCAGGAAGCAACAACAATCTCAGTATAACAATATAGTCACCTACTGTATCGACCTAACAGGGATGGGAGGAGAATGAGAAACTATCAAACCTTCACTCCACCAGAAGGGTGAAAAAAGGAAAACTTATGCTGGTAAGGCAGCCCTACAAAGCCAGAGTAGAGTGCACATCAACATGCATCCAAACTCTTTATGACCATTCATCAGTCTGTTCACCGGACTCTGTCTGGGCGAGGTAGTTACAGTATGGTTGTGCTGTGTGTCATACAGTGTGAAGGTAGCAAAGTTTGATGAGTGTGGTTGTATTGTGTGGTGTGCTTGTGAAGCATGATGGTGACGGCATGTGTGGCGACAGGTCATAGTTATACTGAGGTGGTGGTACAAGTGTGATGTGGTGTGGGTTTGGCTGAGTGACGGAGAACGTGCAATTATAAAAAGTGGAGTAGTTTTGTGTTGCAGTGGTGTTAATGTGGTTGTCTGAAGAGCTGTGGTATGGTTGTGCACTATGACACTCTTATTCAATTCACTTGCGTTATGTGGTTTGGTGATAACGACATGTGGGTTTGCGGTGGCAGGTCCCTGCTGTGCCGGTGTTGTTGGGATGACTATGCCACGCTACTGTCTCTTTGGCGACACAGTCAACACTGCCTCAAGGATGGAGTCAACAGGTAGGCAGTTCTACCTTTGTGCAGTAAATTTATTGTATTTTGGTTCTGCAATTTTAACACGTTTATTCAGATTCTGTCAATGACCCTATCTTTGTTTTATGATTTATGACACTGAATAAATAAGAAGTATGCAAAAATAGAAGTCTGTGACATTTATCATAATTAACATTTTGAATGTTAGGATTTCCTTTTTCCACTTGGTCTTACCTCCAGTAGATTATATAACTGCATCCACCATAGCAAAAAAAGAACACAAGAATGAGCCACTGCACTCAGCAACAGTACATCAGCAGGCTCGCAACTTTTAGGCTGCAGCAATTGTGCCATGACATGGAGAAGGCATCTTCATGGCAGGCTGTAGTCATTTATGAGGACAAAAGGAGTTTGCAACACAGTCCTGATTGGGGAGATGGCAAGTGCGGACGTCATGGCTTCATCATCATACCATGACTACCTGAGAATGATCAGCAAGGAGGGTTACTACATGGCTAATGAGATATTCAGCATGGATGGGGCTGGAGTTGTGAGGTAGATGCCAATATTAAGCTATATCTGGTAGTACAAGCATAGGTGAGGTCAAAAGACAGCAAGTCTCGGCCGATTGTGATGTATGGCAACTTGGCAGGGACATGTAGGATGACAGTCGCCATCCACATCACCATAAACCCCTCTGGTTCAAAGATTACCACAATTCCTTACCGTTCCATTACTACAAATCATTACTGTTCCATCCCTAACCCACCAACATACCAAAAGTGAGTGTGTAATGTGGAGAATGATGAAATTAGATAAAATATTATGAACTGAAACAGCATGACAACACTTGCATGCCAGGTGATCCTGTATGGTCACCTGAAGTGCACATTTTCACACAAAATTGGCATCTGGAACATTTAATACTTGTTTTCCATATATTTTCTAAAGTTTCATAATGTTTTGGATACAATTCGTAAAGAATAAATGCTTCAATTCTGCTGATGAGGGGCAGTTAGTAAAAAAAAATAACCAATGAGATAAGGAATAATGAAGGTAAAGGGTGAAGATGTATCAGTCACCGAAGATTATAATAACAAAAACTAATGTAATTCAAGAATGAGATTTATACGGCAGGTTCAGCTTGGCGCATACATGTGAGTGAGACAACTTGGAACGTGCTGCGTGAGGTTGGCGGATACCATCTGGAGTATCGTGGCCTTACCAAACTCAAGGGCAAGGGCGAGATGCATACTTACTGGCTGTTAGGCAAGGATGGGTTCAAGAAGGAACTGCCAGTACCACCAGAGACCGGGTTAGTATATTGTTCTTCCATATATGATGGATTTATAACCTCCTGATTCATATCTGCTGGTTTATTCTTGCCACCTCCAAATGTCCAGTGACCCAGTTTCCTTATCAGTCCTGCTATCACTTGATGATATTATTCAGTTCTGGAAAGACTTTACCAACTGGAGAAGTTAGACATGGCCTTCATTTACCCCTTCAACACATGTGGTCTCCCCAAAACTGAACAGAATCATCTGGGAGTAGTAAGAATAAATCAGTATACCACATAATGCACAGAGGAATAACTCTGTAACCATCTTCAGCCAGACAATGCCTTTATTATTTATGTTTTATTCTTGCCACACACAGTTTTTGTCAATACAGTGAAGGCTTTTCGAAGTAAACTAAAACAGAGCCATTGTAAAAATTTGTTCATTCTGATATACCTGGATATGTTGATTTAATAATACTTGGAAGTCTAAGGTACAGGGTAAGACTGACTGTGGAACACTGTTCCACAGTTTACTGTATGCGTACACCCGAAAGCACTAATCCCCCCCCCCCCTAGTAGCCGGAGTTGCGGCGAGTGAGTGACCAGGCGATCGAACAGCCCACACCCACCTCCCCTACCTCAACCCCAGTGTAAGCGTTGTTCGATAAATGGGAACAGCCAAAGCTGGTGATGTTACAGTGTGTCATGACTGTTTCCATAGACAATCAGAACCAGTAGGGGTAAGCACATAAAGGTATTTAGTGTGTGATACTGTGCTGTTATCCATAGTGTAACCTATGATAAAGGCACGAAAATGAAAGAAGACCTATAATGCATTAAATGTTATTGGCTATATACTTACGTCCCATATTATAATGTTACAAATACGTATAGTATAGTGAACAACATCTGTTGGAAGATATGATGATGTCTTCTCATCCATTCTCGCTCCCACCTCCACCACCCTACGCTCCACCAAACGTCACTTTTACCATCTCGTCCCCCACTCCTGCCCTTTGTTAACCAAGATAAACTAGGACTATGATGAAATGATCCGTCAGGTATTGATCATATTAATAGTATCATACACCTCTGTATTAAGCACAAATCAATAGCATACAGTACTTCGGTATACCTGCCAGCTATTTCATCGCGTTGTAAGCTTTTACGTGACATATACACTGCAAGTTGGACCTTGTTTTGCAAGGACATATGGTTGTTTATTGTTAACACAGGTTATATGTGATTTGGACATCAGTTTATTCATATTAACCCGCGGTGTCCCGTTGACGTGAATTAACATCCAAACGTTTTGTCACTGCCAATCCCGTCGACGTACATAAACGTGAATCAATTGCAAGGTCCCTAATTTGCACAATTTTCAATTTTCACGAGTGATTTTTGGTAAAGTATACACGGGACACCTTCCTCTACAAGATGCCAGGCAGGGACAATGCCTTTCCCAGCATGACCTCCTCCCCCCCCCCCTGCATGCCATTGTCTCAGCAATTCACCTGTTATCAGTGACCTGGCCAGTAAAGCCATGTCATGCCACGGTACGAAATTCAGGGCCAGAGTGATTCCCCAATCAATGACAGTGTGGAGGACAAACTTTACATGGCATCAGAGGAAGAAACAGTCAGAAATGATGATCAGGTAATGTGGCAAAAAAAGGTCGATCAGGTGTGGTGATGAGTTATTGAGTGAAACAGTGTTTATAATGCCTATATTACTGTTTGAAAACCAATATACTCTCGTACTACATATAAATTTGTACCAAGTAAATAAATAAATACCGTTTATGAGTGGTGTGAAATAGTTACCCTCCCATAGAACTCGTTTTCTTTGGTGCCAGCCTGTTAGAAAACCCAGTTAGGTATGAAGGGACTGGTACCTGGATCGAGTATTTTAAACCTCAGGTGAGCGATTTCTCTATGAATTTTCGATGTTTCTCACCAAAAGCGGAGGTTTGAGCCAAAAAAAAAAATTTCCAAAAATGGTCGGGATTGGGGGGAGTCAGTGGTGGTAAAGTGGTCAGGATGGGGCAGGTTAACGTGGCAATTTAAACCTTGCATTATAAACACATAAGGTTTATGTTCCTGTCATTACTGAATGAACGAAACGCTCTAGGGATCGGCTCTGACAAACCACAAACTCTCTGCCTTAACGAAAATATGCCGACCTCTTGTTGCAACAGTGACACAGTGTCATTATTTATACGATTGACCCACATTCAATCGTATACATAATGACATTGTGTCACTGCTGTGATAAGAGGTAGGATTATTTTCGTTAAAGCAGAGAGTTTGTTGCTAGTAAGAACGAATCCCTGGTTATATATATAAGCCTACTCCGTACCTTCTTTACCCTGTACGGTTGTTGACTTTATACACGGTTTTTATTCGCTCCAGTGTAGAGTACAACTCTCATGTGAGGGGAGGCTCCACACACACAACTCTTCTCAATAGGGTGGAGTCAAAAGCTTTTCGTCTCATTAACTCTCCTCCTCTTATTGACTCCCTTCAACCTCTGTCTCTTTGCTGCACAGTTGCATCTTTATCTCTTTTCTATCGTTACTTCAATGGTCACTGCTCCTCTGAACTGTCTGCTTGCATCCCTCCAACACTACAACGGGCACGTAGCACCCGTCTAGGAACAAGCTCTCATCCCTTATCTGTCCAACTCTCTAATGCAAGAGTTAACCGTTACTCCCAGTCCTTCATTTATGCAACAGTTCAACTCTTGCACTGTCTCCTTCTGTCTGTATTTCCTACTTCTGTGATCTGTCTTTCAAACGCAGTGTGTCAGGGCATATCGAAATGAATGGATCTTGAATTTGGCTTTCTGTTATTATTATTATTATTATCATCATTATTATTATTATTATTATTTTGAGGAATCAATTTGCAGACCCATGGTCTTTGGTTCCTTCTTATATTATTATTATTATTATTTTGAGGAATCAGTTTGCACACCCCTGGTCTTTGGTTCCTTCTTCCTTGCATAAGAAAAAACGTAAGGTTTATGTTCCTGTCATTATTGGATGAACCAAATGAATCAGGGATCGGCTTTAATGGACCACAAACTCTTTGGTTTAACGAAAATATTCCTACCTCTTATCACAGCAGTGACACAATGTCATTATGTATACGACTGAATGTGGGTCAATCGTATAAATAATGACACTGTGTCACTGTTGTAACAAGAGGTCGGCATATTTTCGTTAAGGCAAAGAGTTTGTGGTTCGTCAGAACCGATCCCTAGAGCGTTTCGTTCATTCAATAATGACAGGAACATAAACCTTACATGTTTATAATACAAGGTTTAAATTGCCACGTTAGAATGAATACATTGACGTCCAAACCACATATAACCTGTGTTAACAATAAACAACCGTATGTCCTTGTAAAACAAGGTCCAACTTGCAGTGTATATGTCACGTAAAAGCTTACAACGCGATGAAATAGTTTGCAGGTATACCGAAGTACTGTATGTTATTGATTTGCGTTTAATACAGAGGTGTATGATACTATTAATATGATCAATACCTGACGGATCATTTCATCATAGTCATAATTTATCTTGGTTAACAAAGGGCAGGAGTGGGGGACGAGAGGGTAAAAGTGACGTTTGGTGGAGAGTAGGGTGGTGGAGGTGGGAGCGAGAATGGATAAGACATCATATCTTCCAACAGATGTTGATCACTATACTATACTTTTTTGTCACATTATAATATGGGACGTGAGTATATAGCCAAAAACACTTGATGCATTGTAGCTCTTCTTTCATTTTCGTCCCTTTCTCATATGTTGTGCATAACTGCCCAGTATTACACATTAAATACCTTTATATACTTACCCCTGCTGGTTCTGATTGTCTATAAAAACAATCATGACACGTTGTAACATCACCAGCTTTGTTGTTCCACATCTATTCAACAACCCTTACTCTAGGGTTGGGGTAGGGGCGATGGGTGTGGGCTGTTCGAGTGCCCGGACGCTCACTGGCCGCGACTCCGGCTACCAAAGGAGAGAAACTAATGCTATCGGGTGTACATGAAGGAATATGAATACTGGGTAAGTCTTGGTTAAGCCATTGCCGGTCGAGACATTAATTTCGCATGATTATACCGTGCAACATTATTCATATAACTTTTCTGAATGTGGATTTAATAGCTATTTTTGAACCTCACAGGCACTGAAACTCATGTCCCGGTGCCTGTGACCTGCCCTGTCGCTCGTTCCTCCCTTGACTCTCTGTCTGTCTGTCTGTCTCTGTCTCTCTCTCTCTCTCTCTCTCTCTCTCTCTCTCAAGTGACTACACGAAGTCAGGAGTTTCTCAGAAGTGTAGAGAACTAACCCTTTGACTGCAGAAGGGTGGCCCGTGAAATTGCTCAGTGTCGAAATGTGACCAATTTAGCAACCACTGCACAATGAATTCAAATGTTGTCACTCAAAAAAGAACATCACCCTCTCAAACCACGCCCCCTCATGCGCGTGGCTGGTTTGTTCTGGTAACAATGTACAGTCTAGGATTTAAGTTCTAAGTATCAGCTTCAGTACGATTTTCCGCTACAGATGACGCTTTAATGTTATTATTATTATTTTTTTTTGGAGGGGGGGAGGGGTGGAGTCAGGAAGTAGGAGACGTGAGAACGAGGAGGTGAGGGGAGTTAGTGGGTGGAGCCCTGGCGCTCAGATTCTTTGCTTTGAGAATGTGTGTGTGTGTGTGTGTGTGTGTGTGTGTGTGTGGACTGGAACGCAACGAATGACATGAAGAAATGTTGAAAATAAAAAAACAAATTTGGGTTGTGTAGTATAACAATGTTTGTTGAGTTATATTCAAATAGTATGTCACTATGCCTATATATCAAATATTCTGCCTAGAAACAAATTTCACCACTTCCTTTTTTACGCTGCTTCACTGTGAATCTACAGTATTAGATGAGATCAAAGACTCGATCCGAACCCTGCCTAATCTCTCTCTCTCTCTCTCTCTCTCTCTCTCTCTCTCTCTCTCTCTCTTTCTCCATCCCCGTGTGAGGTGAACGCAGTAGTCATCTGCAGTTTGTCTGTCTACACATAGCCAGGTGCCTCAATCCAGTAAAGGGTGGCAGCAGATAAATCACTTCCATGTAGTCCTGTCCTTTGGCATTTATCTGCTTTTCCTTTCGCGTCGCCCTCTCTCATAGATCTCTCCCTCCAGTCCCCCCCCTCTCATTCTTGGTTTCCCCCATATCCTTTCCCCCACATTAACGTACAATCTTCTACTCTTTATTTCTCCATTGTTCCCACATGACCAAACCATCTCAGAATATTTATTTCATCCCATTCAGTGACTTTCACTTCAGCACCACGTTGCTCCTTCATTTCTTCATTTGTCTGACTGTTTCTTCATGTAACTCAACATGCTCCGGTCAAATAACTCATCTGCTGTGCAGATGTTTATTCAGCTATTTCAAATTAGCGGTGGGGAGGAACGGACTACAGTATAAGAATAATTATTATAAATCTATATTTGACAGTCAAATTTATAGGCCTGTTTACCTCACTCAAACCATACTTCCAGGAAATCATAATATTGTTTAAGCATTATATAAAAAAAAAAAAAAAACTTTGACTGTGGAAGGGCTGAGGTGAATCTTAAGACTGACTTATAATCTGTTCTTACGACGAGTCGTAGCAAGTATTTCTGTCCTTTTCTTACGATGAGTAGCAGCGAGTCAGCCTGGTACTCTAAGGCTAGTTTTATGATGATTCAGATAATCATGCACCGTGCAAAATAGATTTTATTTAATATTTACAATATCATGGCGCTGTATTTTATTTTTATCAACAGCTAGTATGTTAATAGTTCCTCCAAATTAAACTGTCGTAGCTTGCCATTCTTTTACATTCGGTATCATGTTGTTCGCCAGCAGAATATGAATACACTGTGACTTGCCATCCACTCCATAGCACTTCTTCCTTAGTACAATGGAATCAAATTTTGGTGTTAATCTCCTAATAAAACTCAGCTTTCAAGATATAGTGGTGGCAGTTTTGATCAAGGACAGAGGACACGTCACCATTAAGCAAATGTTTTCGACGTTCACAAATTGAGAGTGGATGTTATATTTTAGCCGCGCGCGCGTGCGTGCGTGTGTGTGTGTGTGTGTGTGTGTGTGTGTGTGTGAAGTTGCATGTCATTTTATGGTGTTTCAAGCTTGGCGGCCGGGTGGGTAGGTTGGTGAGTGAATGGGAAGGTTTTTTTTTGTGTGTGTGTGTCCGATTCTGGGCGTAGGTTTCCACAGCCCGTTCTCAAGGCCCAGTTGTCCTCCTATACGTCCACGTCTTACCACTTCGCTAACACCCACCATCCATACTGAATACATGCCAGGGCTGTTTCATACAGGACTGGTGTTTTAGTATTAGCGGGGGTATTATTACAACATGTCAGAGGGTCGTCCTGTACAGTAGGTAAGTAAAGTCTGCTTTTAACGAAATTAAAAACCTTAAACTGTTCTCTGCCCCAGCCGGGATTCGAACCTTTGTCCATTAGGACTGCAAGCTACCCCTCTACCGATTCGGTCACAGCCTTTCCCTAAGTTCGTAGGGAAGAGGTAGGCAGGGTGGGTGGACAAATGGATTGGGTGATGTGGGTGGATGGAGTGGGTGGAGTGAAGTGAGTGAGGCGGGCAGGCAGAGTGAGGTGAATGGGCTGGGTGGGGTAGGTGGGTAGGGTAGGGTGAGATGATGGATAGAGTGGGTAGGTGGGTGGTTATGTAGGGTAGGGTGAGATGATGGGTAGGGTGGGTGGGGGACAGTGGTTCAGTAGGTAAAACGCGGTGTGTTGGTGGGTGGGTAGGCTGGGGTAAGTAGGCCTATGTGGGCGCGGTGGGTGGATGGGAGGGTGGTGTGGTCGAGTGTACTGGGCACGTGAAGGTGATACAGAGTTGATGGGTATGTGGGTGGGCTTAAGAGTGGGTGGATGTATGGCCTTCCGCAGACAAAGCCAGGAGATGGGCTTACCATTCTGGATAGGTGGGTGGGTGGGTACGTAGGTTGGGGAAAAAAGGTTCACTGAGGAAAGTTTGTCCATGGGGGGAATGGGTCTAGCTAGCTACGAACAGACTTAACTAGCAAATAAACAATGTTAAAGAAAACAAGTTTTGGTGACAAAATAGAGCCATTCATGTTTTGGTGTGGCCTGATGAGACAATAGGTCCACAGGGAAAACAGGTCAGTGGAGGGAAAATAGGTTCAGTGGAAAACAGGTCATGTGAGGTAAAAGACGTCCATGGAGGGCAAATAGGTCCTTGATGGAAAATAGGTCCTTGGTGTATATATATACCCATGGAGTGAAAGGCCATGGGAGTAAAGTGGTTCATAGGAAAATACGTCGATAGAGTATCAAGGGTCCAAGGAAGAAATACTTCCACGAAAGAGTAGGTTCACGGGTAGATATTGGTCAGTATGGAAATTGGTTTGGGGGATATTGATTCATGGGGGAATATTGATCAGTGTGGGAAAATAGGGGTATGAAGGAAAACGTCATTGGGGTGTAAATAGGTCCATGGAGGAATATAGGTGGGTGGAGAGATGATGGCGTAGTAAAAAACGGGCTTATGTGTACGTGATACGTGAATGGAGGTGGTAAATACATTCACTTAGCACTCAGGTCATTTTCTTTTTTTTTTTCGCTTTTCCGTCACCCTATTTGTGAATCAAACGTCCTTATTCATACCAATGACATTGGGTTTAGAAGATGATGGTTAATAATGACGAGTATGATGATGATGATGGTGGTGGTTGTGGTATTTTGAATGGTGATAGTGGTTGTGTTGGTGCTGGTGGAATGATAGTGGCAATATCGCTTCCCTGTGTTATCTGATTACCTTATAATTTTGTTTGCTCATGGCAATTTTTCGGTTTATTAGCACATAGGCCAGTCTCTGGCTACACCCCATAGGGGTCATCTTATACCACATATTTCCCCCATCGACATGTTTTCAGCCCTTTGACCTATATCTTTCTCGGACCCATTTTCCCCCATGAACACATTTCCCCCATGGACCTACCTTTCTTCATGGACGTATCTTCCCCCATGGACCTACTTCCTTCCAGAGACATTTTGCCCATAGACCATATTTTTCCCATGATGCTGCTTTCTTTCCAGGATTCTTTTCCCTTTCGATCTATTCTTTCCCATGAACCTACTTTACCCCAGAGACTTATTTTTCCCATAGAGCTAGTTCTCATTGTACCTATTTTCCATACTGGACTTACTTTTAACTATGGACCTATATTCTTCCCTGGACGTATTCTCCCGCACAAGACCGATGTCTCTTGGATCTATTTTTCCCATGGAACTATTTTTCCTACGTGGACCTGTCTTCCCATGGACCTGTTTTTCCTACATGGACCTGTCTCCCCAATGGACTATTTTTTTTTCCATGGACCTATCATTTCTCATGGACCTAACTTCTCAACATGGGGTATACTATGTCACTAGATCGGCCTGTTGTCTCTTGTGGAAATATTTCTTCCATGGTCCGTTTACTTAACCTATGGAACATATGTTTTCAATTGGAGTGAAGAATTTACTGCTCAGATTAAAGAAGCCCCCTTACCTTCACTGACACACACTACCCGTCCCTTCCCCTACCACTTACGCACCTGCTAGACACACCCCCTCCCGTCATCCACACCCATTAT
>NC_137032.1:26188380-26198380 GCF_032717465.1 Coenobita brevimanus | reverse complement strand
TTCAGATTTCTCCAGGGGTGTTTGTTGAGCCTTCGTCGAGTACCGTAGGACTTGTGGAGATCTTTGAAGTTGGGTAACGAAGTCTCCACTTTACACTTCCCGACAACCCATAATATGATTACCACAGCCTGATATTATCACTAGAAACACTATTCTATGATTGTCAAATAGTTTGGAAGCCATATTCCAAAAAAAAAAACACTGTGAATGCAATGAAAATTACGAGGGCGTATGACCTTCCCACTTGCGCTAGTTCGCCGCTGGTGTTGTCATTTATTACTCATAAAAACACTCAGTTTATATTTCTGTTACTATATAACACTTATATATATCTACAGTCTTTATCCATAAGTTTCCTTCAGTAATAGTAGTTTATTGTCACTGTAGGCATTCAATTTCTTTCAGTAAAATACATAGCATTCACTTTCTTGTCCTGTATACTAGCATTGAGAGTGAATGTCACTTTCACCTTCACTCTCATAACTCATAGTATTCATACATGCTAGAGTGAAACTTTCATTTTCATTACTCCTAGTATATATACTCGTATTATAATACTACTCATTTACATTTCTATTTACGTTCTCTATTTTATTTACATTATTTACATTTCTATTTTATTTACACTGTGTTATGCACTGTCACTTGAAGTAACTTATAAAACTATTTTCCACTGTTCACTTATATTTACATTCATTGCTTTACTTGCTGTTTACACGTTATTTACACATTATTTACAATTCCACTTGCACTGTTTTACTCAACAGAAAGATCGTAGTCACTCTCTTTCAATTGTCAGCCCTTTACCTCTTTCCACACGAGGTTTAGTAGGGGGTAAGGTCACAGGGCCCTTTGCATGGGGCTAAAAAGTGGCTGAAGTTAGCAGGAGCAAACAGACATACCTTCATCTTCGAAGATGACAGTGAACTGATAGGGGTGGACCGGGGTGGCCTACCTAGGGAAATGCATTACTGTCAACGTCAGCCTCTTGACAGCTGCTAATATATAGCAGTGACATGATTGGCAGGAAATCTAGACAATACATTATAAATTAGGTAGTTCCAGGTGAATGTAAATATCACTTAGGCTTCTCCCTTCCCTCCTTACATGTATATTTATTATGAAAATAGATTATACAGCATATTTCAAGGGGAAAAAAAAACAGAGAAAATTAGCGAACGAGTGCACGTGAGGTGTTGTCAGGTGATAATTAGCCAATTCCAGGTGTATGGCACTCTCACTTACCTTATTTCTTTTTTGGTATATATTATTTGGTATAAGAATAAGGCATAGAGCTTATTTCAATGGATGAAATAAGTGGAAAATTCCAGGGAAGATTTACTTAGCGTAGCACGGCCGGGCAGGTGAGAGAAGAGGGTAATGGAGGGAAGGTAGGGAGGGGAGTCAAGAACGGGGAGAAATGGCTAAATTGTCAACAATGGATGGGAGTACAGATGAGATTAGGAGTGCTGACTAGTGTTGGACATTGGCAGTACTGATAGATGATACAAGCTACCACTTGAAAGGCCGGGGGAATTCAAAATAACACAGAATCGCAAAAGTGACGCCCCGTGGTATGATCCCTTGCTCCCAAGCATCACGAAAGTGACGCCCCACGGTTAAGGGGTTAACAGTGTGCTTATTAGTTAAAGTTTCAAATACCTTACCAAGAGAAGATGTGACAGCTATTGGTCTGTAATCAGAGGGGTCAGACGAACTTCCTTTCTTCGGAATTGGGTGGATATTGGCGTCTTTCCATGAATTTGGAAATAAAGAAGTACGTATGCATATATATATATATACTGTATATATATATAGAAGGGTTTAAGGTCTGTCATGGAATACTGACTAAATGATTTTAATAACAATAAATCGACGGTCAAGGTCACAAGGCAAAGATGACGTATTCAATTTCCACTTGATTTGCACCAGAGTTTCCGAAAGGGATTAGAATAATGAAAGAGCCTTGGGCTTTGATTTTCATATCAATGAGTCAAATGTTCAGATGACGTGGAAATATAAAATTTTATGGTCATATGGCAAGGTCGTCGTATAGATATAGCCTTGTGATATGGTTAGACCAAACATGTTGGAAGTGATAAGGATAATGCAAGAACAACGGGATTCAAATTTAAGATTAATCCGTCAAAAGTCGGGTGTCATTGCAGGGTCAGCTATCTTTTTTTTTTTTTTTTTTTTCCCGAACTGACCCAAAGTTGGTGGAAAGAATGTGAGTCAGTTACGATTGAGGTAGACCAGTTTTGTGAAAAATAAGTCGAAAGTAAAGGTCACAGGTCGTATGATTTCTATAAATGAAGATGCATATGGAGACCACAGATATTATTGTATGTAGTCAGGAGAGGACGATGAATGGAAAAACCGTGACTGCAGGAAAAACCACCCCGTCAACTACACAGCTACACGATACAATTCGAGTTCAAGCGGCCATAATTACAAGAGTCAAACGTTTGTCGTGCTCATAAGAAATATGTTAACCATATACTGTCCCTACATGCATAACAAACAGTACATAATTTGCAGGTTGTCTACCTTAATTTGCCAGAGCTTCACGTAAGTTTAAGGCTCTGTTAACTTCCCATGACAATTTGCCGAGATGCCAAGAGTATACTACTAAACACACACACACACACACACACACACACACACACACACACATTTTAGAGAGAGAGAGAGAGAGAGAGAGAGAGAGAGAAATACTCAAAATTCGCTTCGAAGTCGGTCGGTTTGAGCAATGTTTGCTGTTAAAACGCGCAATAAATCATCCGTAAATTTGTCAGTCTATGGATATACTTAACTAAATCTGAAAAGGATGAAAAAATATGTAGTGAGGGGTGATTTTGCACATAAGTACCTTAATAACGTTATGAGGAAAGATCAACATTCAGAGGGTATGTGTTCTTCTTGTTAAGTAACCCCGGACTATCTGGCTGAGAAGACAAGTCAACCGCAGACAAGCAACTACCCTTACAGGGCCATCCTGTGAAACGAACCTATGATCCCCTGAGGTAGACAGCGCCTCACTATAGCCAGGTACGAGGCAGTGTGGAGGTTTGGTTCTCCTGTGGACATCTCAATTGCGTCTCTCCACTCAGTTATCAGGGGCACCACGGTAGGCTCCAAACCATACCGTTATTTGTAGGCAATGTATGATTACCATCAAGCGTTGTAGGTTTCCATGGCTACATGAATGTCACCTGAAGTGGCTCTGTTAAAAAAAAGGCAACAGAAAGGATTGGAGAAATAGGAAATAAAGGAAGGTAGACAGGGAAAAAGCAATGATAAATGTAAAGGAGGAAGTGGTAAGCACTGCACTGAGTGGATGATGGTCACCACCACCTACCAGCAAAGAGTGTATGTACAGTAATGAATATGAAAAGCCATGGTTTCCCCCTGCTTTCTCCATTGCATTTTTAAGAAATTAATGTAAAAACATGTTTCTAGCGGCTATGGGAATAGGAGCTCACGTGAAAGACAATGTTTGAAACAGATCTAATATACACCGATTAATTTCTGAGCTGGAAAAATATGAAGGACAAATAATTTTCGGAGCATGTTTGTAGCGGCTATGGGACTCACGTGATAGACAGTATTTCAGACAGATCTGAAATACACCTATCAATTTCTTAGCTGGAAAAATTTGAAGGGCAAATAATAATTTTCGGAGCTTAATCGTTAAATACTCGTACGTTTGGATCATTATTATCTTTTCGGTTTTTAACAAAGATGGAGGTGAAAGGTGTTTTTTTTTCTTTTTTTTTAGAATCTTGAAGTACAACTCTTTATGGAGAGCACGAGCCAATATGGATATTAATATGATTCGTATAAACCAAGACAAGTTTGAAATTAGCTCCCACGAATCGCTAAATTTTTGGTTTTGCGAGTGGTTTGGTGGGGTAAGGTTCAGATGGTGTTGTGTTTTGAAGTACTGCAGTCTATAATATAAAAGCAGTTCTCCCCTCCTCCCTCCCTCCCTCCCTGTGTGTGTGTGTGTGTGTGTGTGTGTGTGTGTGTGTGTGTGTGTGTGTGTGTGTGTGTGTGTGTAAAGCTGCAAGCCGTTTTGTGCTTGGGTGGGTAGGTTGGTGGACGGATAGGTGGAGTGGGTGTATAGGGTAGATGGGTTAGGTGGATGGTCAGGGTGTGCAGGGTGAGTGGGCTGGATGGATGAATAGATGACGATTGTGGGTGTGGCGGGCGAAGTGGGCGGGTGGGTGAGTGTGGTGGGCGAAGTGGGTTGAGTCGGAGCAATAAATGTGGTTGGCGAGCTGGGAGTGGTAGGTGGGCAGGATGGGGTGGCTGGAGTTGTGGAAAGGACTGGAACGGTAGTTCGGTGGGGTGGAGTGTGGGCTGGGCATGTGGAAAGGGTGAGTGCGTTTTGTGCGGTGGTGGGTGTGGGGATCCATAGCTTTCCATTGGACAAGCAAGGTGACGGGCTAACTACACGTGGGTGAGTATGAGTTGACCGGTGGAAGGGGTAAAATAGTTTCGGTGTGGAAACCGTAAAATGGTAGCACTGCCTCACAAATTTGTCCATAATACTGATCAAATGATCAAGGACTCATTTGAAATTATGACATTGACATCATACCGTATATCAATAGTGACCGTGTGAAAGGGCCTTAACATCAAAGGATATTTTTCTGAATAATGCCAACCGATAGATCTTTCACAGTGATACCCATTCCAGCCAAAAGGCTAAAAACTCTCTTCTCAACGATGGCCTCGACATCCACTTATTTGAAATGATTCAACAGCACATATGATCAAAGGGATGAAAAGAAAGATTCCTAATGGGATATATACATTGAACGTTTGTGCAGAAATATGTTGCTAAAAATAATCTTTGAAGGCACTGATTAAAAAAAAAAAAAGTAACTTCATCCTGCCTTCCGTCACACTATTTCCCTCGTCATGGGAAAGCTCCCACCACATGAAAATCTAACTTCACTATCCATTTCTCGGACATTATTTTTTTAAGTAATTATTTTTCGCATTATTCAACTGTAAGTTTTAAATAAATTGTTCTATGCATCAAAACTCGCATCGAAAATAATCAGTTTCACAGTTTGATCGGTACACAAGCTTGAACCAATGAACACGAGCCCACTGACTCCCCTCACCCTCCCCACCACACTCCACACCACAGACCACACCAACAAAAATGGATATTATACGGTAATAGTGAGACACTCCCTCACGCACCCCTTACCTACCTTACACTGGCACAGAGCCCATTTACTAGAGAAGTGACCGCGTTGATATTTTGTACTGGATAACGCCGGACGATTTAACCTGGTGTGGAGGAAGCCTGAACGTAAATATAAAGAAAGCAAATTAATTGATTAATTAATGCAGTGTTTAGTATTGTTCTCGCCTAACGTTTGCTCCCCTAAAAAATCTCTATATGACAATGTTCACATTACCAACCAGAAAATATAACGACGGTATCAATCAACAGCAGCCCCTTGCTGTACAACTAAATCAGCAGATATAACCAGTTCAGCAACAGGTGACGACCACATTGTGGAGTTTATCATTTGGTAAGTTACATACCAAGGTTTACAATATCCTGGCTTTCAAATGACATAGCCTTCAATGTTTAATGAAACAATGGAAATAGCTAATGATTCCTAGAGGGCAATAAATGATGACACAAACAACATATCATACCACAATCCCCACGTTCCATATACAAACCCGAGCACACCATCTTTTATCTCCCTTCCCCCACAGCCCAAAACACATTCAGTAATGCAATATTGTTCTAAAGTAACAGCTGTTATGAATTATGGTAGTTATGGAAATAATAACTGTCAGGGTTTATTATGCACGTTGAGGTTAAAGGGAGAGGAGCGAGGAAATGTTGCAAGAGGAGGGAGAAGGTTGGAGGTGGAGAGGGTGGGTGGGTGAACGGGTAGAAGCGAATGGAAGGTGGAGGAGAATGGTAGGGTGGAATAAGCACATGAATTGGAAATATAAATACATGTCCGAAATTTCTAAAATAATATTCCACGATATGGATTAAAAGCTGGTTGGAATTAATGCATGTCGTCATTAAATGCCACTATTTTACATCCAACCATACGTATAGAGTGTTGATCGTATAGGGACCATCAGTGAGGGAAACGACTGCAACATTCAATAACTACAATTCCTGATGGATAATTGGATTCTGCCTAATGTAAGAATGAAGAATGAAGATTACTCAACAACTGTTCACCCCTGTTAAATTTGCATATCAGCCTTCAACCTCTCCACATAGCGCGATGGTCAGGAGAGATGCGTGAAGGTTGGTAGGGGACACAGAGGTAGCTTCGGCGGTAGGTGTGTAAGCATTATCAGACTGGGTATTTAAACCAGCCCGGGCATTTTTCGATCGGGTCGAGCCATATATTAAAACAATGCAAGACGGTGCGTGGGTTACTAACTGACCAAGTGAGTGATCAGTAAGTGAGTGAGTGCATGAGTTAGTGAGCGAAGGAACGAAAGTTTGCAAGTGGGGTATGAGTGAGTGGGGAGACAGAAAGTGTGTGAGGAGTGAGTGAGTCGGGAGTGAAAGTGAGAGTGAATGAGGAGTGAGAGTAAATGAATGTGTAGGGTATACATGGAAGGAGCCTAGGAAATACAAATAACAGGAGGCTCGTTGACCCGTGACGAGGTGATCTGTTGGAAAAATGTCAATTTAGTTAAGATCTAACCAACGTGTAATAGAAGAGGATAGAGCAGAGAAAAGGTCTCCCCGGCCCACTACACCCTCCGGTAAACCCGAAAAATACCAGACTTGCTATAAAACATGTTTTTTTTTTTTTGTTTTTTTTTTTTGGCAGAGGCACTAGATAACCTCTATCAACAAATCTTTTAAAGAAAGAGCATGTATGGCCCGCCGAATATACGCATAATTAAGGAAACGTCTCACTGGTATCGGCACACACACTTCAACCTGGAAATAAATATCACTAGGTTATAGCCAGTAATCTCGTTATATATTTTGTCTAGTCGAATTTATAAGTATCAGTATTTTTGCATTAATTACTGTCGCTGGTAAATCATTTCATTGTTCCACTACATGAATATTAAAGTTAATTTTCCACAAGTTACTGTTGTAACTCTTGCTTCTAAGTTTTATTCTATTATTGTTAGACACGCTATCATTCTGTAATTCCACACATTATCATTCGTAATATACTATAATTTGGTAAGAATTTTAAATACTTATATCTGGTCTCCTCTAAGTCGTCAGTTGTTTTTTTTATAAAAACTTTACTGAATTTCTTTAGTTAGTCGCTCCTTCCAGGGTAATAATAGCGGCGATGGGATCATTATTGTTTTGAACACTCTCTAGTTCGTCTTAGTCCTTGAAAAGATTCGGGACCATTGTTGCTCACAGTACTGCAGATGTAGCGCAAATAGTGACGTATCAGCTTTAGAGAGTAAATCGGGGGTTTCACGATCGAGATTCCTTGCGACGAAACCGAGCACTTTATTTCCCTTGTTACTGGCTGCAGTACTGTACACAGTTTTAGAGTTTTTGAAGGCATTACTTGTAATATTTCCTAAGTCTTAATATCGTCCTTTACTTCCGTCAGCAGGGTATCGAACATGCGATATTCATAATATTTTTGTCTCCAAAGTGCATTACTTTACAGATATGTACGATAAATTCTCACTTTATTCTTCTAATTTATTAACTTATCCAGGTCGTTTTGTACAGATTCTGCTTTCGTAATTACTTTGCCTGCAATCTTGGTGTCATCAGTACATTTCATTACCTTAGAAACAAGTCCATTTTCTAGATTATTGATATAAATAATGAAAAGAACTGGTCCTTGTACTGATCCACGATGACCTCCGTTAGTTACTTTCAGTCACTCTTATCATTCGCCATTAATCGTTAGACGTTGCTTGCGATCGGTCGTACCATTCTAAAGTGGCGGTTTGGGTGGGGCACGAACCTCTGTACAGTGTTGCCACGTTTTCCATACTCGCGATGCCTCTCTCTCTCTCTCTCTCTCTCTCTCTCTCTCTCTCTCCTGGGGGGATGTGCATCACCCTAGGGAATTTTGTTTCTTTTATGTCTTATAAACTTGTGCTTTCATTTCTTTATTTTGTTTTTATATTATTGTTTTACATATGACGCCAGATGACCTCGGTGTTACGGCGCTTTTTCATTCAATCATTCTCGCCCTCCTTCCTTCCCTCCCTTCATCTTTCCCTCAGCTTGACAATGCACTCAACACTGCCCCTTGCCTGCCTTCTCTCTCTCTCTGTCTCTCTCTCTCTCTCTCTCTCTCTCTCTCTCTCTCTCTCTCCTGGGGGAGATGTGCGTCAATTTTGTTTCTTTTATGAGTGACATGTAAACTTGTGCTTTCATTTCTTTATTTTGTTTTTATTATATCTAATTTAAAAATATTATTGTTTTACATATGGCGCCAGATGACCTCGTTTTTGTGGCGCCATGATTTGTTTTCATTCAATCACTCTCTCCCTCCTTCCTTCCCTCCCTTCCTCCATCTCTCACTCAGCTGCACTCAACACTGCCCCTAGTCTGCCTCCCCCCTCTCTCTCTCTCGTCTGTGGTATTTTAGGATACATTTTGGTTATTTTCTTTTACGTTATAATGTACATATTGTAAATTTGACTTTATTTCCACACCACCCTGGAGGTTAAAGTCTTGGCGCGTTTTTTTTAAGAGGTGTTCCCAAACAGGCCTATTAATCATCTATCCCTCACAGATGACCAGGTCGGACTGGGTGTGTGTGAGTGTTGCCGCTCACGAGGGTTTAGTGTATATATTTTTTTTACTAAGAAACTGGCATATATTTGCTTATATTCCTGCACATTATCTTATAATCATAATTGTGACATTATTACCCACCCCAGAAATACGGTAACAGCCAATAAAAGTGACTACTTTTTTTTAAGCACCACTGTAAAATAATTATGCCATGTTTCTGTATTGGCGTATAAATATTTTGCGCATAATCAGTTTACTGTTCTTTCATATATTATAATACACACGTTACCAATATATTCTTATGTGTTTATCTTATTGTTATGCCTATTACATATATCAGAGCCGTTCACATAGCGGGTATGGAACACGTGGCACCACTGTACAGAGGTTCGTGCCCCACCCAAACCGCCACTTAAGATTGGTACCACCATAGTCATTCACCAAGACATAAATGTAATTTGTTACGTATAGGCCGTGGAAGTTTAGTAGTCTTAAATGGGTGAGCGAATGAATGGGGAGTATGTGAGTGACTGGTGACTTAGTGAGTGGGGAATGAGTGACTGATGGAGTGGGGAGTAAGTGAGTACATGAGTGAGTGACTAGATGATAAGTGTGGAGCAACCGAGTGAGCGAATGATTGAATGAGTGAGTGGTTGGTGACTGAGAGTGAATGAATGAGAGGGGAGTGAATGATTGGGTAAGTGAGTGAGTAGGTGGGGCAAGTTAGTGGATGTGGGGAAAATTTGTAAGTGAATGAGCAAATGGGAAATAAGTGAATGCGTAAGTGGTGAGTGAATGGGTACAGAATGAGTGATTGAATGAAGCAATGGGGAGTGAGTGAGTCAGAGGAATGTAAGCGAATTAGTGAGAGGGTGTGGGCAAGAGTGAATAAGTGAGTGACAGGAAAGTGAGTGAGTTGTTGACTGGGGAGTATCTGAATAAGGGATTGAGAAGCGCCTGTCATAGAATGGGAAGCAAGTGTGAGAGTGGGGAAAGAGTGAGTGAATTTATAAGTGGGGAACGAGTGAGTGAGTGAGAAGTGGGGGAAAGAAAAAGTGAGGGTTGAGCGATGGAATCTGGGTGGATAGTTACAGGAATAAGGGAGGGAGTCGGGCAAATGGGAGGGGGAGGAAAAAAGTGGCTGTGCAGTTAAAGGAGGGAGTTGAGCTGTATGACAAGTTTTAGTGGAGGTGGATGGAGAGGGGAAGCGAGACAGTGACAGGGAGAAAACGTGGATATTGAGCTGTG
>NC_137032.1:26135880-26185880 GCF_032717465.1 Coenobita brevimanus | reverse complement strand
TGCAGCTCCCCTTCATCTTCACTTAACAACACAATATCATCTGCAAACAACAGTACAGGGGATTTCCACACACTGCCCCCTCTCATTAGGGTCTCTCCAACATACCTTTATCTCTGTTAAAACCTCATCCACATACAGATTGAACAACCATGGAGACACGACACATCCCTGTTTCAATCCAAACTTCAAATAGAAAAATTCACGCAATTCGCTGTCCACACGCACTGCAGCCTTATCACCCTCATACATACGGTTCACGACATTCAACAACTTTACATTTTCTCCATATATTCTTAATACTTTCCACAATCCTTATCTATCCACCCTGCCGTATGCTTTCTCCACATCCATGAAGGCTGCATACAACTTCTTTCCCTTCTCTAGAAACTTATCCACTTAGGACCTAAGAATGACTATGTGATCTACACAACCTCTTCCCCTGCTAAAACCTCCCTATTGTTCTTTAACTAATTCTTCTTTTATTTCCCCAACTCTGCCGATAAGTATACTACCATATACTTTTTGTATTACACTGAGAAGACAAATGCCACTATTGTTAACACACACTTCCTTTTCCCGTTTCCCTTTGTACAGGGGAATAATTATACCTGACTTCCAATCCTCTGGGACTTTACCTTCCTCCCAGGCCAAATCTGCACATCTTTCACACCCATTCTACTACTATCTCTCCCCCATGTTTCAGCATTTCACCACACACTCCATCAATTCCTGGGGCTTTCCCCATTTTGACTTTCTTCATTGCTTCCACAACTTCCATCCTACTGATTTCTTCCTCTCTTCTGACGTCCCTCCTTCTTCCAGGCATTTCCCAGCCACATATATTCGCATTACTTTCATTCTCTATGTTCAACAAATGCTTAAATTGTTCCCTCCATTTGCTTATGCTTTCTCTCTTCTCCACTAGTAATCTATCATTTTTATTTTTCACTCCCCGACTAATTTCACTGCCACCCTGTCTAACTCTCTTTATCTCTTTCCAGAACATTTTCGTACATTCCCTCCCCTTTACACTCAAATTCCTTCCATATTCCTCATCCACTCTCATCTTTCTCCATTTTCACCTCTGTCTTCCTCTCAACATATAGCTCTCTCTTCTGTCTCTCAACGTCCCCCACAACCCTTTTTCTCATCATCTCACAATATGCTTTCTTCTTTTTTGCCACAGCCTGTCTCGCCTCTTCATTCCACCATGCCGTTCCTTGCACCCTGTTTCGTCTTCTCTTCACCCCACACACCACCTCACATGCTGTGCAGATTTCCTCTGTGAATATCTTGGACACACCTTCCCGTCCTCCATCTGCTCCAGATCATATTTACTCAATCACTCCTCCAGTTCTTTCTTATATTCTGCTTTCTTCCCATCCTCTTGTAACCTTTCCGCCCTCCTTGTAAGAACTTCTTCCTGCTGTCCTTCCCTTCTTCTATTCCTCTACTTCATTTCAACCTCAACTTTCACCACCACTAAGTGGTGGTAAGAAAGTCCTCTCCCCCACCCTCTAAATGATCTCGCGTCCATTCCACACTTTCTCATTCTATCATCCACACATCGATAATCAATTATTGCCTTCTGTTCATTCAGTTCACCACCCTCCCTTCTCGTCACTCGCCACATATACCTGCGGATCATTTTGTGCCTGAAGAGAGTATTGGCTATCACCAACCCCCTCCCAGCACAAATGTTCACTAGAGCACTGCCATTCTCATCCACTTCTGCAGGCACACCCCACTTACCAACTGCTCCATCCACCTTCACATTCCCTACTTTTCCATTCATATCTCCAATCAAAAACACACTCTTATTCCTTTCAAACTTTTCCATGCACGCTTCCACCATTGTCAAGAACTCTTTTTTCACTCTGCTTGCACTATCTTGCGTTGGCACATACACACATAAAATCGCCCACATTTGTAGTCCAACTTTCAATGTTACCTATGCAATTCTTGAGCCAACTGATCCATACTCTCTTATACTCTCTTTCCATCTCTTGCACAGAACATTACAAACTACCTTTTGCCCTTTCATTCTCACCCACTCCTGCGCATATACCCCAGTCTATCACACTCTCACCTCACCATTTAATTTCAGTTAATCCACATACATCCACTTTTGCACCCTGAAGCATCAGGACAATCTCTCTTTCACCTCATCATTTGGCACAAATACCCAAGAAATATTTTTGTTAACTCACCCTAGTTATGGAGCTACTGTGGTCAGGGCAAATTTCCCACTTGGCGGGAAAACAGCAATAACCCAAGCGGGACTGACTCTTGCCATTCTTCATTCTCTTGTCTAAGCAACTGCCGGCCTCTCATCGAAATACACATCAAGAACTGCCTTTCATAAACAGGCATGAGCCTTCCTCAGGTGCGAACACTGTGTCTAATGGGTCAGGAACAAAACTTTCATTCATACCAGCTACTGTTTCTTTGATTCTGGGTTCAACCCTATGGGTAGGGATAAGTGATGATGAACAGCATAACTATCTATCTATTGCCAGATGCCTTAATCCTGTAAGGGGTGGCTACACACAAATCGCCTCCATGTCGCCCTCTTCCTCGCCATTTCATTGCCCTGCTCCCAGCTCACACCCCCTTCTCTCATATACCTGTCCACTCCATCCGTTCATCTCATCATTGGCCTCACCCTCCCTCTCCCCCCCTCCACCTCACTGACATACACTCTCCTCGTCAGTCTCTCACTCTCCATCCTCTCCACATGGCCGAACCACATCATTGTGTTTCTCCTAACGCGTCTTAGCACATCCACATTCACACCACAATGCTCCTTAACTTTCTCATTTTTCAGTCTGTCTCTCCACGAAACTCCACAGGCTCCTCTCAGATAACTCATTTCTACTGCTCTCACTCTTGACTTCTGTCCCTCCAGCAAGGTCCAAGCTTCAATTCCATTCGTTAGAGTTGGTATCACAATACTGTCATTTAGTATCATTTCACTTCCATGCTCTCTTCCCTGTTTCTTATCACTGCTTTCAAAGAACCAGTACCTTTTTTTCCTTGTTGTACCCTTTCAAGCACTGCACCCTTTAAACTTCCATCCTTACCCACCACACTACCCGAGTACTTAAATGCACTCACATTTTCCATATCCTCCTCATCCAACCCCACTGTACATTCACTGTCTTCACTTCTCTCGAAGACCATAACTTTACTCTTCCCTTCACTCATCTTTAGATTCCGTTTCTTACACACTTTCCCTAACTCATCCACCAAACCTTGTACCTCCCCTTCGTCTTCACTTCACAACACAGTATCATCAGCATACAAGAGTACAGGGAATTTCCAAACACTGCCCTATATCACTACAGCCGCTCCAACATCCACTGCCCTACCTTGTATATCTTTTATAACCCCATCCATATACAGATTGAACAACCATGGAGACATGACACATCCCCGTTTCAATCCAACCTTCAAATAGGAAAATTCACTCAGTTCACCATCCACACATACTGCAGCCATAGCACGCTCATACATATTCTTCACGGCCTTCAACAACTTCCCATCTACTTCATATATTCTTAATACTTTTCACAATCCTTATCTATCCACCCTGTCATATGCTTTCTCCAAATCCATGAAGGCCGCATACAATTCTTTCCCTCCTCTAGAAACTTTTCCACTAAAGATCTAAGAACGAATATCTGATCTACACAACCTCTTCCCTTCTTAAAACCTCCATGTTCCTCTCCAACTTATTCCTCTGTTATTTCCCTAACTCTGTCAATAAGTATCCTACCATATTCTTTCTTATTACACTAAGAAGACGAATGCCCATGTGATTACCACACACTTCTTTTTCCCCTTTTCCTTTGTAAAGGGAAGTAATTATACCTGATTTCTAATCCTCCGGGACTTAAACTTCCTTCCAGGCCAATCTGCACATCCTCCAAATCCATTCTAGTACTATCTCTCCCCCATGCTTTAGCATTTCAATACACACTCCATCAGTTCCTGGGGCTTTCCCCATTTTGACTTTCTTCTTTGCTTCCACAACTTATATCCTGTTGATTTCTTCCTCTCTTCTGACATCCCTCCTTCTCCCAGCCATTCCCCAGCCACTTATAGTTGCATTACCTTTAGTCTCTCTGTTCAACAATTCCTTAAAGTTCTCTCTCTCTACTCACTTTTTCCCTTCTCCACTAGATTACCAGTGGATAGCATAACATGGCATGATGTTTGTTTGATGCTATTCCTTGCAGAAACTTTGTGGTATGAGGCTGGAATAACGTTTTTCATCTTGTTCAACCAGGGTAGGTAATTTTTCAGACTGAGGCATCAGTCAGCAACAATTATGATTTAACTGAAAATTTAGGGAATTTAGTGCGATTATTATTAATTTACATTCTCTCTCTCTCTCTCTCTCTCTCTCTCTCTCTCTCTCTCTCTCTCTCTCTCTCTCTCTTTAAAAGATACTGATATTTTTCACAGGTTTACTAATGATTTTTTCCTTTCAACATGAACCCACTTCTGCCCTACAGAAATAACCATGGGTAAGTGTATGAAATATCATACGTTTATAAAAGTGCGCCACACTTCATTGTGTGTGTGTAAATTATTGTTATTAGATTTAAAATTATTTTCTCTTGAGACTCATATGCAAATGCTGGTTGCAGTTGTTTTGTATAAAAAATAAATCTTCTA
Organism: Coenobita brevimanus; assembly: GCF_032717465.1. Lineage (NCBI taxonomy): Eukaryota > Metazoa > Arthropoda > Malacostraca > Decapoda > Coenobitidae > Coenobita > Coenobita brevimanus. Next base: position 26,181,197 of record NC_137032.1, on the reverse strand, counting down.
CTTTAGTGATTCTGAGATGATGACTTTAAGCTGAAGTTCTCCTAGTTTAATTTGTTTTACTCTGCATGAAGTGCAATACCATACTGCATCCTTAGTTGTGTCCATCAAATACTAAACAAATTTGGTACAAAATGAACTATATAATGATGGTGTACCTATACCTCTCAGAATAATGCTTGAGTGAGCTTGACTGCAGACATAGGTGTGGGTGGCCATGTGACAGGTTATCCATCACTAGTTTCAGTTAATACGGTAAGCCCTTGATAATCTGACTCGCAATTAACTGACACCAAGATTAACTGCCTACTTCATTTTTGATCTACCCTTTTTTTAAATCTGTTCCTGTGAGCTGTTCAACACTTTAGCAGTGAAGATTGTCACTCTATCTTCCAATTTTTTTCATCCTTTTGTGTGAACATGCTTATTTCTCTTTACGGATTAATGATGCAAAGGGTGAAGTGAAGTGTAAAAAACTTGATATTCAGCAGAAAAAGATGTTGAACTAATTATTACTTAGGCATTTATGCTGGAATATCATCACGACAGTGAGTAGTTTCTGAAGACAAGGGAAAATTTTATAAATAACAAGTATTCTTCTTCTTTGGCCCATTCAAGTTTGATTTGATTTGGAAAATGGAGACGTCATCTCCTGGCAGGGGGAAGAGCAACAATATTTCTGATACCACTTCCGCAGCAACATAAAATAGTGGAGACATTTTTTGCTATGCTCTCAGAAAATCAACAAACCATTCTTGGCCTTGAAGATTCTTCCTTACAGAGGTTAGAAGAATTCAGGTAGTTTAATTTGGTCAGGATTTTCGGCTAACATTTTATTCTGTCATTGATTTTCACATAGATGCATTGGTTTTTCGAGGATAGGGAGGTCATGTAAAAATTATAGCAATGGAAATTAATACCAACATTGTATTTAACCGTAATAGGTTTCAGCCCCATTCAGATTGCGTCCATCATAAAGTCAGCCTCTCTCTGTGACCAGCATCTTCACGCCGTGATATTGATCGGACTGTGTAAATACATTTTTCATGATAGAATACAGGATTTGGTGTCATTTTAAAGTTGAATAGTTGTCCTTTACTGTAGCATGTTAAAAAAAGGAAAACAAAGAAATTAAAAAGTCAAAATGACGAGCTGAAGTTAGGCAAAAAGCAAAAACTTTATATCTTGCCTTAGAAAAACATTCACCAAGAATAAAGTAATAAAGACATAAATCTGGCTTGACCCATGCAAAACTACGATAAATTACCTTTACGGTGAGATATAGTATAGGGCTATTTATGCATGTTATTGCACGATAAAGCAAAAGGAAAATGACGCACAATTTTGTATGATTCGGCCGCATATTCACTTAGTGATCTTTTTCTTTGATCGGTCTGTGTAAATATACTTTTCATGATAGAATGCTGGTTTTAGCGTCATTTTAAAGCAATGACGAGATGAGTTAATGATGCTTAAATGCGACGTACGATGAATATATTACTAAAGTATCTACAATGATGCATGAATGCGTTATCGGAATCTCTGAAGCTGGATCTGAAATGGCGCGTGAACGAATAATCAGAATCTCAAAGAGTTCTTCACACACACACACACACACACAAAAAAATCCACAAAAATCAAGATCTGATATCCAAATCAATGTGAGGTAAAAAAGATAAATTTACCCAAAACAAAGGCAAATTGTTAGTCTTGTGCTTAGGGAAGTTTGAGCTTGGACTTAAAAGGGTTGAATAAGATGTGAGACACAGAATTTTTTGAGTACTTAGAGTAGTACATGCACTTACATCCGTGAGAAAGGGAACAGTGAGTGAGTACAACCATGCATATGGATGTAGCGATGTATATTCGTCTGGCTCGATTACACGACTTTTCAGCTTATCTGACCCGCACCTTATATGACCCACTCTTCCCCATATAGGTCATATAATCAAGGGATCACTAGCCACTTTTGCCAAGCAAATACACTCCGATATCAGTGGTTGCATATCATAGCTAAGTGTATGTGATAATTATGTTATAACATGTAATAAAATCACAGACAGTCAGACAAAGCTGCAGATCTAATCTATCTTTGGGTCCATTACAGGTTAGACGAGGAGCTAATCCGCCAAGGTAGACAGCATTACATGAACCGAAGGGATTCCACAGTGGAGTCACTCACCACCATTAAAGGATTTAGTTCAATACAGACTGCCAGAATGCAAAGTGACCCCACAGAGGGTGAACTAAGTGAGGCTGCTGAGGAGCAACCAGCCACTAGTTATGATAACTCCCTCACCACACCCCCCTCAGGAGTCTTGCATTTAAATAATGACACTGATGGTGATATTAGCCCTCACCTCCAGGAGAACCACCAGCTTAGTGTCGGTCCCAGTACTGAAGTTCTTAATAGCAGGACTAGCTCGGAAATTCCCTGTTCTGCCTTAAGGGAAGCCACCAAACATTCTAAAGACAAAGAAAATACAGGTAGTACAAAGTCATTATCAAAAAGCACTTGCACTAAGAGCACAAATCAGAATTCAGTGCCAAAAGTTGTATGTGATGGTGGTGTTGTTCCAAGAAAGAAATCTAGAGACAATTCAGAGACCAAATCTTCAAATAAGCACTCATGTAGTGTGGCAAAGTCTCAGTATCCTCATGAGGGTGCTATTCGCCAAAACCATATCAGCTTAGGCACCGATATTGAAATAGACACTTCCTATTACTGTGATGTCACTTTAAGGAATCACACAACAGCTGACGGAGCACATAGAGTGGTGTCCAAAAGCAACTCTGCCAGCAGTAGTCATCCTTTACCAGATGACAGTGATGACCTTATACCGCGAGCATCTAGCTTCTCCCAGGGACCAAGAAGGGAGTCTTATCGTGACCCCACCATGGCTCGCACGGCGTCCCCACCACTTCTGTGCCACAACAAGGTCTTCCCGCAGCATGGGACGGCTGCATCACCTGTGAGGGAGCGCATCAGGCCTATCACCACCAGTCCTGCAAGAACCTGGGGTCACAGTCCTGGACTACCGTGGCCACAACAACCAGATTCAATTGCAGCTCGCCCGACTAGTTTGCAAGGAATCAATACAGACTATCAGGTTCATTCATGCTCGCAAGACCTGCCCTCACCTACTGAATCTACCATGTTGTGACGCTGGCCACCTCAAGGCACACTAATCTGCTCTTTTTCTAATTTAAGTTTGTCTACCATCCATATATTTAGTTTCATCTCATCCTCAATCATTTAGTGTTTGAAGTAACCAGATTACCTCAGTGACCTTAAATCAAGTGTTTTAACTAAGTATCAAGCTTTTCTTTCAAAATGTGAACTCTTTTTCTGTAACAATCAACCACAATTATTTATTTGTCTCCTCATTCTGATTTTTTTCGTCCATTTCTTCCAGCATATTGTGTAGTTCTACTCTATGCCATAAGTTTTTCTAGTGCTGATTATTTTGTAGCTACTGCCACAACCAATTGAGCACTCATTTCCAGAACAAATATGGGTGCATTTGCCACTCAAGTGCCCCTTTATGCACGTACTTCCCATGTAGCTATGTAAGTACTGGCTCTCAAAATGTTTCTGCGAGCACTTGCATTCACGGACAAATTTTGGTAACTTGCATTATGGTTCTCCAAAGCACTTAGCTCCGGGATCTATTCAAGCATTTAAGTATATGGCCCTGTTACAGAACTTCTTTTTATGACAACCATGGAAGCAGGTTGACTGAAATATCCCACAAGATGCCTGGATCACGCAGAGCAACAGTTCTATTCTCCTTGAACGCACACCATTGCACCACTTGGCTTACTAGTCAGGGAGTACAATTCTTTCTTAGGTGGCAACCTTTCATGCATTTTTGAGACTGAATGACACTATTCTATGCCTGGTCATTGTGAATGAAGGAGTGATTTACAATATCATGTTTCTTTGTACTTACCAAGATGTGTCCTTCAATGAAACTTCGTATTTGAACGATATCCTGCTGTGCTGGATATCTATTTCGTTCGTACTGTGAAGATTCACATTACTTGATCAACACTGCTGGCCATCAAGTATAGCACTGAAGTATCCTCGCCATTCCTGGCATAACCGAACAGCCTTGGTGTGTGACACGAATATGTGCTGAGTGGACAACAGCAAGAAATAGTTCTGGATTATACTGCAAGCTGCCCTCAGCTCCGTGGGAAATGCTTCTGACTGATTGGACAGCAACCCTCAGTATATCACCACATTCAAAGCAATAATGCTCTCCTTGGTTGCAATTACACCGATGCCTGGTTATGCTCAGTGTTGCTTATCCTGGTGCAGATGTACTGCTGTGCAGTTAGCACATCATCGTCATCATCATCATCATCATCAAAATGAAATATACAGAACAGGGTCAGGTCAGTCTAATCTAGTAGCGTGAATTTTAACTGTATGGACCTTTTTCCAAATTTTCGTTATTGTAAAATGGGTGACTTTACTTCAGCATTTCCCCATCCCTTTAATATCTTTAAGCTTTTCTCTAAGCTATATAATGAATATTTTTATATTAAGATATCCTTACCTTTTGTAAAAACGTTTTTTATACATGCAACTTAAGCTTAAACCCATTCTAGGCAGATAATTATGGTGTGAACACAGGAAGATTCTTCTCATTCTAACCTTAATCAAAGTGCCTTTTGGATGATCAGCAACTTAAAAATTAATGGTTTATCAATGAAGTATTACAATACTATGAGTGTTATAAAGTCATTTTACAACTGTATACAGAATATCACCTTCAGTAATCAAAATTGCCATGAATAACCTTTATGCTTAACCTTCAGTAATCAAAATTGCCATGAATAACCCTTATGCTTAAGGTTATCATGTATTTGCTTTTCCAATAGCACGTACGATTTAATAATACGGTCCACTGGGATCTGTACTGAATATTTGCATAGCTTCACTTGACAGTTTTTATTAAGCAGGAAAGTAGACACCAATACGACCCCAGTAAAATGCCGTACGGTCGATTACTGTATGGTGTAGAAAAGATGAAGCATATTCGTTCTTAATTCACCTATTCAGTCCACAACACAGAATTACCATCATATGCCCGTATTGAATTATTAAACACCACAAACCTAGGAGAAAGTTTAATGTTAGTGATTTATTTGTTCAGAATTATTTTAGAAAGCTGTTGTTTGTCTGAGTGTGAGTTAGTAAAAATCCTCACGCATTCTGTTTGGTAAAGTATTCGTAATTTGAGATGGAGGCGACATGTCTGGGGTACAAGGTGTTTTGAATTCATCATTCGTGGTAATCCAACCTGATAGTCATCTGGCCACGGAGAAGTATGTTAGTGCATTAGGAATGTCATCTTTATAGGTAAGCCAGTGTGATATCAAAAATTAATTTTTATTTTCAAATGTTATTTTTTTCCCAAGATAGTAATTACCACTGGAATGATAAGACAGGAGAGGCATGACTCTTGACTGTTTGCTAGCTGGCAATGTACGACAGGATCACATGTTCTCCAAAGGCCAAGGTAAGGTTTTGGAAGAGGCTTAATTAATGACAAAGATCCGAGTGATGAAGAAAAATTTGGAGATGTAAACGCTTGATTTAGAAGATGTGTCTGTGTGTAGAAGAAAAATTGCTAAGTCATCCACATTAAAACAATAACATCCTACATCAATACAGGATTTTTGATAAAAAAAATAACATATGTAACGTAATCTGACTTCCTTGTTGTCAAAGAAAGAGAAACAATTAACGGATCAAATATACATGATAGGTCTGAAGCCGTGTAAAATGTGAAAATCTGCTCAAGGAAAAGAAGGCAGAATAGTGGAAGAGCTTATTACTCATACTTCTTTAAAGCTTTATCTACTCAGAATGTATGTTGCTGCATACATTATCAATGTGAATGATTTTCTGATGTGTTCATTGTATTTATTATCTTAATATAAATATGTATGATTTTCAGGTCCCCCTGATATATATATATATATATATATATATATATATATATATATATATATATATATATATATATATATATATATATATATATATATATATATATATATATATATATATATATATATATATATATATATATATATATATATATATATATATATATATATATATATATATATATATATATATATATAATCTACGCAATGCAGCTTTTCACTGCATAGTGAAGACATCGGATGTTCTCTTTCTGAAAACTGATCAACATATGACATAACTACAGTGGTTCTTGAATACGCACGTATGGGACATTGTAAAGGCAGATAGATAATTGCGTGTATGGATACCATGGAAACAATTTATTTCTGAAGAAATAACATGGTTTTTAGCTTTATGTGAAATTTACCTAAGTGATCACAATGAAATCATTCCTCAAATTTATCAGACACTGGCAATAGGCACAGGAGTTCCACACTCTCCAAACCTTACAGCAAAGATTAACTTAAACTGTGCTAATTAGTTGCAATTTATACTGCTGACTGTTCATGAGGTACTTGACTAATCATTTCTGTTTGATAAATCTGTGATCTCCCCCTGTAAATGTTAAGGCATAGTTCGATAGTGCTAGTCTAGTGTTAGATGTACTCTTTCAGCGGCATTTATCTTCAGTAGAATGAAAATCAGTTTGTTGTGAGTGTGTAGCAAAAATTAATATGTGAACATTGTTTCCCTCTTCAAGTTACATATATTTCTAGAATAAAAAATAAGCTTTATCATCCTCTTACCTAAACTTTACTTTGAAAAGTATTTAAATGCACAATACTGTTAAATTGTATAAAGTAATTTATGTAACGTAGTACAAAAGTAAGTGTGGTTGCTCATACAATAGATATTTAATTTGTTGATCATGGAAAATATATCTTAGCAGTAGACCCCCATCTACAGCTGTGTGCTTAAACCATTAAATGTGAATACCATTATTGTGAGCAGTGTGTGTATGTAGTGAACCTCTTGGCTGTTGTAGTCGAGAGCTAACAGATATAAGTAACAGGAAAATTTAGGTAAATAGAAATGAAATTGCTAGCCAGCAGTAGAGTAACTGGATTTATTTCAATTCTGAAATTAACTCACTAGCCTAATTCTATAAATTGCTTGGACTTAAGTCCACATCTGCAATAGTTCAACAATGTTTTGCGGCAAAGTAATACTGATGTCATTAGCTGCTAATGTTCGTGTACTTAGCAACTCCTGTCAAAAGCACCCGTTATACTTGACTATTTCATATCAAAATGGTGATGTAGAGAACCAAAACATGTACCTCTAATGGTATCTTGTTTAGGGTGTACTGAATAGCTGATAGATCAAAACTGAGACACTTGTAGTTGATAAAAAAGTTCTTTTCTTCTACACTGCTCGTGGAGCTTCAATACATTTTTTTTTTTTAATACATGCAGGTATGATGTGTAGACTGCTAGTCTTAAAGCAATGTGTAACTTTGGATATGAATGGGTGAGCAAATGTTTTATATGTTATACACAGGAATATATGGGATAATGTCAAATATATTGTATATAGTACCCAGTATGGGATGTTCCATGTTTGATACAGTCTACATTAAATAAGTTTACCTTCATTATAGTGTTAATTGAAAGACATTTGCTGAAGCAAGCATTGTGCTTTAGGTGTGCCCAAGTAGATAAGTGAAAGGATTTCCATGCGTGAAACTATCAAAAGATAAAGCCTGAAGGACTGTAACATTAGAGATCAGAAAATTTTTCCCACATATAATCCTAAGCATCCATTACAGTGGCAAACACTGATCAGTAAAAGGCCAGGACGAAATACCACATGATCTGAGTTTGATAATATTGCTTGATTCATTTATGGGTGAGACAAATAGTTTATCATAATTATTAAATCAATACTTCTATGCATTTAAAATCAGATTGGCTAAATAAAGCTCAAAATAGGGTATGATTTGTGTCAAGGGTGTTTTTACCTTAACTAGACAACTACCTCAGAGTCCAAAGTAGAAAATCTGAACAAAAACTAAAGTTTCTCTCCATTTATTGTTGAGTGCAGAGAACGAAAGGGAGGCGGAGGAAAGGTTTAGGAAGTGGAGAGATGGTATGGGCACAGGGGCTTAAGGGTAAATGCAGATAAAACAAAAGTGATGATATGTAGGGTTGGTGGCGGTGCTGTCAAAGACGAGGGAGAGCGGCCATGTGCAGTTTGCCACAAGGGCGTGGGAAGTAATTCCACCTTGTGCGGTGTTTGTGATAAATGGGTGCACAAGAGATGTAGTTGTATCAGAGGTAGACTGCGAGATAATGCTGATTTTATGTATACGGCGTGTCGGGGAGAGCAGGTGGAGATTGTCAGGCGTGAAAGGATTGAAGTTGGCGGTGAATCTCTTGAGTGTGTGGAAGAGTTTTGTTATTTGGGAGACATGTTCTGTGCTGGAGGTGGCTAGGCTGAGAAGTGGTTGGAAGAAGTTCAGGGAGCTCTTGCCTGTCCTGATATTGAAAGGACTCTCCCTACGTGCTAAGGGGTCTTTGTATGCAGCATATGTTAGGAGTGTAATGTTGTATGGTAGTGAGACCTGGGCAGTAAAGGAGGATGATATTCGCAGGCTCTGACGTACAGAAATGATAATGAATAGGTGGATGTGTAGTGCATCCCTGCGTGCAAGGTCTGGGGGGACTGGGTTTACGATGGAAGAGTTGAAAGGTAGGATGGGACTGCAGTGTAATGGTGTTGTGATGAGGAGAGGTAGATTGAGATGGTTTGGGCATGTGGAGAGGATGGGGGATGATAATTGGGTGACGAAGGTGAGAAGTGTTAATATTGGGGGTGGGGTTATAAGGGGTAGACCAAGAAAGACATGGTACGAGGTCATTAAGTGTGACCTCAGGGTTAAGGGACTGAACAGGGAGGCTGCAATAGATCGTGCAGCATGGAGAGCCGCCATTAGGTGACCAAGGCCGACGCATGCAAGCATGTTGGAGGCTTTAAAAACGAAATGAAACGAAACGATTTATTATTTACAGTATATGTGTTATAAATTATATAATCTATTATCACTGATCTTCAAGTTGTATACTTTCATAACTTATCATCAGGAGCACAGTGAATAAAGTAAAAAAAAAAAAAAGCATGATGCAAAGTTCAGGAAATGTCCTCTCACATTATAGAGAAAGATGAACTTAATATTGCCTAGACCTTGTAGACTTGCACAACTCATCTTACCTCAGGCCTAGATTTTGTGCTGCGTGTGATGAAGTGTTGGCAGTTCTAAGGTGTGTGTGTGTGTATTCAGGTGGAAGTGTCTTCTCGAGTTTGTTGAAATGTCCGCAGTTGCGCTGAGTGCATTCTAATGTTGAATGTGAACTTGTACTGGCATGTATTGAAATGACTGCAGGAAATTAAAAAGAGCAATGACCATTACCTTCTGCAGACTGTCAGAAAAAGGAATAAACTTTTAAAACCCAATAACCCACAATAAGTAAGCCTTAACTAAAGACACAGAATGCAATATGTAAGCCAAAATTGAACGAAAAAGGGAACGTTCGTTCTCCAATTCTTCGTTGCGTAAATATGAAAAGTAGTGCATTTTACATCGGAAAAATTATAGTTATTCGATAAGCCTCTAAATTTTCTGGATCAATATATGGGAATATAATTATGATAGATTATTAGAGTATGGCCATTAATTATTTTCCAAGTCTTCATAACTAACAAGATCCTGGTAAACTGTAAAGACAAGTAAACTCGTCTCCTTACAGCAATCATCAGACAGGTTGTAAACTTGCGTTCAACAGCAATAACGGATATGTTGCAAGTTTGTTTCCTTCCTGTAATGATCAGATTGTAAACTTGCTTCCTACAGAAATGACTAGATCGGTTGTAAACCTAGTTCCTTCCACCAATGATCAGATAGGTTGTAAACTTGCCTCCTACAGCAGTGATCAGATAGGTTGTAAATTTGCTTCCTACAGAAACAATCAGATAGGCTGTAAACCTTCTTCTTTCCAGCAACGGTCAGATAGGATATAAGCTCTCTCCCATACGGCAGTGATCAAACAGGTAGCAAATTCTCTTTGTTATAGCAATACTTTTGTGTTATGAAGTCGCTTCCTGGTAGCAATAACCCGATGGGATGTAAAGTCGTTTCCTTGCAGTAATGATCAAATAGTTATTAAACCTGTTTCCTAAACTCGGAATCCTAGAATTTTACGAAAGTTATTGGCTTCGGCAGTACTTTTATCCTTTTTTCTGTGTATGGAATCGATGTCACCATTAACAGATATCTAAACAGCTTTCAGCTCGATTGGTGAAGAGTATGGTTAAACAGTAGGCTACATATCTCAAAAGCCTATTGTTTGTGTTAAGGCACAGTTGTTTCTGCTTCAGTTAAAATTACAGGTACCTTCTGTCTGCTAAATCACCAATATGCTGGGAATCGAACCAGGGACTCTCAGATGAGAGCCAGGCAGCATACCACTACACCACGACCAGGTAAAAGTTAACTCACGTTGTCACAATCTTGTAACCAACGTCCCTCCGCCCCCACTGTGGGCATCAAGAGGATGAGTTAACCCCCTGGCACTCGGGCAAGTAGATGCTTTTAATCTATCCCAAGCACTTACGGCAAGTCAGACTTGCCGTAAGTGCTTGGGATAGATTAAAAGCATCTACTTGCCCGAGTGCCAGGGGGTTAACTCATCCTCTTGATGCCCACAGTGGGGGCGGAGGGACGTTGGTTACAAGATTGTGACAACGTGAGTTAACTTTTACCTGGTCGTGGTGTAGTGGTATGCTGCCTGGCTCTCATCTGAGAGTCCCTGGTTCGATTCCCAGCATATTGGTGATTTAGCAGATGATTTTTCCTGTGTACAGTACAGGTTTCTCCCCCCTTTACAGGTACCTTGCAATGAGCTAATTATCATTTCTTAAGTGACGACGAATGAAGTGCAGATTAGTAGTAAACCAAGAGTTAAGTATCATCACAAAACTCGTTTTATTGAATGCTCCTTAGTTTTGATATATCTTGACGCCGATGGCTGACAGCATCAAAGCCTCCATTTATCGACTGATTATTATAGATTGATGAATGTAACCTATGCAAAGTAACTGAAACACCTTGGACGGAATGTGCTTGATTGGTGTACGGTGCATTGACGTCAGTGTCTACTTTTTTGTGGGCTCCGAACCGCTTTGAAACTACGATAGAACCTGCTAAGGTCCTGCAAGTCCAGTCAGCTTCATAACTCAAAATCTAAGTCTAAGTAGGTTCGTAACTGTGCCAAAACCAACCTACTGAGATCTTGCTCGACTAACCAGCTTTGTAGCTGTCAAAACCTACCAACTACGACCTTGCTTGACTAACGAGCTTTGTAAAAATGTCAAAACGGATGGAGATCTTGCTCGACTAACCAGAAATGTTCAAGTGGGTTGAAAGTCTAGTATCTTGCTTGATCAGTCAGAAACTCCAGAGGTATAAAAAGTATCAATCAGTAAATTGCACTTCGTGAGTGCGTGACGAGCAATCGAGTGCCATGATATCACAATTTCTCTTGGTGATTTCCCATGGTCATTCCGCCGTCAAAACAGAAAAAACGTTTATGTAAAATCATAGGCAGAATTTCTGATATTTAACTGCTATAGTTGATTCCTCCAAAAAACTGTGTTACGACGGAAAATCTTTTATAATTTGATTTCGTAATTTAGGTATTCATTGATTAGGGCCGAACACTTCCTTGGAAAATTCGAGATTTCAAGGGGTTCCTGTGCCATTGCGGTGAGTTTTTATTTGATAAAATTTACTGAGTAAATGTGTCATATGCAGAAGTCAGTAAATGCATCATATCAGAATGAATTTTAACTGCGAGTAAACTTATTAGTTTCTGCTTAGCGTGACGGTCAGGTCTGGCCGGGCCGCTTATTTCCAAACATCGCTTGCTCGCTCGTAATAACTGCAGCTGCACTGTGAATCAAATGGGTGTACAAGGGTGTTGCGTATACAGCAGGGATTGGGGCATAATGTGTGTGTGTGTGTGTGTGTGTGTGTGTGTGTGTGTGTGTGTGTGTGTGTGTGTGTGTGTGTGTGTGTGTGTGTGTGTGTAACGGGGAATAGTTTGGTTGTGTGAATGTAACAGGATATGGATGTGGTGAATATAAGGTGTGCATGACATATGTTTGTGCAGGGAAGCTGAAGATGTGTGTAGTTGGCAACAGGCGTACTGTTGCTTCTCCTGATTCTCCTTCTTACAGACTTTGAACCTCTTGAATCCGGAGTAGACCAAACAGTGATAATCAAACTTACCTTTTATGTTGCCAGGGATCATTGTCAGTTGTGTCGTTTGCTTTAGATTCACTATCCTTCTCAAGTGTGTGGAACATAGGAAGAATGGGTGACAAAACTTTTGTTGTCGACAGTTCATGCCAAATATTGCATGTGGTGAGCGTAGTGTATGATTGGCAAGTTTTGTATGTAGTGAAGCCATTACCTGAGCTACGGAACTGTGCCACACTCGGAGGCAGCATCTTTCACTTCCCATCATAAGGTCACACCCAGAGGCCTGCCTTGAGCTGAGGAGGAGAAATATCAGAAAAATACATTTGTTAAACAACCCCTTTGCTAAAAAACGTATCTCTTAGGCTGAAAAAAAAAAAAGCACTTGACAACAGCAACAAAAGTATTACCAAATAAAAAAGCCACCTATTTAAAGAATTAATTATTTCTCTTTGTTCCTAATGGTTTAAAAATATCACGTTAATATAGAAAATCAAATCAGATTATGTACTTCTAATGGAGGGGTTAAAATGTCCATCTCTCTCATAAACTTTTTCATTGTTACATCATGAGTATTATTTCCTCCATGTCAGTACTTAAAGGCAGTCCTTGGACGCTGATCGAATGACTTTTGATATTCATTAAATGTCTTCTGACTGTCTCCCACGTAATCAACAAGTCTGTGATCCAAACACAATAATATTTTCTTAAGAACTATTATATGAGAGAGCTGTGTGTTAATAAATGAAAGATGTATATACTTTGATTCATTTATGCCCTCTTAGCCTGTAAGCCAAAATAATCGTGATGAAAAGGCGATTACAAGTAAGACTTCAGTGTGGGAACTGTATAGTTAACAAAAGATACCTGCAATATGTCCTGATGATTGTTGCAGGAAACTACAACAAGACACATTTTCCAAGACCTGTACATATTAATTCAGCCGCAATGATTTCTTTTTTTTTTACTTGTGACTGTAAAATAAAATTTTACAGATTTACATCCATTCAGTGTATTGATATTCTTAATAATAAATACAGTGAGATCGTACGTGTATGATGCGAGGGTTCTGGGATGCCTCTACTTTCCCCCCAACCCCTCACCCTATCGACTAGGGAAATGCCTTCTTTCTCGGGCAAAACCTGATTTTTCAGGGCAGACCCTTGTGATGTTGTACCGATATCTCTAAAAGGAATGATGTTTAAAGCTATTCGAATCCTGCTAATAATAAAAATGAATGTTCTTATTGGGTTAGGACAAATTTTAAAAATTGTTTTGGTTTGATCTATGTTTATTACTATCATTTTTCATGTGAATACAAATCTTGACATGAGATTTAAAGAAAATAGATTACCTAACATAAATACACTTACACACACGCGCACACACACACATTATATATATATATATATATATATATATATATATATATATATATATATATATATATATATATATATGTGTGTGTGTGTGTGTGTGTGTGTGTGTAGATAGATAGATAGATAGAAAAATAGGCAGGTATACGTAAATGTCGATCTATCTTTGTATAGCCAGACGTCTTAATTTCGTAAGGGATGGCTATAAGCGAATCGCCTCCACGTCGCACAGGGGGGCGCGGTAGCACAGTGGTAGCGCGCTGGACTCGTAATCGGGGGATTGCGAGTTCGAGCCTCGCCCGGGCTGCCGTGCTGGGAGTGGTAGCTCGCTCCTGTAACCCTAGCGGGGCTATATAGTCCAATACAGGGCTTAGCTCGGGGGAACTCCATTTCTCCCATTTCTCCACGTCGCACTGTTCCCAGTCATTTCGATGCCCTCCCCCTCAGTTCACACCCCCTTCTTTCATATACCTGTCCACTCATCCCTCCATCTCATCCTCTGTCTCCCCCCCCCCCCGTTCCTCCTCACTCACCTACACTCTGCTCTTTAGTGTCTTGCTTTCAATCCCCTCCACGTGGTCCAACCACCTCAGTGCATTTCTCCAAACTTTTTCTGTCACATCCACATACACACCACGATGCTCTTTCACATAGTTATTTGTCAGTCTGTCTCTCCATGTCACTCCGCATACTCCACTCAGATAACTCATTTTTACTGCTGTTAGTCTTGATTTGTGTTCTTCCAAGTCCAAGCTTCACTTCGTGTTAGAGTTGGTATTATATACTATCATACAATGACTTTTATTTTGATCCCCACTTTCCTATTTCTTATAACTGCATTCAAAGAATCAGCAACCTTTCTTTCCTGTTGTACCCATTCAAGCACTTCATCCTCTAAACTTCCATCTATACACATCATACTACCTAAGTACTTAAATGCACTCACATTTCTCACTTCATCATGCAACCTCACAGTGCACTCACTGCTTTCATTTCTCTCGATCACACCTTTATTCTTCCCTAAATTCACCTTTAGATGCTGCTTCGTACATACTCTCTGAAATTCATTTACGAAGTCCTGCATTTCCCCTTCATCTTCACTTTACTATACGATATCATTTGCAAACAGGAGAACAGGAAATTTCCAAACGCTGCCTTTCTCATTACGGTTGTGCCAACATCTACTGCCCTACCTTGTATCTCTTTAATAACTCCATCCATATACAGATTGAACAACCATGGAGACATGACACATGCCTGATTCAGTCCAACATTCAGACAGAACAGTTTACTCAGTTTACTATCCACAAGCACTGAAGCCTTAGCGTCCCCAAACATACTCTTAATGGCATTGAACAAGTTCCCATTTACTCCATATTTTCTTAATATTTTCCACATTCCTTGTCTATCCAATCTGCTATATGCTTTCTCCAAATCCAAAAAGGCTGCATACAGCTTCTTGCCCTTCTCCAGATAATTTTCCACTAATGGCCTTTGGATGAATATCTGATCTACACAACGTTTTCCATTCACAACACCTCCCTGTTCTTCTCCAACTAATTCCTCTGTTTCTAACCTAATTTGGTCAATAAGTGGTACCATATACCAGTAAAGTAAGAAGACAAATGCCCCTATGATTACCACACGCTTCCTTTTCCCTTTTTCCTTTCTACAGAGGAGTAATTATACCTGACTTCCAATCATCCGCGACTCTGCCTTCCTCCCAGGCCAGTCTGCACATCTTCCATATCCATTCTACTATTATCTCCCCCGTGCTTCAACATTTCACCACACACTCCATCAGTTCCTGGGGCTCTCCATATTTCGACTTTCTTTATTGGTTCCACTACTTCCATCCAATAAAGGGGACAGACACACAAGCAGAATGATTAAGAGGAAGGAAGAAGAAGACAGCACTGTATCATATGAGTGGATGATGGTCGCCACCACCTACCACTGCGTCATCGAAGTGAAGAGACGAAATGTTCTCCTTTATTTTCTATTATATTATTCTTTAATGCTGCATTCATCTGAAAAGAAGGCATTACAAAATAGTTCGATTTATAAATTAAGAGCATTTTACATATATTACCCGCTGTTGTCTGCTTATTTTAAGTGATCTCAATTTTTACAACCCCTGTGAAAATATAACACAGCTATAGCAGAGTTATAATAAAGCAGTCTTACAATTTCAGAGATTCACCTGGATGCACACATCCATGTGAATTACACCCCTATTGGATTGAAACAGAAGTGTTATGTCTCCATTGTTGTTCAGTTTGTATATGGATGGAGTTATAAAAGAGAGACAAAGCAGGCAGTGGGTGTTGGAGCGGCCCAAAATGAGAGAGGGCAGCATTTGGACATACTCTGTTTGGTTGTTTGCAGATGATACTGCATTAGGTGAGGACGAGGGGGACCTGCAAGGGTTGGTGAATGAGTTTGGGATTGTGTGTATGAAGCGGAATCTAAGGCAAATGTAGGGAAGAGTACAGCTCTTGGATGGATATGAAGTCACTGAATGCACAATGGGGTTGGATGGTGAGGAAATGGAAAATGTGGTTGCACTTAAGTAAATGGGTAGTGTGATGAGTAAGGATGGAAGATTAGAGGATGAAGTGCTTGAAAGGGTACCGCAGGGTGAATGTTCCTGGTTCTTCGAATACGGTGATATGAAGTAAGGAAGTGAGCATGGAAAAAAAAAAGCCGTTGAATGAGAATATTGTGATACCAACTCTAGCATATGGACGGGAAGCTTGGACCTTGTTGGAAGGGCACAGGTCATGAGTGAGAGCAGTGGAAATAAGTTATCTGAAAGAAGCATGTGGACTTACATGGAGAAACAAACTGACAAATGAGGTAGTGAAAGAGCTTTGTGGTGTGGATGTGGTTGTGATCGAATCGTTAGGAGAAATACATTGATGTGGTTTCGCCATATGGAGAGGATGGACAGTGAGAAATCAACGAGGAGAGCGTATGTTAGTGAAATGGAGGGGGAAGAGGGCGGGGGTGACCGCGGATGAGATGGAGGGATGGAGTAGAGAGGTTTGTCAGTTGGGAGGATGGTAGCATAAAGGCAAGGGACATGACGACATGGATGCGCTATGTCTGTGGCCACCTCTTACAGGAGTAAAGCATCTGGCAATAGACAGATGGATAGTCATACACGCATTATGCAACACATAATAAGTTCCTTTGGAACGGTAACATCTAATGTCCTGTCCACGGTTTATTAGACAGTATTATTCAGCACAGGAAAAATGCGCTGAAGACGTTAAATATAGCTGATTAATTCATTTTAAGGAAACAGCCTTCTTCTAAACTAAGTAAATTGTTTGGAGGTAGCTACAACTAGCTAACAGGTATCTACACTAATATGTGGAATAATTTAAAAAAAGCGCAACGTGTTTCAGTCACGTAGCTTTTGATGAAATAATGTTAAAGATGTTTTCAGATTCACAATTTTTTAATGTTTCACCTTTTGCCCAGGGTGAAGTAATTTCATTTTGTTCATAGCTTTCCATAAACACCTAATAAGCACTCTGTTACCTGTGACACGCAGCGCTTTGAGAATGTGATAACAGTACTAGATATGCCCAAACAAAATAAGTTATTCATAATCGTTCATTTTATCTATATATCCGAATGAAGTTAGTTGTTTAAGTAGTAAACCCGCACTTGTAATGGTGCCCAGTCAACTGAACTACTCTAAATAATTTTAGTTCCATTAATTTAGCTGTATGTCAATTTTAATAATACTTCTGGCAATTTTCAATAATTTTAGAGAAGTTTGAGAAAATCTATTTCAGTTGGTCATGCTAATTTTTCACGAGGATTTCTGAAAGGTGTAGCTCACGTCTGTAAGTTCAATATTTTCACAAATATGCACGATTAGACGCTGCTGCAAATTATACCTTGAACCACACACTGGCCGTGGGAGCAAATTTTGGCTTAGTGCAAGTGTTCTCGCTCGCTCGCTTCGCTCACTCACTGAAACAGTAAAATAAATAAATAAATAATAATAATAATAATAATAATAATAATAATAATAATAATAATAAATATCTTTGGATTTACTGGGTTAAATTTATCCTCAGACTTGGAAACCCACGCATCAAAATTATAAAAACCAAGTTATTCCCAGTTCCTCATTACCACTGCTGGTGAATCAGTAGGCGGCGGCTGTTCCTGTCGCTAATTAAGGAGTCGTGACTCCCCCACCCACAGTTTTGCTACTCCTGGATCAAATTTCACGCAACATTTTCCCAGCCAGACTCAAGAGGTCATTGAACTTAGCGGAAATGGTATAAACAAGAGAGAGAGAGAGAGAGAGAGAGAGAGAGAGAGAGAGAGAGAGAGAGAGAGAGAGAGAGAGAGAGAGAGAATATGTTGGACAGAGGAAGAAGATGACAGTCGTCTCCATTTCCATTTATCAACAGACCCGAATTTTAATCCCAGAGCGGATGACCACAAACGTATCTCCTCCATGTCGCCCAGTCCTTCGCCATCAGACTGCCCTCCATTCAACCCACACCTCGCTTATTCATATACCTTTTCATCCCATCGTTCATCGTCCTCTTCAGAAGGTTTCATACAGAACGAAAACCTGCTGTTGGTTAATGAAACTTTTCTGTGAGTCGGGCCGCGTCCACATCAAATGCTTGGTGATGGCAGCGTGAGTTCTGCATCACTGTAAACCATAAATGTTCTCGCTTGCACCCGACCGTGTCCAATGGGCCTATTTGTTTAGGTTACAGTACTGCACCAGCCCCTGCGCCATCAAGCATTTGGTGTAGAAACGGCCTAATAGTGCCATCATGCACTATTCCTTTCTTAGAGTTTTAAAACTATAATCTACTAGTTTAACACTGTATTATAGGTTTTCGGTGCTGGGAGAGACGCCTTCACATAGTGGTATCAATATGACCGGGTGCCTCCGCTGCCTGGTCATGCGGTCGTCTCTCAATTCTCTCCCTATTCCCCCCAAAGGAGGATGGTAGACCCTAGGAAAGGGGTTACTCAGCTTGCAGTCTACTGGATTCATTCAAATGAGCCTGGGCTGCATTTACTTATTACCAGTTTTATATGTTTTTGAACAAAGTGATACTTTGGCTATGATTTCCTTCCAGCCAGATATAGGATCAGAGTGTGAGCAGAGCTTGTGGTTTCCTATAGTTAGCTTGGCTCAGATTTTCGTCCATTGGTAGCTTATTTTACGTTGGTCACTGGCAGTGGTGACATGTAGAGAGGTGTATGGCATGTAGGAGGTCTACTGGGCCTTGAGAGCAGGCTGTGAAGCCTATGCCCAGTGTCGAACATTAAAAAAAAAAAAAAAAAAAAAAAAAAAAGAATACTACGACCATACATCCTTTCCATAGCCCTTCTTCGAGGCTACCATTATAGTCTAGTGTGAGTCTGTTTGTTACAACTCAGCACTCAAGGTAGAAAGATGGTAGCTATAGGCCAAATTAGAGTAATATGAGTATAATGAACATAAGCCAGGTATATATAAATATGGTGATAAAAGGAGGAAAAGAAGATAAATGGAGAAAGCTACTTTAGCAGGTGTGGTAAAGAGCTAAACAGAGATCCAGTTATGTTGATATGGAGATAATAAAAACTTAGCATGATGAAAGGGAGGAACTTTGTGGTAGGTGGGGGCGCTCACCATCCACTCACTCGATGTAGTGCTGCTCTCGGATGTCTGCCCTTTCCTCTCCATCCTTCTTTCCTTCCATTCTCTTCTGTCTTTCCTTCCTTCATTCTTTCCTTGTCCTGCCTACGGGTGACTTTACACTCCCTCTTCTGTCTTTCTTTCCTTCATTCTTTCCACTTCCTTCAACCTGTGGGTGACTCTACACTGAGTGACAAGCTAAATGGTTTCCTGTGCACCAGGAAACCATTTACTACGCTGGGTGGTAACCATATAACCAAATTTTGGCGCCTGGTGATTTAGTGGGTAATTATTGCGCTCCAATCGGATTGAGCCGGTGAAGGTTTATATCCAAGGGATGGTTGGGGTTGATTGCTCATGTAATGCCACTCAGGGATGAGTGAGGCTGGTCACACTCATCTTAAATGTCGGGACCAACTGCCTTGCCCCGGGCTCCATGCTCCTCATGGAGCTATGTAGGATTGGATGATGGATGGATGGACATGAAGCTGAAAGATCGAAAGAGACTAAATGCAGATGACAAAACAGACAGGCGAGATATATGAAGGAAAATGCATACGTGACGAAGGTGTAGAGCCAGGCAGAGATGAAGAAGAGATAAAAAAGAGACAAGGCATATAGTTAGGACTGTCTTAACCCGTCGCATTAGGTGACTTTTTTTTTTTGGGGGGGGGGGAGAGGCGATTTAATCTAATTTGGTAAATGTCAGGCGTGTGAAAAGGCGTTAAGGTAGGCTATACAGTAGGTAATCATAGTAGTTCGAAACCTTTTTACTTCATGATTGAATTGGAATAAAATAAATATCCATCTGCTTCAGTGGATTAGCTTGTGAGCCTCGTACAGTACTATACCGCTCACCTGATACTGCGGGTGTTCATGTTGGTGTGGGTGCAGAAGGCAGTGTGCACGTTCACAGCATAACTTAGGAGGGAGGCTGTGCATTGCAGTTTGGCCACTACTTACGTCGTTTTATTAGGTGCATTCTAGGTAGCATAGAAGACATCGTAAAATCCCGTCCATAACGATTTATTTTCCTTCATATTACTCGTAAACATTGTGTCATATGATATTTATTGCTTTTTGATACCTGCATTGTTTGCATTAGGAACAAAAAAAGAGGATATTGAGGTGTAATATGCAGAATATGTCGCAAAGCAGTAGGAGTTCTGACATCACCGAAGCCAATTAGTTATTACGAATGTAAGAACGACTGAGCTAATTCCTTAAGCCAGATTAAATTTTAGTTTATTCTTGCAGCCAACATAGTGAGTTTAGCCTCGAAAAAGTACTCTAGTAGTATAATGTTTAACGCTGATTTTATCTGACTCCTACAGTTACAACAGTCTCTCCAAAGCTAAATAGAACTATGAAATTCTAAAAAAAAATAATAATAACATAATCGAAATGAAAGGGTAAATGATCTGGGTCTTCGGCAAGGCAGACATTGTGGCCAACATTGCTATGATCTTTTGTTGATGTGTCTGACTGAGCATAGATATGACAGTCCGTTCTCTAAGCTCCAATAATCCCATTCCATGAAACACATCACATGTCACCAGCATGGGGATACAACTCGCATTCTGTAATGAATTTATAAAAGACTGGTTTGATTGCATTAGCAGGAGAGTTTAATTGCATATTTTTGTGGCTTTGGGAGGGTAAGTAAAGTCTAGTTTAACAAAATTCTTTCTAGCTGCCTATAGCCAAATGCTCCAGTCCGGGTGTTGGTGGCCATGAACAAAGTCCTGTACTGTTTCTCGAGCTGCCATCCTTCATCTCTCAACATCCTCATTCATATGAGTACACCTGCCAATCCCATTCTTTCACCTCTCCCTCTCTCTCCCTCTCTCCCTCCCCCCGTTTCTCTCAGCCTCAACCTTTAGACTCAGACTAACGTCCAGTCAACAAAGACTCGTTTCACACGTCTGGAAGGCCAAGCTAACTCGGAATGAACAAAGCAAGTGTTTCTACCCTGTTGGTTTGTTTGTGTTCCAATCGAGCTAACTGCATGAGCCCATTTAATATCTCTCCCTCTAATTTGCCAAGATTAAAGTTCTATTCCTTGGCGATGGTGCTGTCATTACAGGGTTGTTCCAACTTTACCTTGGGTATACTATATTATTACCTGCCGGTGCTTACCTAGGGTGCTATTTCTAACAGGCATTGCTATCTTTTTCAGGGTGATTTTTAACAGGCAGTGCTGTCTTTTCCAGGGTGGTGCTTGTAACGGGTTATGCTATCTTTGTCTATACAGTTTTTAACAGCTGGTGCTATCTTTACCTGAGGTGCGTTTTATTTTTATTTTTATTTTTGTTTACGTGGTGCTATCTTTACATGCCATGTTAACAGGTGGCGCTCTTTTTATCTGGGGTGCTATATGTAGCAGATGGTGTTATCTTTCCAGCAATTCTTAACAGATGACGCTATTTTTGTACTGGGTTTCTTTGTTTAATAGGTGGTGCTATCTTCCTCTGAGGTGTTGTTTTAATAAGTAGTGCTGTCTTTACTAGCTATTTTAACAGGCGTTGCTATATTTATCCTGGGGTGCTATTTTTAATTGGTGGTGCTACGTTTACTGAGGTGCTATCATGAACAGGTGGCACTATTTTTACCTGGGGTGCTATGTTTTGCAGGTGGTGCTTTCTTTATTTGCATTCTTAAACAGGTGGCACTATTTTTATTAGGAGTGCTATTTTATACATGTGGTGCTACCATCACCAGGGGTGCTATTTTAACTATATAGTGTAGCCTTTACCTGGGTGCTATTTCTAACGCGATGCTATCTTTACCTGGAATGCTGTTTTAACAGTTCGTTCTGTCTTTACTTGCCGTTTTAACAGGTGATGCCATCTTTACCTGGGATGCTTATTTCAACAGTTTTACTGGTACCTATTCAGTATTTACGTGAGGTGGTATTAGTAACAGGTTGTGCCATCTTTACCTGTGGCGTTATTTTATCATGCTATGCTATGTTTGTGAGGGATGATGTTTTCAACAGGTTGTGCTACTTTTGTCTGAGATGCTGTTTTAGCAGGTGGCGGTAACTTTATCTGATATACTAGTATGTCTTTTAACTAATGTACTATTTTTTGCCTGTGGTGCTATCTTTATTTCGGATGCAATATAGCAGGTACTGCTACTTATACTTTAGCTACAACTCTTGAATGGCAATGTTATCTTTACTTTGGGTACTGCAATTAAAAGGTTATGCTATCGTTATTTAGGTACTACTTTTAAACAGTAATGCTAGCTTTACTCTGGGTACTGCTCTTGTGAGGTAAGGCTATTTTTAATGCGTACTGTTAATTTTTTTACATGCATTATTTTCCCGTTTTTTTCTTTTGGTTCTTTTTTTTTTTTTTCATGTGACACTCTCTTTATCGCGTATATCCATCTTAATCAGTGGAGATCCCTTTAAAAATATCTTAAGTCCTTTTTCTACGGTAACATCTAGCAACTCGTGCAATCTTTTGATTATATTTAACACTCAGACATTTCTGGAGCTGAATGAGTTAGATATTGCTTTCATTATTACCCTTTCTTCTTTATTTTTTTTAGCAGGGGGTGTTTCCAAAAGTTGAAAAAAAAAAGGCTCAAATGATAGAAGGAAAAACATTACTTGAAGGAGCCGGTTAAGAAAAAAGTGCCGTTTTGACCAGGATTTTTTCTTTAATCAGATGTTTGTCTCCGTTCAAATGTCGTTAATCATTACAGACAAAAGACGTTATTTACATACACTGTGCACTTTAATTATACGTTGTTCACTTTAACTAGGCGTAAATCAGTCATCTCTCCATCCAGAGAATAGCACTATAATATGGGTCAAGTCAGGAAGAAGTGCAATGGAGGGGATGTAGAGCCATAGCATTGTCTTCTGCCACCGAACTATGGGATATATAAACTACAAAGGGACCAAGCTCGCCGCCTACCTAAAATGAATGAACTATTGGCGAAACATTGCCATCTCACCATCTTGAGTGCTGTGACAAAACATTAATACTCGAATATGGTGCTAGTCACGATTGAGTACCCTGCAGAGGACTCAGGGCCGTAGTAGTATTACTTTGCTATTTATCTGCTGGAAGTAAGCTGTAAAATGACAATCTCCGCCAAGTTAAAATAAATGAACTATAGTTTTTGTTGTTTGTTTTTTTACCAGACGACTCTTAACTTCTTGAATCCGTTGACTATATTTTGTCCTACTCCTGCTATCTTTAGACAATTTTATCCACATCAGGGGAAATTTTTCGAATGGAAGGGCATAGAAACCGCCTTCATTATCCTTCACTATCATGATGCTCTCGTCAGCAAAATAAAATCATGTGCTTGTAGCAAGAATGAGACAGAAAAATGCGTCATCGGATTGAAAGGGTTAGTGAAAGCTATTATCTAACCCCTCCATCTCGAAAAGTTCTCCATCAGAAAATAGCTAAAATAATAATAATAATAATAATAATAATAATAATAATAATAATAATAATAATAATAATGATATTAATAATAATAATAATAATAATAATAATAATAATAATAAATTGTAATTGATGGAATCAAAGTTTTGCATTCTTTTATTTCTTATTATCATCCGCCTAGTGTGGCGATAATGCAGTTGCCTGCGTGTGTGTGTGTGTGTGTGTGTGTGTGTGTGTGTGTGTCCATTGCCAAAGTATCTCAGTATCAAGTGGATAAAATTGTGTCCACATTTTGGGGGCAGTATCCTGGGATATCTGGCTTGTTGGTTAATAATTTCGGCAAAGCTACGATGATGTTCCTCCAATTGCCAGAGAATTACAGATCTATTATCATTATTATTATTATTATTAGTAGTAGTAGTAGTATAATTTGTTTTAGACAGGAACGCAAAGACACTGAAACGCCGCGGCCGATATCCTAGGACTTATTTAGATTTTGTCAAACCTGCAATGATATGCCTCCAATTGGCAGAAGATTACTTAATTAGTTTTTTACTGATGGCAGGTGATATGCATTCTTGGGTAAGTGCTTTGGCTTTTGTGCGTTTCAGTAATTTCTTCCTTCATTTTGAGAGAGTTTTAACCCTTTGAAATTCTGAAGACGCAATTTCGCGTCATCATAAATCCAACTGTTGAGATTCTGATGACTCAAATTCGAGTCATACGAAAGAATATATATTTTTTGCATGTTTTCCATCTCCTATCTGGCCTTCTTCGACATACACTATCCTGTTCATCCTTTTCCAACTATTCGTTTTTATAGTGACGAGTACATCAGATAAATATGTATAATAAAAAGGTTTTTACCATGAATAATATCAGTATTACCAGCATGGATATTTGCCTGCGTGACAGGGCGATGTTGATGCGCCAGCCATATGTATAAATTTCTGTAAGCATATCTCAGGGATAAATAGCATAAAATGCCGTAAACTATATATCAATAGAAAGGGAATTTACTGCAGATTGACACTGTGCAATCAGAGTTCAGGTGAATCTAAAACCTATTTTTTTTTTTTTACAAATATTTTTCTACGGAAAGGTATGCGATTTTTCCCTATCGGCTAACTTCAACTTGTCCTATTGACCTTTCATATATCGTTTTTATTTAATTCAGTCATACTAGCATAAAGAGCATCTATTCAGCTTTACATTGGGACCCAACTTACTACTTTACCATGAACAGTAAATGTGTAGGAATCGTTTATATAAAGTTACTTCACAGCAAGTAGCTGGTGGATGCGCGACTTGAAAACTCAATAACTTTATCATTTTACCTTCGCTTATCTCTGTAAAAACTAACGTAAATTGCCATAACCTACATATCAATAGAAAGGGAATTTACAGTAGATTGACATGGTGCTATGAAATTTCATGTAACTCTAATAATTTGTTTTCACAAATATTTTTCTACGGAAGGGTGTGCGATTTTTCCTTTTCGGCTAATTTCTACTAGTCCTATTGGCCTTTTAGCTATAGTATTAACCTTTTTCAACCATACTACGATAAAGAGCAACTACTCTGCTTTGAAATGGTACCACATTCATTAGTCTACCATAAAAAGTAAGTGTACAATGGCCGATTAAGTACAAATATCACTGCGCGACTGCGCACTCTGTGTGTGCCCAGATGAATCTGGCACAGACACGATCAGTGGAGGGCCGAAAATCTCAAAAGGTTAAGTAATTTAAGAAAAATATCTCGAACTGACGGAAGTAATTAAGGCTTTATGTCATATCTCCAATCTCCAATTCAAAAAGTCTCTCTCTCTCTCTCTCTCTCTCTCTCTCTCTCTCTCTCTCTCTCTCTCTCTCTCTCTCTCTCTCTCTCTCTCTCTCACTCTCTCTCTCTCTCTCTCTTAAAAAAAAACGCTCCTGCAGGTTGAAACAATTAATTAGAAAAGATGGTACATAAAGATTCTTAGCACTGTCGTGGTAGGAACAAATCTAGCATTCCTATTCTAACATTTTTATTCAGCCAAGAGTGAGTCGTAGGTGTCCGACTCCGAGAGAGTTACGAGACGGCTGTTTTCACCAGAGAGGACGCTGACAGTGGAGGATTTGGTGACGGTTATATTTACCCTGTCTAGTTTAATAATAATAATAATAATAATAGTAGTAGTAGTAGAAGTAGTAGTAATAGTAGTAGTAGTCTATCTATCTATCTATCTATAGCCCGATGCTCTAATCCCGCAAAGGGTGGCCGCAGACAAAACGCCTCCAAGTCACTCTGTCACCCGCCATTTGACTCCCCTCCCCCCAACTCACCCCCCCCTCCCTCATATACCTCTCAACTCCATCCCTCCACCTCATCCTCGGTCTACCCCTCCCTCTCCCTCCCTCCACCTCACCTACATACACCCTCTTAGTCAGTCTTTCATTCTCCATTCTCTCCACATGTCCAAACCACCTCAGTGTATTTCTCTTAATCTTTTCAACCACATCCACATCTACCCCACAACGTTCCTTCACTTCTTCATTCGTCAACCTGTCCCTCCACGTCACTCCACATGCTCCTCTCAAGTAACTCATTTCCACTGCTCTCACTCTTGACTTGTTCCCCTCTTGCAATGTCCACGCCTCGCTTCCATACGTCAGGGTAGGGATCACAATACCATCATGCAGTAGTAGTAGTAGTAGTAGTAATAATAATAATAATAATAATAATAATAATACCTTCATTCCTTCCACTTCCTTCTGCCTATGGGTGACTCTTCTCTGAGTGACAAGCCAGATGATTTCCGGTACGCCAGGAAACCATTTATTACGCTGGGTGGTAACCATATAACCAAATTATGGCGCCTGGCGGTTTTGTTTTGTTTTTCTTTTTTTTTATGCTAGGAAGAAGGAGCCAAAGGTCACAAGCCCGCAAACTGTTCCTTCCAAGAGAAAAACAAAATACAAGAGACAGACAAATTCAAGATCCGATCATTTTGAGATGGCTGGACACACTGCGTTTAAAAAACTGGAGATCATAGCTAGCACTTAATACAGAGGGAGACAGTTCCAGAGTTGACCTGCTACATAAATGAAGGACTGGGAGTAACAGTTAACTCTTGCATTAGAGAGCTGAACAGTAAAGTGAAGAGAGTTTGCTGCTAGACGGAATTGGAGGAGAAAGTCTGAGCGAAGAGATCTCCTTTATCAGTAGAAGAAATTGCTATAGAACCATCAGAGTAGAAAAGAGGAGAGAAGGATGATGAGGTAAAGTTGTTGGAAAGTTTTTGGCAAGGTGCCAGAAGGGGCGGAAAGAATTCGAGTTGGAGAGTTGAGAGCATTATTTAGTACGGATAAAATTATTTTTAGCAATGCGAAGAACAGACCTAGCACCATTCAGGGCAGAAACATAAAAAAGATGTGATTCAGGGGTGGGTTGGCTCTGGTACCTTTTATAGGCCCTCTCCTTGTTATGGACAGCATTAGAGTGAGTGCGATTAAACCAAGGCTTTCTTGCATTAGTCAAAGGATATGAGAAGGGAATGTATGCTTTGTGGATAAGCAAGGTGCTCCAATCGGATTAAGCCTGCGTAGGTTTATATCCAAGGGATGGTTAGGGTTTATTGATCACCTAATGCTACCCAGGGATGAATGAGGCTGGTCACTCTCATCTTAAATGTCAGGACCAACTTGCCTAACCCCGGGCTCCTCCGCTCCTCATGGGGCAGCATAGGATTGGATGATGAATGGATAATAATAAAAATAATAATAATAAGAAGAAGAAAAAGCAGAATAACAATGATACTAATACTAATACTAATACTACTACTACAACTAATAATAATAATAATAATTATTATTATTATTATTATTATTATCATTATTATTATTATTATTATTGTTGTTGTTGTTGTTATTGTTGTTGTTGTTGTTGTTGTTGTTGTTGTTGTTATTATTATTATTATTATTATTATTATTATTATTATTATTATTATTACCGGATGAAAATAAGCAGAAGATAGCAATAATGAAGTATTTGGCTATTAGATCGTCAGTATATAAGAACTTAATATCAACATATGTTGCTCAAGTAGCATAAAATCAATGATAATATCTTGTCGAATTTAGAAACATAGTCAAGGCAAGGAAAACCTCCAGCATTAGGCTATTTACTGAACTGGTGTATTCGTAGTGGGGTGCACCCGAACACGATGGCACTGATATTGACGGGCGGCTCAGTGCGTGGTTATAAAAACGCCCCTCAGCTACCTCCATGCCCCCCTAGAGGAGGACAGATAGCACGATGAGAGCAATTTCAGCCTCCAGTCCACCGGGTTGGCGTCTCACGTGAACCTACAAGGGTCAGCTGCTGCAGTCTTTAAATTATTTTATTACTCGCAGGGAAACTCTAGTGTACGAGTAGTGAAGGGGTCAGTATAGGCTACATATAACCCCTCAAGGTGGAAAAAGCTGTCCTTAACTATTTTATATTTTTTATCGTGTTGACTCTCGACGTTTGGTCTTTTTCTCCCTAAATTTTATCACCTACCCCCTCTGTTGGTCCTCATTCATTATTCTAGTGTTGGTGCAGTACTATCCAATAGTCATTTCTTGAGTTCACGGAGAGAGAAGAGAGAGAGAGCGAGAGCGAGAGAGAGAGAGAGAGAGAGAGAGAGAGAGAGAAACAGACAGACAGACAGACAGACAGACAGACAAAGTCAGAGAAATATACGGACAGACAGACAGACCGAGCTAAAAGCATAACCTACTTGGCTAAGCTATTAAAAAAGTTACTACCTCAGGCTGAAGAGATAATTACCCATGCATCTGGCTCACGTAATAGAAAGCAGCGACAATATATTATCGGATTTAGATACAGGAAGGAAGGGAGGGTTAACTAATGAGGAGGGGAAGGTAACGGAGGTAGGAAGGGGTATCGATTGGTGCGAAGAACAAGAGACGAGAAGATTGTTTTTTTTTTTTTTTTTCCTAATTGGTTTCCCTTAATAAATAAGTAAATACAGTAACAGAAGATATTTGGGAAGTTTCTGTTGCGTCCTATTTTTGATGACCCGTAAAAATCAAATAAATAGCTACTGTAAAAATGAAGAAATTGGTGGTGATAACTTTCCTCTCCAAACAAAGATCTGATTGAGTGAACGACACTCCAGTTTTATATGTTCTCATTCCCTTTCCCCTTGAATATTATTAACAACAACAGCAGCAACAACAGTAACAACAAAAACAACAACAACAACAATAATCTATCTATCTATGTACCTAGGCTGCTTCCCGCTAGAAAAGGGAGGTAGCCGAGACAGGACGACACACTCCCAATTTACTCATCCACTCAAACACATTCATTCGCATCTTAGCCTCAAAGGGGAGAAGGGACAGATGCTCATCGCACCACACAGCACGAGGGTCAACTGCGCAGTGCAATCAGTGACATCCGCAGCAAGATCCGACAGCAGAACTGGTTTACCCCTGCCACATCATAATAGACCCATCCCCTTACCCGCACCTGACCTGATCAGCTGATCAGACCAAATGCAGGAGAATATCCCCTCAGGGCTGCGTCATCATTTATTCATTCACAATTTCTCTCCATTTATTATTGTCACGCACAGCCACTCTTCCTTGCTCAACAGACATCCCTCTCACATCCAGTGCTCTTTTCACACTGTCCATCCATCCTATTCGTGGTCTCCCTCTCAGCCTTACACCTCTCACATCAGATCTAGTTATCTTTTTCAAAAATCGCTCATTATCCATTCTCTCCATAATAATATGCCCAAACCATCGCAACACCCTCTGCTTAACTCGATCAGCCATCTCCCGAACAACTCCGGTTCTCCTTCTCACTTCATTATTTCTCACTCGATCCATATACGTCACTCCACACATACTCTTCAGACACCTCATCTCCATTACATTCAAACTTTGCCTCTCTGCCACACCCATATTCCATGTTTCAGCCCCATGGAATGCAGTCGGTACCACAACACCATCATACAGCCTTCTCTTTACATCCATTGTAAGCAAACGACATCTAAACACTTCCTTTATTCCTCCCAGCACCTTTCCGACTTCATCCATTATAAACTTCACTTCACCATCTATTCTACCATCCACAGCAACATGTGACCCTAAATACATAAAACACTCTACCTCCTCAAGCAACTAACCATTCAAAACTATATTCATCCTCCTACCATCTACCGATCTCATACACTTCATCACTTTACTCTTATTCTCATTTACTTTCAATTTCCTCCTTTCACACACCCTTCCAAACTCCTCTACCAACTGTTTCAATCTCTCCTCTGAATCAGCCACCAGTGCAGTATCATCTGCAAACAGCACCTGTTTTAGATTCCACTCTCTACCATCAACATTCACCAGACTCAGAGCTCCCCCTAAAAGTCTTGCATTCACCTCCTTTACAACACCATCCATATAAATACTAAACAACCAAGGTGACATCACACATCCCTGCCACAGCCCCACTCTCACAGGAAACCAGTCATTCACAGTATTTCCCACTCTTACACATGCTGTACTATTTTCATAATTTTCACCACTTTTAGTAACCTACCATCAAGTCCATACAATCTTAAAACAGTCCACAAAGCCTCCCTATCAAATCTATCATATGTTTTCTCTAAATCCATGAATGCCCAAAACACATCCTTGCCTTTCGCTAAATACTTTTCACACGCTTGTTTCACAGCAAACACCTGATCCACGCATCCTCTCCCTCTCCTAAAGCCACACTGCTCATCACCAATCACTCCCTCTGCACCCTCTCCAACTCTCTTAATTAACACTCTACCATACACCTTACCTACAACACTCAACAGACTTATATCTCTAAAGCTAGTACATTCATACTTATCACCCTTGTCTTTATACAACGGGACCACACAAACACTTGCCCAGTCAGTTGGCACCATACCTTCACAAAGCACACATTCAACAATCTTACTAACCAGTCAACAATAGTCGCTCCACCACCCTTCAGGCATTCCACAGCACACCCATCCATACCTTCAGCTTTCCCTTTTTTCATCTCCTTTACTGCCTTCTGCACTTCCTCCTTCATGATCAAAGAATCATTCAACTCTCCCAACACATTTATTCCTTGCACCCTTCCATCCGCCACAATCTCAGCTACCCTTTCCTCCTCTACATTTAACAATCCTTCAAAATACTCTGCCCATCTCTTCCTTATTGCATCCATCTCAGTTAACATCCTTCCATCCTCTGCTTTTACTCACTCTTCCTTCCCACACTCTCCCCTTCGCACCTTTTTCACCTCCTTCCAAAACCTTTTCTTATTCTGTTTAAAATTCTCAGTCAACCTCCCTCCCCACCTCGCATCTGCTGCCACTTTAACATCAAGCACAGCCCTTCTCGTCGTATTCCTCTTTTCCCTATATCTCTCATATGACACCTCATCCTTCCTCTGCAGCTACACTTCATAAAAACGTCTCTTCTCAGCCACAGCCATACTTACTTCCTTGCACCACCATTCACTTCCTTTTCTTACACCACTACCCACACGTCTCACACCACACACCTCTTCCACATGCCCCACCACAGCACTCTTAAACAACTGCCATTCCTCCTCCACACTGCCATATTCCTGATCTTTCACTGCGTTCCACTCATCTTTCAATTTCTCCTGATACTCTATTACTTTCTCTCTTTTATCCAACTCACGCACTTTCAAAAACTCCCTGCCACACCTAACTCTCCTTGTTCTCACCTATCTCTTACCTACTCTTAACTTCCCCTCCACCAGGTAGTGGTCACACATACCTCCACCCTCCTCTCTCAGAACTCTCACATCCAACAATCTTCCTATTACATTCCTGGACACAACCACATAGTCCATCAATGCTCTATCAACAACCCTTTCACCCTCTTGTCTCACTCATGTATACATATAAATATCTTTCTTCTCAAACAGGGTATTTCCAATCACCATCTCTCGCTCAACGCACATCCCGATCATTCGTTCCCCATTTTCATTTCTTCCAGGCACACCATGCATACCAACTACACCTCCAACTGCTACATTTCCCTCTCTAGCATTCAGATCTCCCATCATTACCACATTCACGTTCGTTCCAAAACTCTGCAGACACTCATCAACATCATTCCAGAAAGACTCCCTCTCTTCTTCATCTCTTTCACTACCAGGCCCATTTGCACTCACAAATACCTACAACTCACATTCAAATTTCGTTTTCACCCACATCAGTCTCGATGACACCTCCTTCCATTCAATCACACACTGCTGTACTTCCGGACTCACTAACAAGGCCACACTTTCTCTTGCCCTTCCTCTATCAACACCTGACAATCTTCTATTCACACTTCCAAACATAGACTCACCCTTCCCTTTCACCTTCGTTTCACTCAGAGCTAACACATCCAACTTTCTTCTCACAAACATTCTCCCAATCTCCTCCCTTTTAGCCTCAATCATACTACATCCACGCACATTCATAGACCCAGTCTTCAGGGTACGGGGATAACTAAATCCCCCATCCCTTTCTTCTTCTTCTTCTTCTTATTATTATTATTATTATTATTATTTCTCCCCCCTGGGGGTAGGGGGGTTTCAAGAATACTCCCCCAGTATCCCTGCTTGTCGTACGAGGCGACTAAAAGGGTTGGTGGTGGGTTAGTGCCCCACCCCTTAAAAAGAACTAACTAAAAAAGCGAACAAAGCGCCTCGGACCCGGACGGACCATACGTAAGGAACGGACGAAGGACATTCTTAGGGTGGGAACGTGGAATGTGAGAGGAGTGAATGATGAAGTGAAAGAGAGAGAGATTGTTCAGGTGCATGAGGATGCAAAAGTGGATATATGTGGATTGACTGAAACTAAATGGTCAGGTGAAAGCCTGAGAGAGTGGGAATATGGTTTAGGTATATGTGTGGGAGTCAATGAAAATGAGAGGGCAAGAGAGGGAGTATGTCTGATGATAAGCAAGAAGTGGAAGGAGAATATAAGAGAGTATGGAACAGTGGGTGCAAGGATTGTATGGGTGAGGATGAAAGCAGGTATACAAGCGTGGGCGATTGTATGTGTGTATGCCCCGACAGAGGATCGAGTGGCAAGAGTGAAAGATGAGTTTTGGGCGAGTGTAGAAGCGTGTATGGACAAGTTTGAGAGAAGCGAGAGAGTGCTGTTGATTGGAGACATGAATGGCAAAGTTGGGAATGTACAAGTGGATGGAGTGGTTGGTCAGTGGGGTGTGCCAGCTGACGTAGATGGGAGTGGAAGTGCTTTGGTGGACATCTGTGCTTGTAAGGGGTTGGCAATAGCCAACACCTACTTTCGGCATAAGATGATCCACCGGTATACATGGAGAGTAATGAGGAGGATGGATGGTGAACTTGTTGAACGAAAGGCAATGATAGACTACGTGTGTGTGGATGAGCGAATGAGAAGACAAGTGTTGGATGCAAGAGTGTGGAGAGGGTGGGGGAATGGAGTCTCGGACCATCACTTAGTGATGGCCAAGGTAGAGCTGCAAAGAAAGTGGTTGAGGAGACAAACGGGAAGACAGGAGGAAGCAACTCCTATGAGAAGAGTGGAGAAATTGCAAGATAGTGAGAAAATGACAGAGTATAAGAGCATAGTGGAAGAAAGACTGGGAAGGTATGAGCTAGAGCAGATGGAAGGTGTGGATGACGTATGTAAGATATTCACAGTAGAGATAGGCGCAGCGTGTGAGGCGGTTTGTGGAGTGAGGAGGAGATGCAAGGGTGTGCAAGGGACAGCATGGTGGAATGATGAGGTGAAACGAGCTGTGGAACAAAAGAAGAAGGCATATAGTGAATGGTTAGCGAGTAGAGGTAGGGGAGAAGATGAGAGAGAGAAGAGAGAGGTATATGTGAGCAGGAGAAGGGAGGTTAAGAGACTGGTGAAGGAGAGTAAAAAGAAAGTGGATGAGGAGTTTGGGAGGAATCTGAGTGTGAAATGGAGGGAGAGTAAGAAATTGTTTTGGAAGGAGGTAAAGAAAGTAAGGCAGTGTGAAAGGGGAAATAGTAGGGGAGTGAAAGATAGGAATAATAGATTGTTGGTGGAGAAGAGAAAGAAACTGAGGAGATGGAAGGAGCACTTTGAGGATTTGTTGAATGTGGAGAGTGAGAGCAGTGCGAGTATAAGTGGTTGGGGAATGGCTGGGAGAAGAAGAGATGAGAGGAGGGAGGAAGAGATCAGTAGGGCGGAAGTGGTGGAAGCGATGAAGAATATTAAGTTGGGAAAGGCCCCAGGAATTGATGAAGTGTGTGGTGAAATGCTTAGGTATGGGGGTGAGATTATTGTGGAGTCGATATGGAAGTTGTGTAGATTGGCTTGGGAAGAGGGAAGGGTTCCAGAGGACTGGAAATCAAGTATAATTGTTCCTTTATACAAAGGAAAAGGAGAGAGAGAAGTATGTGGTAACCATAGGGGTATTTGCCTACTTAGTGTGACTGGTAAAATATATGGTAGAATACTCATTGATAGGGTTAGGCATATGACAGAGGAGCTAGTTGGAGAAGAACAAGGGGGATTTAGGAAGGGAAAAGGGTGTGTAGATCAGATATTTGTTCTAAGATGTTTAGTGGAGAAGTATCTAGAGAAGGGAAGGAAAGTGTATGCTGCCTTCATGGACTTGGAGAAAGCTTATGACAGAATAGATAGGCAAGGTATGTGGAAGGTATTAAGAATATATGGAGTGGAGGGGAAATTGCTGAGTGCTGTGAAGAGTATGTACGAGGAAGCTAGGGTTACGGTGCGAGTGTATGGTGAGCTGAGTGAGTTCTTTGATCTCAATGTGGGACTGAAACAAGGTTGTGTGATGTCTCCATGGCTGTTTAATATATACATGGATGGGGTTGTAGAGGAGGTGCAGGGTAGGGCAGTGGATGTAGGGGTGGCTCTAATGAATGAGGGTGAGATTTGGAAGCTTCCGGTGTTGCTGTTTGCTGATGATGCAGTACTTTTGAGTGAAGATGAATGGGACTTGCAAGTTTGGTGAATGAATCTGGGACAGTGTGTGGGAGGAGGAATCTGAAAGTTAATGAAAACAAAAGTAAAGTTATGGTGTTTGAGAGGAATGAAGTCACAGAGTGTGCAGTGAGGTTGGATGGTGAGGATATGGAGAATGTGAGTGCATTCAAGTACTTGGGTAGTGTGATGAGTACGGATGGAACTTTGGGGGATGAAGTGCGTGAAAGGGTACAGCAGGGAAGGAAGGTCGTTGGTACACTGAAAGCAGTGATGAGAAATAGGGAGGTGAGTATGGAAGTTAAGAAGTCACTGCATGATAGTATTGTGATCCCTACCCTGACGTATGGAAGCGAGGCATGGACCTTGCAAGAGGGGAACAAGTCAAGAGTGACAGCAGTGGAAATGAGTTACTTGAGAGGAGCATTTGGAGTGACGTGGGGGGACAGGTTGAAGAATGAAGAAGTGAAGGAACGATGTGAGATGGATGTGGATGTGGTTGAAAAGATTAGGAGAAATACACTGAGGTGGATTGGACATGTGAAGAGAATGGAGAATGAAAGACTGACTAAGAGGGTGTATGTAGGTGAGGTGGAGGGAGGGAGAGGGAGAGGTAGACCGAGGATGAGGTGGAGGGATGGAGTTGAGAGGTATATGAGGGAGGGGGGGGTGAGTTGGGGGAGGGTAGTCAAATGGTGGGTGACAGAGCGACTTGAAGGCGTTTTGTCTGCGGCCACCCTTTGCGGGATTAGGGCGTCGGGCTATAGAATAGAATAGAATAGATTATTATTTTTATTATTATTATCAAAATTTTCTCTCTCCTACTAAGATTTGTTGAGAGAGAGAGAGAGAGAGAGAGAGAGAGAGAGAGAGAGATGAGGGGGGGGGGAGATAGAGAACATGGCACTATACTACACATTCTTGCCCGTGCGGAATAAGACAACAATATGAAGGAGGCTGAGGTAAAAGCAAAATGACTGCACGAGGCTCATGAAGACAGACGTTTAATAATGTTAAGTCCTGTTCTTCCCCAGACTATGACATGCAACCATCGAACTTACAATCTAGGTCCCTGTTTTCAGTGTGAATAGGCTGGGGTAAAGAAAACGTATGCCAATTTCTCCTGCCCGAATCGTAAATTTGAGCCCGTTACCTCTCGCGTATGGGCATGGTACGCTTCCTATTATACCACCCTAACCCCAGAACAAGAGATGGATGAATATGAAGATTGTAGCCTCAAGTTCATCTGTACAGTGAACCCAGTGGACTGCAGGCTGAAGTTGCCTTTCTCCGGCAGTCTACCACTCTAGTTTCGGAGAACAGGGAGGGAGGTGAGAGACGATTGAATGGGCAGTGAATCCCCACGGGAAGGCATTTCTCTTGAACACTGGGAGGAGACAAGGAAGATAGGAAGAAAATAAATGAATATCTGAGGTTGATAAACAGAGATGTAAACGCAGATATCGGAAAACATTGCCTTCCATCTGGGGTGGCTAGAGAAACAGACATGTAAAGGCAGAGATGGTAAAATGAAAACAGATATCTCAGGCAGACTGAGAAGCAGCGATGTAAAGGTAGAGATGATGAAAAAAAGACGGATAAAAAGGGGGAAGTAGACAGGAAGGGGAGGTACAGACCGGAAAAAAGAAGCATGAAGGTAGAATAAAGAAGATACACAGAGGAACTTGACCCCATTCCATCTTTACGTAAGAAAAACCTCAGGATGAAAACGGTGCGGAGATACATATGTGACAGGCATGGCTTATCATTAATTTTTTTTTTTACAATATTAAGGTATTCAGTATAGCTACCTCTAGATTAAGCTTTTAATACAATAATATATTCTGTATAGCTACGTATAGATTAAGTCTTTTACTGCAGTGGTACAATATTCAGAATAGCTGTCTCTAGACCAAGCTGAGCCGAAACAAATTAATAATAATGGAATATGTTGTTATATATATATATATATATATATATATATATATATATATATATATATATATATATATATATATATATATTTTAACTGAGGTACGTGAAAATGGCTGCAAAATGTGAAATCTAAGCCAAGTTAAAGTGAGAAGAGTAAATTGACACGCTCTATCAGCGGTGAAAATTACTCACAATGATCATGGTCTGTGCCAAAGCAGTCTCTTAGTACTGTATTCTAGATGACGTGAAAATATCGTACCATTTTTATAAGCTATTAATCATTTTTTTTTTTGTGTGTGTGTGTGTCCGACTCTGGACAATGCACCCTAATTTTCAGTTATGTACTAATAATTTGTTTCTAGTGTCGACATAAATAGACCCAGGAACGCCAAGACGAATGAAAAAAAAAAAATTTGAGTAAAGAGGTGCTACAAAATCTCCTATGTCACCTAGAATACGGTTATTTGTCGTATAATATGGTCTTATATATATATATATATATATATATATATATATATATATATATATATATATATATATATATATATATATATATATATATATATATATATATATATATACTGTATATGTGTATATGTGTGTGTGTGTGTGTGTGTGTGTGTGTGTGTGTGTGTGTGTGTGTCATTGTGCTGAAGGGATGTCGGGAGGTACAAATAAATTTGATATCGCGTAACAGAAGACAAACTCCCAGTTTCTATTCTGTTATTCGAATACATGGTGGGATAAATAAGAGGGCCAACATTTCTGTCTCCTGCCTGACTGAGTTGTTTAGTGAAAAATAGTTTTACTTTCTTCGGTTTTCACATATGGTTTTAAACTTACTGTTTAAATTTTAAATTTGCCTACCCTTTCGAGTTCTCATTCTTCACTCTCATGGACTATTTTCTAGTCTAAACTTGCTAACTTACAGTGACTCTCTTCGCCTGAGAAGGGGCTTTGAGAACTGGAAGTTATATACAGCCTTCATGTATTCTTTCACTACAAGAGATATGACCAAACCATATCGAATCAAAGCTGAATAAAATCGTTTGAGGGTTCTCAGAACAGATTATTGAAAACCCACCACAAGAATGGAGGGTTAATAATGCAATGTATAATGTGTCCACTCGCATATAGGATTACTTAATAGCTACACTCTCTTAGCATGATCCCTTATGTGCTCAAGACCTGACCACTCTTCCCGTCAGTCCCTCCAACAGCATTCAACGCTGCTCCTCTCCTTAACCTTTCTTGGTGGCGTTAATGATGGTTACAAGGTTACCGTGCATGGTGCGGCGGACGTAGACAGATAGGCGGAAGAGTGGGACGAGAAAGGCAGGCAAGAAGGGAGTGTTGGGAAGTGATGGGTGATAAGGCATGCAGGGGGTCAGTTGAAGGAAGGCTGGTAGACAGGCTAGCAGAGAGAAGGACGGTGAGAGGTCAAGAAGGTAAGAGGGCAGGAGGGTGGTAGGGCAGCAGGCAGAAAGACTACCTGAATACATGAGGGCAGGCAGGCAGGCTGGGGATGGCGGCAAGTCACTTTCTGTCTATAGGCAGCCACCTTAATCCCGTAAGGGGTGGCCACAAACAAATCGCCTCCATGTCACCCTGTCCCCTGAAATTTTGCTGCCCTCCCCCAAACTCTAACATCCCCCTATCTCATATGCCTCTCTACCCCATCCCTCCATCTCATCTTCGGTCTCCCCCTCCCTCTCCCCTGCTCCACCTCGCTGACATACACTCTAATAGTCTTTATCTCTCCATCCTCACCCACACAACCAAACCATATCGCTGTGTTTCTCCTTTCGCTTTCTCTCATATTCACAGCCACATCATAACACTTCTTCACATACTCATTAGTCAGTCTGTCTCTCCATGTAACTCCACAAGCTTCTCCCAAATAACTCATTTCCACTGCTTTCGGTCTTGACTTGTGTCCTTCCAACAAGGTCCAAGCTTCCCTTCCAGTACGTTAGAGTGGGATCACAGTACAGTACTGTCATGCTGCGACTTTTTTCCATCCATGCTCACTTCTCTGTTACTTACCGCTGCATTCAGTGAAACAGCAGTCTTTCAAACTCTTCATCCTCCAAACTTTCATCCTTTATCATCACACTACCCAAGTACTTAAATGCACTCACATTTTACATTTCCTCACTATCCAGCCTCAATTTGCATTCAGTGACTTCATTTCTCTCAAAGATCACGACTTTACTCTTCCCTACACTCACCTTCAGATTAATTTCTTACATACTCTCCCAAACTCATTCACCAAGCCTTGCAGTTCCCCGTCGACTTTATATTACATTACAGTTTCATCTGCAAGCAACAAAACAAGAATTTTCCAAACACCGCCCTATCTCATTAGGGCTGCTCCATCATCCACTGTCATAACTTGTATCTCTTCAGTAACCCCAAACACATATAAAATGAACAGCCATGGGGACATGACATGTCCTTGTTTCAATCCAGCATTGAGAGAGAAAAAATTACTCAGTTCGCCATACATACGAACTGCAGCCCTAGCGCCCTCATACATGCTCTTCACGGCATTCAACAGCTTCCCATATACTTTTAATAGTCGCACAGAGAGATAAGCAGGGGGTATGAAAAAGCAGGAGGGTAGCGAGACGGTGAAAAAAGAGGGGGGAATAGGGGTAGCAGGGGACAGGCAGGCAACGAGAGGCCGGGTGGCGGCGGGAAGGCAGGCAGGCAGGCAGGGACCTCACCTTTAACCCGGCCTCAAGTGCCTCCTCCTCTGAGTATTCGCAGTTCCGTCCACCTTTTTGCCAGTAGGTCGCTGTAACTCGTACTCTGTTGGCACTGTTGGTGGTACAGTGTATGCTGGCACAGTTCCTTATACTTAAATTTGATGTAGAAATGCAGAGGGGGAAACCCCATTTTTCGTAAGATAAATTTTGAAACACAGGACAAGAAACATAAATTAATGGCCATCGGCTAAGCCAGAGCCATTTACCCTTTGAATCCTGATGACGTCCATTTTAGTATGTTCTTACTACTAATAGACGATTTTATTAAACTTCGGGAAGGCCTCTCCTATTGAAGGAGCTTAGTTAGCCTGCATCAAAAATCGCCAGGTAATGGCAAGAATTACATGAAAAAGACATCCCCGGGGTTAGTTTAAGGCATACAGTCATTTTGTGCTATGTCACAATCTGCCCCTAAAATATGTTTCGTAAACTTGATATTACTGTAGACCCAGTCTCCAGTAAAACTGTTTGGTGAACTGGGATCAGAGGGGAAACCATTTTCGTCCACGAGTTTGATCTGTCCGCGAATCTACGAAGATAGAACGTGTTTGCCCTTGTTATTGTACTGCAAAGCAAAGGTATTCAGTAATATCAACTTTACGAAATTAATTTTAAAGGTAAATTGTGACTGAGTAAACTGACTGTATGCCTTACTCCACTAACTGTACCTGACTGTCCCCTTCCTGACCCCTAACAGGAAAGTGTGGGATTACAGAAAGGCATCTCTGGCCTGTAGTCCACTGGGTTCACGTTGTAATGTGCCAGTTGTGTAGTTACTTTTAGACTAATCCTTGCATAGTGAGATGGAAGATAAGTGAATAGAATTAACACACGCATTCAAGAAATATCCAGTAAAACTGATGGCCTTGCCACCCATTTTTGCGATTGATTTTCTGCATTCAGTATCCAGGGACGTCTTTTTTTTTTTTCTGGCTACCGAATAAACGATATGATAATGAAGAAAACTAAACATACTCCTTCCAGTTCGAGGAGTCTATTCTGAGATGAAGAAAATCACCTGGAGACAGCAAAAACTTAAAACACAAAAAGCAATATCGGACTCAAAGTTTAAATACATGGATCAGAGCGGAGTTAAATACAGGTTTGTTATTACTCCATAGGAGATAGGATTTCGTCAAACACATGTTGTAGTTTGGGGGAAAACTGGAGCTGAAATAAATGAATACCTGCCTAAAGGAACTTTGTGTTGCTTACAATAATGTAAGACTTCCTCTTCCTCCTCCTTCCCCTCCTTCTTCGTCACACTGGCCTGACATAAACTACTACTTTCATCAGTTTCCATACGTGGGTGCAATTTCTTCACTAGATCAATGCACGGCTTTGTGCAATAAAAACAGTATGTGTGTGTGTGTGTGTGTGTGTGTGTGTGTGTGTGTGTGTGTGTGTGTGTGTGTGTGTGTGTGTGTGTGTGTGTGTGTGTGTGTGTGTGTGTGTGTGTGTGTGTGTGTGTGTGAGAGAGAGAGAGAGAGAGAGAGAGAGAGCGAGCTTCGAAGGCCATAAGGAAAGTAGAGGGATGTTTGAAGGGAATTTATGAATAAGCAAGATGTTAATACTGGGGAAGTAAAAGTGTTAATGACTGGGTAATTTCTGAGAAGCGTCGGTGAAATATGTATGTAGAGGAGCAATGATTCCTTTCTGAGTTTTTATACGGAGGTGATCTCTACCCCCACGCCGTATGAAGTTAATTATTATACAACTTATATAGGCCTATTTCTTAATTAAGCTGTTTCATTATTTAAAAATTTCTATATTTCTTCATTACCATATCCGTGAGTCAAAGCCAAACAGTTTGAAGGCCCGAATGGTAAATGAATGGATGTATTGCACATTACACTGGGCACTCTCGTAATGATTCTCTCTCTCTCTCTCTCTCTCTTAACGCATTATTATTTCCTGCTATTTTACGCCTTAAGTAAGAGTAAGAAATGAGGTTGGAATGGTGATATATACTGTATATTAAAAGTATATTGCCAAAGACTCCCAATGTACAATAAGTAAAAAATTCTGGAGGACTGTGAATGTGCTTGAAACTTGTATATGATTTCATTGTCTCTGTGTATAGACGGTAGCCGATCAGTTTTCACCTAACATAATTGGGCAAGTACCACAGCTTGATAACTAGGCCATGGTTACATGAAATACATTAGGTCTCAGTCATGAGA
This sequence comes from Coenobita brevimanus, assembly GCF_032717465.1. Classification (NCBI taxonomy): domain Eukaryota; kingdom Metazoa; phylum Arthropoda; class Malacostraca; order Decapoda; family Coenobitidae; genus Coenobita; species Coenobita brevimanus. The sequence goes on along the minus strand of NC_137032.1, from coordinate 26,139,578 downwards.
CAAGAACGGAACTTCCTAGTTTACAGTCAAATTAGCTCCCCCAAACAAAGGAGGCCGACAATAGATCCTTCCGTGGTCGTTTGTCATATTGTGGGCTGCGTCTATGAAACATATTGTGTAAGTTTAATATTCGTGAGAGTGATGGAAAAAAGCTCATCCTGGTTGCTTTATTGTAGGCTGTGATTATATTATATATATTATGAGTTTAACATAACAACAGCTGACCAAGAAGAATACGCCGTCTATTATATGGTATAATAGGCTGTGATTAGGCCTATCGATGCTACACTCAGTTAATTCAACACCAAAACAAAGCAGCAGAACAAGAAGGCTTTCATATCTTTTTATGGTCTGCCATGATAATGGTATATTTTCTATGAAATTAACATAAAGACAGGAAAGTAAGAAGGCTTCCTATTTTTTTACATGATAGGCCAATTTTATTCTGTGAGCTTAACGTACCGTCATATTATTAAATCAAGAACCATAATTTTTCCCAGCCGAAACCAATAAAATTAATGATAGGGGATATGGATTAACTGTAAATAACTGCCATGGAAATATTAAATCAAATAAAATTTCGGAATACTACACCCGGGCTGAATGGCCCATTGGACACTAGCCACATCTGGCTATATCGCAAATTCGTTGTCCCAACTACATATTATTGAATCAAAATATTGCGTAATATTTTCGAGAAACCATTATTAATGTACAAATATACGTTATTGCAAGAATGTTCACCGGTTTACTGAAAATTTTCCACTGCAAGAAGTGACGGACTGTAACTGAAGAACCGATCACAAGTAGTTAATAAGAAACTGGAAGGTAAAACGAAATATCATTTTGTTCTAAATTATAGACTCAGTTTCTTGACCCCGTGAGAGGAAAAGGGTACCAGTCCTAATAACACTTGTTTTTCTGTCAGGTTAAAGTTCATAATTACATATGCATGCCGTCAGACATTCCAGTGAAATTACGAACATGCCATTTAGGTAGATGCTCTGTTTTCTGTCACGTTTATGTGTTGTGATTATTACTCTGGACGGATAATATAACTCCGAATTTAACTTATTTAGGATATATACAGTATTAAAATGGTGCTGGTATTTCTGCAGTTGACTGGCCTACGCAGCGGTCTTTCAAAAATGGTTGACCACATCTACTGTATACTGATGTATCTTGAACTTAGCCGACATAGGCTTATAATAATACATTACGTTTTGTAGTTGCTGTATCCTATATGGTCTAGATGGGAGAAAAAACAGTAATCAGTGGATGAAATGTATCAGCAGGCTTACAGTAGTGTTAAGTATAATTTTGGTATACTGTACTCAGTAAAGAACATGTATAACTGGAGGTTAGTAGCTAGATACCTATCCAGTTGGCTTTTGAATATCATTAGTTTATTACAGTTAAGCACATGGCATTTTCTGCAGATTTTTTCAGCACTTCCTTCGAAATAAAAAAATTCTTTGGACTCCCCAAAGTAAATCAGACCATGGGTAAGAGTAATATCAGGTTTAATAATATATCCATATTTAAACTCAAAACTAAAAAAAAATCACACACACACACACACACACACACACACACACACACACACACACACACACACACACACATATTATGCCCCACATGCGAGATGCCAGGCTACCTTGTAAGGATTTTCTCATTAAAATGAAGTAGCAGCAAAACAAATGAGGTAATATCTGTTGTCATTATTTCTTAAATGTTGCAACCAGTATACTCATCATGAAACTGTAGTTCATAATGTAGGCTACTAGGCTAGCTGCTAAAAAAAGATTTGCACAACTGACTATCATCATTACATGTGAAGATAAAATGCGTGCATTACGACTTAGTCGTGGATAACTCTCCCGTAACAGTGTTATGCTTCTGTTTTCATTATTTAACCTTGGATAATAATAGCCGGGTGAAAATATATAAGGCAATGTTGCTACTTGTTCACTTTCCATCTGTCAGGAACCTTCACAACCTCAGAAGCCTCAGACTTCAGTACTTGTCTAGACTTGGTTAGGTGAGTATGTTGTGTTGTGCTGCTCCTTTGGCTATGCTCCTTTGTTGTGGTTGGGTGTTGTATAACTAGTAATGCAACTCTAGGTTTCCGGTACATAAAACAAAATTTAATACTCCTTTTTTCTTCATCCATGCTGAGGCATTCTGATTATGTACGCTCCATTCAGTGATGAAATAAAAAAAAAATCCTGTTGAACATTTCTCAGTTTATTACCTATCACCTGCATTTTATGGAAGATTTCACTCAGCATTCATCCTCAATAGTTAATTCATCCTTCAAATTCTTGGGTTATGAAATGAAAGACTAAAAACAGAACTTGAGCATCCTCAGTCCGATGACATGTTTTACTTTATTCTTACCTTCTCCACACAACTGTGTTCAACGTTGAGGCGCATTTCGAATGGGTGGATTCAGAGTGTGGCTTCATTAACTATTTCATTATCAGAAATCTATCCCAACATCAGATTACTGTATGGCGGTAACAAGAGTAATATGAAAAATAGTTCATTTTATTTTACTGTAAAGAGATCATTAGCGAGTATTTTATTGTTGCCTTGCAGTTTTAGTATGTCTGAACCATCAAACTACACTTTTATCTTAATGTTGTCACTTCATGACAATCTTATATAACTCAAGAGAGTCGTTTCAAACCCTTTTCCTTTACAATACGTCCCCTGTAAGTTGGACAAAATAGTCTAGTGAATAAGAATTCCTGGTTTAGCACACTTTCCCAGACACATTTTTTACTGTAAAATGGTTAAATAATGGAGGAATTCACTTCACATCACACACCATTAATTATTATTAAGCAGTAGGAAACGGCAGTGAATTATCAGGCTAAAAAGATAAAAACAGAATATAGATAGATAGATAGATATAATATACATTGGTAGATAGATCGATAGATAGATATAGATATAATATAGATAGATAGATAGATAGATAGATATGCAGGGTATATATATATATATATATATATATATATATCCACCTTAGGGTTGGTTGCTACGTCAAGAACAACGGGTAGACAGGCCTGGGTGTTAGTGAAAGGCCTCTTAACATTTCAGGGATTTATTCTTCTAGGCACAACTGAGGTATTATCGTGCAAAAAAGTTCCTTGCATCAACCAGGGGACAGTGTAATCTGCCACTAGAGGTCAGGCAATTCGCACAAGTCTACCCCCCAAATCCCCCTCCTTACCTCCACCAATGCACTAATTTGTTAGACAAATTGGTCGGAGATATGAAACTTCAGTTGAGTGGCCCTTATATATAGTTAGATTTCCACATATTTATCCAACGTGATTTAAGCAATAAATTATAGTTCAAGTAACGGCACAAGTTATATGATTACCAGCAACATACTGTAAGTCCCTGTCCTGCCCTGTCATCAGGGGAGCCAAATATCCACCCACCCACTCATCCACCTAGCCACACACACCACAAAGCCAGCCAGGGGACAGGACGTGGCAATCCCCAGGTCCTGTCCTTCCCCCCTCACTATTTTTTAACCTGCCCATACTCCACTGACCGGGTTAATGTATGGCCCGGCCTGCACTATATGTGCAGGAAATCTTTAAATGAATGAACGGACGATCCACCTAGCCAAGCCAACACAGCTCACCAACCTCACCCCGGCCACTCACCTTGCCCAGGCA
>NC_137032.1:26083380-26130880 GCF_032717465.1 Coenobita brevimanus | reverse complement strand
AAACCCTCTAATTATCGTCCAATTGCTTTAACATCCAGTGTCTCAAAAGTTTTCGAGTCTACTCTTAACAGAGAAATTTTAAAGCATCTTTCCTATCACAACCTTCTTTATGATCGTCAGTATGGGTTCCGTCAGGGATGCTCTATTGGCGATCTTCTCACCTACCTTTCAGACTCATGGTCATCCTCCATTCAGGACTTTGGCGAAAGCTTTGCTATTGCTTTTGACATCTCAAAGGCTTTCGATCGAGTCTGGTATAAATCCTTAATTCCCAAACTGCCCTTTTACGGTTTCTATCCTTCTATCTGTGCCTTCATCTATAGCTTCCTTTCTGATCGTTCTGTAGCTGCTGTTGTAGACGGCCATTGTTTTTCTCTTAGATCTATCAACAGTGGTGTTCCTCAGGGCTCTGTCCTATCACCAACTCTCTTCCTTTTATTCATCAATGACCTTTTAAGCTGTACATCTAACCCTATCCACTCGTACGCTGATGATTCCTCCCTTCACCTTTCCATTCGGTTTCTGCAACATCCATCTCAGCAGTTACTTCAACAAACAAGAGATGAGGCTATGGCACACCTAATGTCTGACTTGACTCATATCTCTGACTGGGGTGAAAATAATCTTATTATTTTTATTGCATCAAAAAATCAGTTTTTACACCTATCAACCCGACACAATCTTCCACAGGAGTACCCACTAATGTTTAATAATATCCAGCTCAATCCTGCATAATCCTTGAACATGGTTGGGGTTTCATTCACTCGGGAGTTATCCTGGAAAGATCATATTGCATCTTTTGTAAAATCTTCTTCCAAGAGATTGGGTGTGCTTAGCTGACTCCGTGCCTTCTTTACCCCTGCACAGTTGTTGACCTTATACAGGGGTTTTATTTGCCCCTGTGTAGAGTACAACTCCCATGTGTGGGGAAGCTCCTCACATGCGGCTCTTCTCAATGGGGTGGAGTCAAAGGCTTTTCATCTCATTAACACTCCTTCTCTTACTGGCTTCCTTCAACGTCTGTCTCTTTGCAATCATGTTGCATCTTTATATCTTTTCTGTCACTACTTCAATGGTCACTGCTTCTCTGAACTGTCCGCTTGCATCCCTCCTCCTCTATGATGGGTGTGTAGCACCTGTCTAGCAATAAATTCTCATCCCATTTTTGTCCAACTCTCTAATGCAAGAGTTAACCGTTACTCCAAGTCCTTCATTTATGCAACAGGTTATCTCTGGAACTGTCTCCCTCTGTCTGTATTTCGTACTTCCTATGGTCTCCAGTCTTTCAAACGCAGTGTGTCAAGGCATCTCGAAATGAACGGATGTTGAATTTGGCTCTCTTTTGTATTGTTTTTGTTTTTTTGAAGGAATGGTATTGCTGGCCCCTGGCCTTTGGTTCCTTTTTTCTTGCATATATATATATATATATATATATATATATATATATATATATATATATAAACATAATGACTGAAAACTCTCATTGTCATCGTCTACAAACCGCCAGGATGTTCCCAACAGAGCAAACGTCATAACAGAAGAGGCAGGCAGATTAGGGACGCCAGAACCCACAATAGTTCTAAAACGGTGACTTCAATCTTCCAGTCATTAACTGGGATATCATGACCGAATATGGGGGAACTACCATCGACAGGCTACACTCCACAACATTAACAAACATGTCGAACCAATTTCTACTGAAACAGCTGATAAACGAGCCTAATATTGGAGATAATATCTTAGACCTGGTGTTTACCAGCAACAAAGTGTTGATAAACATGGTGAGGACTGAGGACACTATTATATCAAATCACAGACTAGTGATAGTGGAAACAACATTGCGTGACCTCAAGACAGTGGATAATACCCCAAGGTTCCAATCATTTGTAGCATTAAATTTCTTTCACAATGGAGTCAATTGGAATGCCATCAACAACAAAACATCCAATGCTGACTGGAAATCAAAATTGGAGAACAAATCCAGTGATCGAGTGTATTCTCTCCATATTGCCCTGAATTTGCACTTCATTAATCCCTCAGAAGAAGAAGCAGTGACGTAGAATAATTTCTCATGATTAGAGGATTATGATGAAAAAAAGGACGATATTGGTTAAACAAATGACATCTATTATGAGAAAAACCGCCAGAATACGAGGAACAGACTTACTGCTATCGAAAAGAAAACTGACAGAATCGCATATAAATGAACTACAGGCAGAAGAACAACATGCAATCGAGACGATCAAGATAAATCCGAAATACTTCTACTCTTATGAAAGATCGAAAGCAGACAATAGAAGCCCCATTGGACCCATTACATGGAAGGGAAAGCATATCACCAATCCTAATGAAATTGCACATGCCTTGGATGAACAATATGTCTCAGTTTATAGCAAACCCCTCCACAACAATACTGCTAATCAACCATTGCAGAATAGTGAAGGCCTAAAACTGGAAGACATCAAGTTCGACACTAACGATATAGAATGAGCGATTGCTCCATTAGACACATACTCGACAGCATGATCAGATATGGTTGCAGCTGTGCTCCTGAAAAAGTGTGCACACACTCTTTCTACTCCACTGTACATTTTGTGGCGAACGTCATTGGGCATGGGTCAGATCCCTGCACAACTAAAACATGGCTTAATCACCAAGATATTTAAAGGTGCAGACAGAATGGCAGCCAAAAATTACAGACCAGCTGGAAAAACATCTCACATTATTAAAGTATTTGAGAGGATCCTCGTAGAGAGATTGGTGGAATATATGAAAAAGAACGCATTATTTAATGAGAAGCAACACGTATTTAGACAAGGAAGGTCATGTTTATCGCAACTTTTACAGCAAAGAATGGATATACTCATATACCTGGAGAATGAAATTGGAGCAGATGTCGTGTACCTCGACTTCTCTAAAGCTTTTGATAAGGTCGACCAACCGATCCTTATAGAAAAACTGAAGCATAAAGGAATAAGGGGAAGAATCTCCGGCTCGGTACACAACATTTTATGGGAAGAACTCAGTCATTAGTAGTCCAAAGGGTTGAATCAAGGATATCTGAGGTATCAAGCAGAGTTGTTCAAGGGTCTGTTATAGGACCATTGTTTTTTATTATATTCATTAGTGATATAAATGTCGACATGAACTACTGCAATGTTATTTCCTTCACGGACAACATCCGCGTTATAGGAGCAATTAAAACGGTAGAAGACTGTAAACTGGTGCAGAATGATTTGAACATGATGTTTGAGTGGGCCGAAAGTAACAATATGGAGGTTAACAGTTCAAAGTTTGAACTGATGAGTTACAGACACCCTCAGATCAAACACATTATCATTAAATACAGGACTCCAGGCGGTGCAATTATCAAACAATAAACTAATGCACGGGACCTTGGTATCACCCTCAGTGATGACGCCACTTTCCTCTCAGCATGTAATAAGCTCTACAGGGAAAGCGAGACAAAAAATCAGATGGATACTGTGGACATTCAAGACCAAGGAACCACAAACGATGCTGATTTTATAAGTCTTTAATATTGCCACTGCTTGAATACTGCTCCCAATTCTGATGTCCAACAAACTTTAAACAGATTAGAATAATTGAAGCAATGCAATGTACACTCACATCCAGAAGAGAAGGACTAGACAACATCATTTACTGTGAAAGGTTGCTTTTGCTGAATCTGTACTCTGTGGAGAGACAGCAGGAACTGTAAATTATAATATATGTGTGGAAGATCATTAACTGCCTGGTCCCCAACCTAGAGTCAAATGACGGCATAACAACCACCAACAAAGCTAGACGCGGGGTCCTTGTATGATACCACCTATTGCTGGTTTCGTAGAGGAAAATCCAATCATTGAAAGAAAGTTCCATTGCCGTGTACAGACCCAGACAACAATAGGCTACCAAAGCATTTACGGGAACCTACAGGAACACTGGAAACATTCAAGAACCACTTAGACAAGTTCCTCAAGACAGTACCGGACCACCCACAGCTTCCACATTACCATTCAACTACGGACGGCAAAAGCTTACTGCATCACCTCAACCGCAACACCTGAGGGCGGCTCTTCGCCTGGCCCTGGCTCAGCAGTTGGGCCGAACTGAATCTCAGGACATATCGCGTGTGTGTGTGTGTGTGTGTGTGTGTGTGTGTGTGTGTGTGTGTGTGTGTGTGTGTGTGTGTGTGTGTGTGTGTGTGTGTGTGTGTGTGTGTGTGTGTGTGTGTGTGTGTGTGTGTGTGTGTGTGTGTGTGTGTGTGTGTGTGTGTGTGTGTGTGTGTGTGTGTGTGTGTGTGTGTGTGTGTGTGTGTGTGTGTGTGTGTGTGTGTGTGTGTGTGTGTGTGTGTGTGTGTGTGTGTGTGTGTGTGTGTGTGTGTGTGTGTGTGTGTGTGTGTGTGTGTGTGTGTGTGTGTGTGTGTGTGTGTGTGTGTGTGTGTGTGTGTGTGTGTGTGTGTGTGTGTGTGTGTGTGTGTGTGTGTGTGTGTGTGTGTGTGTGTGTGTGTGTGTGTGTGTGTGTGTGTGTGTGTGTGTGTGTGTGTGTGTGTGTGTGTGTGTGTGTGTGTGTGTGTGTGTGTGTGTGTGTGTGTGTGTGTGTGTGTGTGTGTGTGTGTGTGTGTGTGTGTGTGTGTGTGTGTGTGTGTGTGTGTGTGTGTGTGTGTGTGTGTGTGTGTGTGTGTGTGTGTGTGTGTGTGTGTGTGTGTGTGTGTGTGTGTGTGTGTGTGTGTGTGTGTGTGTGTGTGTGTGTGTGTGTGTCTGTGTGTTTTGGAGTCAATTCGTTGCATGGGTGGGGTTAATGAAGTTGAATTGCTGGATGTGTTAGATCGGTACATCGCCTGGATGGGTAGACAGGATGGCTGGTAAAGGTGGGGGTGGGAGGTTGTTGGGTATGGTGTGTGGAATGGCTGTGGGTGGGTTGTAGGAGTAGATGCGCTTGGTGCGCTGGGTGGGTGAGTGGCTGGATATGTGGGTGATCGAAGAACGGTCAGAAAGTTAGGTTTGGATGGGATAAGTTTGGTGGATGAGTCGACTTCAAATGGGTGAGTGAGATGGGGGACTGAATGGCGTCTGGTGAGAAGAGTGGTTGGGTATTTGGATGGGTGGGTGGGTCAGCGGGAGGACTGGGTGGATAGGAGAGGTGGATGAACAGGGTGGAGTGGGCGGGAAGGGTGGGTGAATATTCAGGGAGAGGTAGGAAGGATGTGTGGGTAGATGCGACGGATGACATTGTTTGGTGAGCAGGGTGGGTGGAATTCGTGTGTGGGAAGGGTGGGTAGTAGGGGTCGGTGGGCAAGGTAGGTCGTCGGAATATGTGGGCAGAGTGAGTCACCAGGATCAGTGGGCACGGTGGGCTGTCAGGGTGGCCGAGACGATTGTGTAGCCGGGGTGCTTTTGGCGGGTGGTTGGGTTGGTGGGTTGGGCGACTAAGTGGGTTCAGGGTGGATAGGTGAGTAGGTGAATGTGTTGAGTGGCATTGTAGGGTGTACCTTGTGGGTGGCATTCGTGGGTTAACAGGGTGGATAGCCGGGTTCGGTGGGTTGGATGGGTCGCCCATTTGTCTGGGCAGGGTGAGTGGCCAAGGTGGGGTTGATGGGTTGTGTTGGATGGATTGAGCGGGTAGGTGGATGTGTGGGTGGGTGGATATGAGGCTCCCCCAATGACAGGGCAGGAGTTGGACATATGTTGGTAGAAATCACCTAACTAAGTTTAGTTACTTGGATTATAGTAGATTGCTTAAAACACGTTGGATAAATATGTGGAAATCAAACTATACATTTGGGTCACTCAATTGAAGCTTCGTATCTCCAATCCATCCCCGTAACGAATCAGTGCATTGGTTGGGGTAAAGAGGGGGAGTTAAGGGGTAGATGTGTGCAATTACCCTGACCTCTAGTGGCAGATGACCCTGTCCCCTGGTTGATGGAAGGAACTTTTGTGCACGATAGTACACTTGCAAAACACTGTGGCATTACTTTCACTCTCATGATACCTCATTCGTTACTACTCGCTCACTGTCCATTCACTGACTGACTCACTCATTCACCGACTCTGACTACTCTTTTGTCCACGATTAGCTCTCACTATCTGACTCACTGACTCTGTCACTGACTCTCTCTCTCCTACTATTCGTCTGCCACTGACTCATTGACTGACTCACTGACTATTTACTGATTCCCACTGTTCTCTGAGCGTTCATTACTGACTCTGAATTTCACAGCTTGGTTGTTCTTGCTCACTAAAGTGCCACTGTCGAACGCGAACTCACTTGCTCAGCTCGTTAATGACTAAAATTTAACTGAGCTAAAATCTCACACCGGCCACCGTGCACTCACTCATTACGTCCGTTACACTCTGGCTAATTGACTTAACTAAACTCGGCTTCGGGACAGTCTCTTTAAATACCCAAAGCTCGACTCCACCTTCCTTTACATCCCACACCATTCCATAGCCTTCGGTAGAATTCATATTTTCTCATGCAGTAATGAACTCAAATTAACAATGCACAATCAAAATAATGACGAAAACTAATTCTTAAGGTAAGAAAGAAAGTAAGCAAACCAGACATGCCAAAATCTAAAGAATGCTTCTAACATCTCAAGATACACACATGAAAATAAATCCTACTGCATGCATAACACCATATATATACGGTATATATATATATATATATATATATATATATATATATATATATATATATATATATATATATTATGAGAGGAAGAAGGAACCAAAGACCATGAGCCCGAAATAAGAGTTCCCTCCAAGAGAAAAACAAAATACAAGAGAGAGCCAATTCAATATCCATTCATTTCGAGATGCCTGGACACACTGCATTTGAAAGACTGGAGATCATAGGCAGCAGGAAATACAGACAGAGGGAGACAGTTCCAGAGTTGACCTGTTGCATACATGAAGGACTGGAAGTAATGGTTAACTCTTCCATTAGAGAGTTGGACAGAAAAGGGATGAGAGTTTGCTGCTAGACGGGTGCTACACGCCCGTCGTAGAGGTGGAGGAATGCATGCAGACAGTTCAGAGGAGCAGTGACCATTAAAGTAGCGATAGAAAAGAGATAAAGATGCAACAGTGCGGCTAAGAGACAGAGGTTGAAGGGAGTCAGTAAGAGGAGGAGTGTTAATGAGATGAAAAGCCTTTGACTCCACCCTATTGAGAAGAGCTGTATGTGGGGAGCCTCCCCACAAATGAGAGTTGTGCTCCACATAGGGGTGGATAAAACCCCTGTATGGAGTCAACAATTGTGCAGGGGTAAATAAAGAACGGAGTCTGCATAGCACACCCAATCTCTTGGAAGCAGATTTTACAAGAGATGTATTATGATCTTTCCAAGATAAGTCCCGAGTAAATGAAACCTCAAGCATTTTCAAGGATGATGCAGGATTAAGCTGAATATTATTAAACATTAGTGGGTATACCTGTGGAAGATTTTGACGGGTTGATAGCTGTAAGAACTGAGTCTTAGATGCATTAAAAACGAGATTATTTTTACCCCAGTCAGAGATACGAGCCAAGTCAGACATTAGGTGTGCCATAGCCTCATCCCTTGTTTGTTGAAGTAACTGCTGAGATGGGCGTTGAGGGAACCGAATGGAAAGGTGAAGGGTGGAGTCATCAGCATATAAGTGGACAGGGTTAAATGTACAGTTTAGAAGGTCATTGATGAATAAAAGGAAGAGTTGGTGATAGGACAGAACAATGAGGAACACCACTGTTGATAGATCTAGGAGAAGAATGATGGCCGTCTACAACAGCAGCTATAGAACGACCAGAAAGGAAGCTAGCGATGAAGGCACAGAAAGAAGGATAGAAACCATAAGAGGGCAGTTTGGAAATTAATGATTTATGCCAGACTCGATCGAAAGCCTTTCAGATGTCAAGTGCAATGGCAAAGCTTTCGCCAAAGTCTCGAAAGGAGGATGACCAGGAGTCTAAAAGGTAGGTGAGAAGATCGCCAGTGGAGCGTCCCTGACGGAACCCGTACAGTCGATCAGAAAGAAGGTTCTATTGAGAATTGACTCGAAAAATTTGAAATACAGGACGTTAAAGCAATTAGACGATAGTTAGATGTTTGTGTGTGCTCACCTTTCTTTGGGACAGGCTGAATGAGAGCAAACTTCCAACAAGAAGGAAAGGTACAATTTGACAGACAAAGGCGAACGAGTTTGCCTAGGCAGGGTGTAAGCACAGTTCTTGAGAACAGCAGGAGAGACTCCATCAGGCCCATATGCCTTGTTAGTATTGAGGCCAGTGATGGCAGAAAATACATCAGCTGAAGAAATTTTAATATCAGCCATGAGGAAGTCAGAGGGGGGAAGTGTTGGAGGGACAGCACCGGAATCGTCTAAGGTGTAATTGGAGGGGAAAGTCTGTGCGAAGAGATTAGCTTTATCAGTAGAAGAAATAGCTACAGAATCATCAGAGTAGATAAGAGGAGGGAAGGATGATGAGGTAAAGTTGTTAGAAAGGTTTTTGGCAAGGTGCCAGAAAAAGCAGGGAGAATTCAAGTTGGAGAGTTGAGAAAATTTAGTACGGATGAAATTATTTTTAGCAGAGCGAAGAACAGACTTAGCACGATTCCGGGCAGAAACCTAAAGATGATGTGATTCAGGGGTGGGTTGGATCAGGTACCTTTTGTAGGCCCTCTCCTTGTTGGGGACAACATTAGAACAAGCGTGATTAAACCAAGGCTTTCTTGTGTTAGTCAACGGATATATATATATATATATATATATATATATATATATATATATATATATATATATATATATATATATATATATGAGTATATATATAGATAGATATATATATATATATATATATATATATATATATATATATATATATATATATATATATATATATAATATATATATATATATATATATATATATATATATATATATATATATATATATATATATATATATATATATATATATGTATATTGTTACATAGCCTATGATTTCATCATCCTTTATATAATTCTAACGTACAGTATGCTGCATGTTTGATCACGATTCGCCTCGTGGCTTCCATAGTGACCAGGCTTGTGTGTTCTACCTCACTCCCCCCTTCTCCCCCTTATAGTAGAGTAAGTCGTTCTTTCTGTTGTTCAGAGCAGGATTGTCAACTCTTTGTCCCCTATGGCTTCATTTGCACGTCCTTCTTACAAGTTGTATCAAAGCTCTGCCGGCCCCTATATAATGAGCTCAGTCTCTGCATTAATTGCCACTTAGATCTACTCCTCATTTTGTTCACATCTCTGTCCTGCCCTGTATAGTGTATTATTATTTTTGTGAGTGTTCAGGAAGTCTTCAGCCTTCTAGCTGCTGTATAATTTGAGTATAAGTGTTATTACCATTTTTCTTGTACTGTATAGCCTGAGGCGTTAATTCGCAGGCCTGGTAAGGTTTTTGTTATTCATGTAGAGTTTTTGATGTCAGCCATTGTTAATAATATTTTGTATCTGTAATAATGTATCTTGCTTTAACTGAGCATTATCCGGTTTTCTCATTTATCAGGGCTGACTTAGATAAATCTGTTCTTGCTAAATTCGTGTTAATAGAGACTATTGCAGTTAACCATATATTTAACCTGTTTTTGCCGTTACATTATCCTTATGAGTCCTGAATGTTTAGTTGTTAGTTTGAGCATTAAACTTTAACTTGTAATTTTACCTGACTCTTTTGTTTTGAACCTGAAACTTTGCGGGACAGTAGTGATTTTAGTATTCTCACTTGAAGTGTTCATTATCTCTCTCTGTTCCGTAACATAAATTTGGCGACCTCTTATCAGGATATTCAGGATGTTATCGTAAGGATATTGCTTGATATTTTGTGACTGTGATTTATTCATGATGTCTACTATTACTACTCTTGATGAAGCCAAAGATTTTTTGTCAAATGTGCAAACAGTGTGTAATGTAGAAAACAGAACAAAGAATGAACTTAAGCTTGTTGCTCAACAATTGGGAATTGCTGTTCGCTCTCATCAGTCTAAAGATCAAATTGTTGACATGATTAATAAAAGCTTGTTTAATGTAACTCCTCCAAATGAGCAAATGCAGATTGAAATAGCTAAGTTACAGCTAGCCCTGCAGGAGGCTCGTGCTAAGGAGGCTGAGTCTCAGGCTTGTATTCAGGAGGCACAGGCACAAACTGAAATTACTAGGATTCAGGCAGACCATGAGTATCGCATGAAACAAAGTGGAACTGGATCATCTAGCTCTGATGATTTTCATGTGGCTAAAAATGTTAAACTTGTCCCTCCTTTTAATGAATCTGATTTAACAAAGTATTTTCAGTTGTTTGAGAGGGTAGCTACAGGTTTTAATTGGCCCAAAAAGTATTGGCCAGTACTCCTTCAGACTGTTCTCACCGGTAAAGCTCAAGTAACTTATGCATCTTTGCCTCAAGATCAATCTGATAATTATGATGTAGTTAAGAGCTTGAATCTTAAGGCCTATGAGCTTGTTCCTGAAGCCTATAGAGTAAAATTTAGGACAACTTATAAGCAAGATAAGCAATCCCATGTTGAGTATGCAAAAATCAAAGATCTGTTAGAGCAGTGGTTAAATTCTAAGAATGTAAATTCGGATTTTGATAAATTTAAGCAGATGATTTTGCTGGAGGACTTCAAAAGGTGTATTAATACAGATGTAAGCCTATATCTTGAGGAGAAAAGAATAGATAATTTGTCTGATGCTGCAGTTTTAGCTGATGAATATGGTCTCACTCACAAGAGATATTCTAAAGAAAAAAGGAAAGCTGAGAGTAAGTACGTTGCCTCTACTCAGAGTACAGGTAACAGGAAAGAGAATAAAGATGATGTTTCTCAGGAAGTAAATATCAGCTCCACCTCTAGATTTCAGAAAAGTAAATGTACTTATTGTAGTAAGCTTGGTCATACTATGGAGAAATGTTTCAGGAGACAGCGTGATGTGAACAAAAAGGAGTCTTTAAATATTCAGTCAATTGGTCTAGTGTCCACCCTTGAGAGTTCCCAGAATTCTTTAACTGAGTTAACTGAACCTGCTTTGAGGGGTAAATTAAATTCTCATGATGAAGCTCCTCTTTTGAGCAGTAACGTGGGTGACACTCTCAAGAGTTCATGTGATAATTTCCTGTCAGGTGGTTTTGTCAGTCCTCTGGACAGTAATGACAGGAAATCAGTTAAAATCTATCGTGATACAGGTGCTTGCCAATCCCTTATGCTGACCAGTGTTCTAGGCTCTAATATTAATTCCTCTGATGAAACTGTAATCTTACAAAGTGTAGGGAATAATTAATTCTCTGTCCCTCTGTGCAGAGTGAATTTAGAGTCTGGTTTTGTTAATGGTTCCGTTATGGTAGGGTTGGTTGAGACACTCCCAATGTCAGGTGTAACTTTCTTACTTGGAAATGATATTGGTGGAAGTTAAGTGTGTCCAGCTCCTCAGTTGTTTAATGAACCAGTGACTGCGACCCAGGATTGTGATATCCCTGATGTGTTCTCTGCATCTGCTGTCACTAGGGCTAAGTCTAAAGTTACTGGTGACTTAGAGGATAATGATGATGATGATGTTATCCTAGCTGACACTTTTCTTGCTAATTTGGACCACTCACCAGATGAGGCAGTACCCCGTAGTGTTGATAATTTGTCTCGTCAAGAGTTGGTTGAGTTGAAGGTTGCTGACCCTGAGTTGAAAGGTCTAGCTAACTCTACTTACAGTGAGGAAGAGTCAGCTGGTGCTTCTACTTGTTATTATATAAAGTCAGGAGTACTTATGAGAAAGTGGAGACCCCCAACAGCATCAGCCGACTGTGAATGGGAGGTTGTACATCAAGTTGTCATCCCTCGTGTTTGTAGGCAGGATATCATTAGAGTGGCTCATGATTCCAGTTTGGCAGGACACCTTGGAGTGAGGAAGACTGTGGCAAGCATTTTGAAACACTTCTACTTTCCAGGTATCTTCATAGATGTTTCCTGGTATTGTAAGTCTTGTCACACCTGTCAAGTTGTGGGGAAATGTAATCAGACCGAAAAGGTTGCACCTCTAGTTCCCATTCCTCCTTTTGAGGGGCCATTCACCCGTGTGTTGGTGGATATTGTGGGCCCTCTTCCTAAGACTTCTTCAGGATTTTCTTATGTGTTGACCCTGATTGATATGGCTACTCGTTATCCTGAAGCCATTCCACTTAGAAATATCTCAGCAAAGAACGTGGTTATGGAAATGCTGGGGTTCTTCACCAAGTTTGGTCTGCCCAAGGAGGTACAGTCAGACCGGGGAAGTAATTTCATGTCAAATGTTTTCGAGCAGTCTCTGAAAGAGTTGGGCTTCACCCAGATCATGTCTTCAGCTTACCATCCCCAGACCCAAGGAGCGTTGGAGAGATATCATCAAACACTCAAATCGATGCTCAGGAAATACTGTTTGGAACATCAGAAAGACTGGGATAAAGGTCTTCCATTCGTTGTATTTGCCACAAGAGAATCTCCAAATGAATCAGTGGGCTTCTCACTCTTTGAACTACTGTTTGGCCATGAAGTAAGAGGACCCCTCAAGCTACTCAAGGAATGCTGGCTGTCTGAGGAAGATGACGTCAACCTGCTGGAGTATGTGATGAAGTTCAAAGAACGGCTGTCCACTGCTTTACAGCTGGCGAGAGAGAATTTAGGAGCTGCTCAGGAGAAGATGAAGACTTGGTATGATAAGAAGTACAGGTTACGCCACTTTCAGCCAGGAGATCAGGTCTTGATTCTGCTACCAGTGCTGGGCAACCTCTTCAAGCCAAGTTTAGTGGTCCTTATTTCGTGGAGAAGAAACTCAGTGATGTCAACTATGTCATCGCCACACCAGATCGTAGAAAGAACAAGCAACTTTGTCACATCAACATGCTAAAGTTATATCACAGGCAGGACGAAAATAACCCAGTCTGCACTGTAGGTGTTCCACCCGAGTCTGCAAGTGAAGTTCTCCCATGCAGTATGAGCCTGAGTGATAGTTTGGGGAAGAATCCTGATATCATGAATGATCTCCAGACTAAGCTTTCTCATCTAGCTCCCAAGGAAAGGCAGGAGTTTTCGGCATTACTGCAGGAGTACCCGCAAGTGTTCCGTGCCACTCCAGGAAGAACCTCTGTGTTGATGCAAGATGTTGATGTTGGAGACGCAAAGCCAATTAAACTGCCTCCTTACCGTGTGAACCCAGTGAAAGTTCCTCTCATCCAGAAGGAGCTTGGCTAGCTGTTGGACCAGAAGATGACTGAGCCCTGTCAGAGCGAGTGGAGTTCTCCTGTCACTCAAGTCCCTAAGCCAGGTGGGTCACAGCGGCTTTGCATCGACTACAGACGTGTTAATCAGAAAACCAAAACAGACACTTACCCTCTCCCTCGCGTGGAAGATTGCATAGACAAGATCGGAAAGGCTAGGTACATAAGTAAGTTTGATTTGTTAAAGGGATACTGGCAAGTACCTATGACTGAACGTGCTAGGGAGATCTCATGTTTTGTAACACTAGGAAAGACTTTTGCATGTTCTGTAATGCCATATGGTATGAAGAATGCACTAGCCACTTTTCAGAAGCTCACGAATGTTGTAACAGAGGGTTTGGCAGGGTGTGTTGTTTATATTGATGATGTATTAATCTTCAGTGACAACTGGAATGATCACCTGTGCCATGTCAGTAAATTTCTTGAGCGTTTGGTTCAGGCTAATCTTGTAGCTAATTTGTCAAAGTGTGAGTTTGGTCAAGCTAAAGTTCAGTACCTTGGGTACGTGATTGGTGATGGACACGTTGCACCACCAGGAGCTAAGGTTCAGGTTATAAGTGATCTTCCCAGACCTAAAAGTAGGAAAGAGCTACAAAGATTTTTGGGAATGGTAGGTTATTACAGGAGATTTGTTCTTAACTTTTCAATTCTTGTATCACCACTTACAGACCTACTGAAAAAGGGAGTTAAATTTGTCTGGACCAATAACTTTGAATCCTCTTTCAGTAAACTTAAAGCTATCCTATTAAGTCAGCCAGTGCTCGCTACTCCAAATTTTGCTAAGCCTTTTAAGATGGCTGTTGATGCAAGTGATACAGGAGCTGGGGCTGTTTTGCTGCAAGAGGATGATCAGGGTATTGAACACCCTGTATCTTATTACAGTAAGAAGTTCACTCCACCTCAAAAGAACTACTCAACTATTGAGAAAGAGTTTTTGGCCTTGATTTAGGGCTTACAGCATTTTTCATTTTATTTATGTTCTGGTTTTGATCCCATAGTCATTTATGCTGATCATAACCCACTGAAATTCCTTAGTAAGTTTAAAGATAAAAATCAGAGATTGACAAGATGGAGTCTACTTCTTCAGGAGTATTCATTAGACATACAACTTGTCAAGGGGAAAGAAAATGTTATTACAGATTGCTTATCTAGACTTTAGACAGATTGTATTAGAGTAATAAGAAATTTCCTTTGTAAATTTCTTTTTCTTTGTGGGGAGGTGTTACATAGCCTATGATTTCATCATTCTTTGTATAATTCTAATGTACAGTATGCTGCAAGTTTGATCACGATTCGCCTCGTGGCTTCCATAGTGACCAGGCTTGTGTGTTCTACCTCACTCCCCCCTTCTCTCCCTTATAGTAGAGTAAGTCGTTCTTTCTGTTGTTCAGAGCAGGATTGTCAACTCTTTGTCCCCTATGGCTTCATTTGCGCGTCCTTCTTACAAGTTGTATCAAGCTCTGCCGGCCCCTATATAATGAGCTCAGTCTCTGCATTAATTGCCACTTAGATATACTCCTCATTTTGTTCACGTCTCTGTCCTCCCCTGTATAGTGTATTATTGTTTTTGTGAGTGCTCAGGAAGTCTCCAGCCATCTAGCTGCTGTATAATTTGAGTTTATGTGTTATTACCATTTTTCTTGCACTGTATAGCCTGAGGCATTAATTCGCAGGCCTGGTAAGGTTTTTGTTATTCATGTAGAGTTTTTGATGTCAGCCATTATTAATAATATTTTATATCTGTAATAATATATCTTGCATTAACTGAGCATTATCCGGTTTTCTCATTTTATCAGGGCTGACTTAGATAAATTTGTTCTTGCTAAATTCGTGTTAATAGAGGCTATTGCAGTTAACCATATATTTAACCTGTTTTTGCCATTACATTATCCTTATGAGTCCTGAATGTTTAGTTGTTAGTTTGAGCATTAAACTTTAACTTGTAATTTTACCTAACTCTTTTGGTTTGAACCTGGAAGTCTGCGGGACAGTAGTGATTTTAGTATTCTCACTCGAAGTGTTCATTATCTCTCTCTGTTCCGTAACAATATATACAGTATAAATAGATAGATAGATATACTAGCAGAGGTACCAGGCATCGCCAGACCAAGAAGGCGAACACTCTAATCCTATTCTAGTTCAATCTTTCTTCCTTCTCCAGAAAGACTATGTATCTCCTATACTTTTGAAGAGCGATTATAAGAGGTACAGGAACTTTCTATTTCAACTTTCACAGACTAGTTTACAGAATCTGAGCACACATTTTTACTATTACCAGTGACCTCAAATGAACTCCGACTGATGACCTCAAATGACGTCGGAGGTCAACCTTACATAGCCTATGTCCGAACTGGAGGTCATGTGAGTTTCCATGCCAAACATTGGGCTGCAGGGTTACCAGGTCCTGGCTCTGGCCAAAAAGGCGGACACACTAGCGGTGACCTCAAATGACCCAAATCTGAATTTTGACCCTCCTAAAACTATACTTGGGTCACCCTGATTCAGAATATAAATGGGTCTGGAGGTCTCTGGCCCTTGATTTGGGCGTGATTGAAGGACAAACAAACAAACAAACATTACAACTCTTGTATATATATATATATATATATATATATATATATATATATATATATATATATATATATATATATATATATATATGTATGTACAAATGCTCTGTAAAAATCAAAATCAGTATGTATGTACTGTATTTATGTATGCTGTTACATAGCCTATGATTTCATCATCCTTTGTGTAATTTTAACGCACAGTTGCTGCATGTTTGATCACGAGCGTGTTCTGCCTCAGTCCCCCCCTTCTACCGTTATAGTAGAGTAAGTCGTTCTCTCTGTTATTCAGAGCGGGATTTTCAGCTTTTTGTCCCCATGGCTTCATTTGCGCGTCCTTCTTGCAAGTTGTATCAAGCTCTCCTAGCCCCTATATAATGAGCTCAGTCTCTGCATCATTGCCACTTAGATCTGCTCCTCATTTTGTTCACATCTCTGTCCTCCCCTGTACAGATATTATTTTGTGAGTGCTCAAGAAATCTCCAAACATCTAGCAGCTGTGTGTAAATTGAGTATAACTGTTGTATTTTTTCTTGCACTGTGTAGCATAAGGTTAATTCTTAGGCCTAGTGAAGTGTTTGTGATTAATGTGGGGTTTTATGTCAGTCATTTTTGATAATAGTTTGTATCTGTAATAATTTATCTGGTATTCACTGAGTATTATATGCTATCTCATTTTATCAGGGCTGACTTAGATAAATTTACTCTTGCTAATTTCGTGTTAATAGAGGCTATTGCAGTTAACCATATATTTAACCTGTTTATTTGCCATTACATTATCCTTATGAGTCCTGAATGTTTTGTTGTTAGTTTGAGCATTAAACTTTAACTTGTAATTTTACCTAACTCTTTTGTTTGAACCTGGAACTTTACGGGACAGTAGTGATTTTTAGCATTCTCACTTAAAGTGTACATTATCTTTCTCTGTTCCGTAGCATAAATTTGGCGACCTCTTATCAGGATATTCAGGATATTATCATAAGGATATTGCTTGATATTTTGTGACTGTTACTTATTAATTATGTCTACTATTACTACACTTGATGAAGCCAAAGATTTTTTGTCAAATGTGCAAACAGTGTGTAATGTAGAAAACAGAACAAAGAATGAACTTAAGCTTGTTGCTCAACAATTGGGAATTGTTGTTCGCTCTCATCATTCTAAAGATCAGATTGTCGACATGATTAATGAAAGCTTGTTTAATGTAACTTCTCCAAATGAGCAAACGCAGATTGAATTAGCTAAGTTACACCTAGCCCTGCAGGAGTCTCGTGCTAAAGAGGCGGAGGCCCGTTCTGAGGAGGCTGAGGCACAAGATGAAATTGCTAGGATTCAGGCAGACCATGAGTATCGCATGAAACAAGGTGGAACTGGATCATCTAGCTCTGATGATTTTGATGTGGCTAAAAATGTTAAACTTGTCCCTCCTTTTAATGAATCTGATTTAACAAAGTATTTTCAGTTGTTTGAGAGGGTAGCTACAGGTTTTAATTGGCCCAAACAGAATTGGCCAGTACTCCTTCAAACTGTTCTCACCGGTAAAGCTCAAGTAACTTATGCATCTTTGGCATCTTTGCCTCAGGATCAATCTGATAATTATGATGTAGTTAAGAGCTTGATTCTTAAGGCCTATGAGCTTGTTCCTGAAGCCTATAGAGTAAAATTTAGGACAACTTACAAGCAAGATAAGCAATCCCATGTTGAGTATGCAAAAATCAAAGACGATCTGTTAGAGCAGTGGTTAAATTCTAAGAATGTGGATTCTGATTTTGACAAATTTAAGCAGATGATTTTGCTGGAGGACTTCAAAAGGTGTATTTATAAAGATGTAAGCCTATATCTTGATGAGAAAAGAATAGATAATTTGTCTGATGCTGCAGTTTTAGCTGATGAATATGTTCTCACTCACAAGAGATATTCTAGAGAAAAAGGGAAAGCTGAGAGTAAGTACGTTGCCTCTACTCAGAGTACAGGTAACAGGAAAGAGAATAAGGATGATGTTTCTCAGGAAGTAAATACCAGCTTCACCTCTAGATTTCAGAAAAGTAAATGTACTTATTGTAGTAAGCTTGGTCATACTACGGAGAGATGTTTCAGGAGACAGCGTGATGTGAACAAAAAGGAGTCTTTAAATATTCAGTCAATTGGTCTAGTGTCCACCCTTGAGAGTTCCCAGAATTCTTTAACTGAGTTAACGGAACCTGCTTTGAGGGGTAACTTAAATTCTCATGATGGAGCTCCTCTTTTGAGCAGTAACGTGGGTGACACTCTCAAGAGTTCATGTGCTAATTTCCTGTCTGATGGTTTTGTCAGTCCTCTGGACAGTAATGACAGGAAATCAGTTAAAATATATCGTGATACAGGTGCTTGCCAATCCCTTATGCTGACCAGTGTTCTAGGCTCTAATGTTAATTCCTCTGATGAAACTGTAATCTTACAAGGTGTAGGGAATAATTACTTCTCTGTTCCTCTGTGCAGAGTGAATTTAGAGTCTGGTTTTGTTAATGGTTCCGTTATGGTTGGGTTGGTTGAGACACTCCCAATGTCAGGTGTAACTTTCTTACTTGGAAATGATATTGGTGGAAGTCAAGTGTGTCCAGCTTCTCAGTTGTCTAGTGAGTCAGTTGCTGGGTCCCAGGATTGTGATGTCCCTGATGTGTTCCCTGCATCTGCTGTCACTAGGGTAAGTCTAAAGTTACTGGTGATTTAGAGGATAATGATGATGATGATGTTATCCTAGCTGACACTTTTCTTGCTAATTTGGACCACTCACCAGATGAGGCAGTACCCCGTAGTGTTGATAATTTGTCTCGTCAAGAGTTGGTTGAGTTGCAGGTTGCTGACCCTGAGTTGAAACGTCTAGCTAACTCTGCTTACAGTGAAGAAGAGTCAGCCGGTGCTTCTACTTGTTATTATGTAAAGTCAGGAGTACTTATGAGGAAGTGGAGACCCTCAACAGCATCAGCCGACTGTGAATGGGAGGTTGTACATCAAGTTGTCATCCCTCGTGTTTGTAGGCAGGATATCATTCGAGTGGCTTATGATTCCAGTTTGGCAGGACACCTTGGAGTGAGGAAGACTGTGGCACGCATTTTGAAACACTTCTACTGGCCAGGTATCTTCAGGGATGTTTCCTGGTATTGTAAGTCTTGTCACACCTGTCAAGTTGTGGGGAAGTGTAATCAGACTGAAAAGGTTGCACCTCTAGTTCCCGTTCCTCCTTTTGAGGCGCCTTTCACCCGTGTGTTGGTGGATATTGTGGGCCCTCTTCCTAAGACTTCTTCAGGATTTTCTTATGTGTTGACCCTGATTGATATGGCTACTCGTTATCCTGAAGCCATTCCACTTAGAAATATCTCAGCAAAGAATGTGGTTAAGGAAATGCTAGGGTTCTTCACAAAGTTTGGTCTGCCCA
The DNA here is from genome assembly GCF_032717465.1 of Coenobita brevimanus. NCBI lineage: Eukaryota > Metazoa > Arthropoda > Malacostraca > Decapoda > Coenobitidae > Coenobita > Coenobita brevimanus. Next base: position 26,111,619 of record NC_137032.1, on the reverse strand, counting down.
AGGAGGTACAGTCAGACCGGGGAAGTAATTTCATGTCAAACGTTTTCAAGCAGTCTCTGAAAGAGTTGGGCATCACCCAGATCACGTCTTCAGCTTACCATCCCCAGACCCAAGGAGCGTTGGAGAGATATCATCAAACACTCAAATCGATGCTCAAGAAATACTGTTTGGAACACCAGAAAGACTGGGATAAAGGTCTTCCATTCGTCGTATTTGCCGCAAGAGAATCTCCAAATGAATCACTGGGCTTCTCACCTTTTGAACTACTGTTTGGCCATGAAGTAAGAGGACCCCTTAAGTTACTCAAGGAATGCTGGCTGTCGGAGGAAGATGACGTCAACCTGCTGGAGTATGTGATGAAGTTCAAAGAACGGCTGTCCACTGCTTTACAGCTGGCGAGAGAGAATTTAGGAGCTGCTCAGGAGAAGATGAAGACTTGGTATGATAAGAAGTCCAGGTTACGCCTCTTTCAGCCAGGAGATCAGGTTTTGATTCTGCTACCAGTTCATGGGCAACCTCTTCAAGCCAAGTTTAGTGGCCCTTATTTCGTGGAGAAGAAACTCAGTGATGTCAACTATGTCATCGCCACACCAGATCGTAGAAAGAGCAAGCAACTGTCACATCAACATGCTAAAGTTATATCACAGGCGGGACGAAAATAATCCAGTCTGCACTGTAGCTGTTCCACCCGAGTCTGCAAGTGAAGCTCTCCCATGCAGTATGAGCCTGAGTGATAGTTTGGGGAAGAATCCTGATATCATGAATGATCTCCAGACTAAGCTTTCTCATCTACCTCCCAAGGAAAGGCAGGAGTTTTCGGCATTACTGCAGGAGTACCCACAAGTGTTCCGTGCCACTCCAGGAAGAACCACTGTGTTGATGCATGATGTCGATGTTGGAGACGCAAAGCCAATTAAATTGCCTCCTTACCGTGTGAACCCAGTGAAAGTTCCTCTCATCCAGAAGGAGCTTGGCTACCTGTTGGACCACAAGATGATTGAGCCCTGTCAGAGTGAGTGGAGTTCTCCTGTCACTCTGGTCCCTAAGCCAGGTGGGTCACAGCGGCTTTGCATCGACTACAGACGTGTTAATCAGATAACTAAAACAGACACTTACCCTCTCCCTCGTGTGGAAGATTGCATAGACAAGATCGGAAAGGCTAGGTACATAAGTAAGTTTGATTTGTTAAAGGGATACTGGCAAGTACCTATGACTGAACGTGCTAGGGAGATCTCATGTTCTGTAACATTAGGAAAGACATTTGCATGTTCTGTAACGCCATGTACAGATTGTTTTAGAGTAATAAGAAATTTCCTTTGTAAATTTCTTTTTTCTTTGTGGGGAGGTGTTACATAGCCTATGATTTCATCATCCTTTGTGTAATTTTAATGCACAGTTGCTGCATGTTTGATCACGAGCGTGTTCTGCCTCAGTCCCCCCCTTCTACCGTTATAGTAGAGTAAGTCGTTCTCTCTGTTATTCAGAGCGGGATTTTCAGCTTTTTGTCCCCATGGCTTCATTTGCGCGTCCTTCTTGCAAGTTGTATCAAGCTTTCCTGGCCCCTGTATAATGAGCTCAGTCTCTGCATCATTGCCACTTAGATCTGCTCCTCATTTTGTTCACATCTCTGTCCTCCCCTGTACAGATATTATTTTGTGAGTGCTCAAGAAATCTCCAATCATCTAGCAGCTGTGTGTAATTTGAGTATAACTGTTGTATTTTTTCTTGTACTGTGTAGCATAAGGTTAATTCTTAGGCCTAGTGAAGTGTTTGTGATTAATGTGGGGTTTTATGTCAGTCATTTTTGATAATAGTTTGTATCTGTAATAATTTATCTGGCATTCACTGAGTATTATCTGCTATCTCATTTTATCAGGGCTGACTTAGATAAATTTACTCTTGCTAATTTCGTGTTAATAGAGGCTATTGCAGTTAACCATATATTTAACCTGTTTATTTGCCATTACATTATCCTTATGAGTCCTGAATGTTTTGTTGTTAGTTTGAGTATTAAACTTTAACTTGTAATTTTACCTAACTCTTTTGTTTGAACCTGGAACTTTACGGGACAGTAGTGATTTTTAGTATTCTCACTTAAAGTGTACATTATCTTTCTCTGTTCCGTAACAATGCACACACACACACACACACACACACACACACACACACACACACACACACACACACACACATATTCGCTCATGAAAAGAAAAGACTATGCAAGTGGAAAAGATTGTTTAAGGTTTTAAAAGAAGAGCATCATACTACGGCAGTTACGAAAACAGTCTCTACAGATTAGTATAGTTGTTTAAGAGCAGGAAAAGCATGTGAAAAAATAATGCCATTTAAGAGGTTAAGAACACAGTTATAAGACCGTCACAGATCTCGAGCAATACGATAAGAGGATGAAAATCACAAAACTGAAGCAAATTGAGAGTTCACGAGCAAAACGAAGAAAAAACGCGAAAGAGTTGGAGCATCAGAGAGTAAGAGCTGGCCCGGACATACCAGCTCCTTTACGACCCATCCAATGTCCACTTGAGCCCCGTTTTTGATGTTACGACCGTCCACAGTACAGTCCCTCCCTACCCCGAACCGTCCTTTACTAGCCCCCACCCTACCCCTATCAAGATCTCCCCAGTATTGCTCCTGTCCCTACCCCGACCTCTCTAGTACTTCCCTATCCCCTCAAGCACTACCATCCTTAGTTACTTCTACTTCTCCCCACCACCCCAACCATAACTCATCCAGTACTACACTTCCTCCCTCCCCATCCTCTACCCGCCATGCGCTGTGACCACTCCCCCCTCTACTGCTCCTACTCCTGCCCTGACTCATGCAGTACTGCTTCCATCCCATCTCTATTAGGATTTAGCCAGTGCTGCTCCCCACCCTACACCGACTCATCCAGCACAGCTCCCACCCGACCCCGACTCATCCACTACCGCCCCCATCCTGACCACCACCCCATCCTTTACCCATTCACTACTTCCTCTATTCCAACCCATCCAGCACAACCCCTCCCTACCGCCACCCATCCAGCACTACCCATTCCCTTACCCGCTCTCTCTACTCCAAACCATTCAGTACTGCCTGCACTCCCATCCCGACCCATCCATTACTGTCTCCCTTTACCACGACCCTCCTCGGTCCTTTCCCGACCCCACCACCTCAACCATGACCCACTCGTTGCTATTCCCTATAACAAGCCCCACCTATCTAATACTGGTCTCACCCATTGTCCCACATCGGTCCCAGTACCCAACTCCATCCTCACGCCAGTCCATCCAGTACTGCTCCTGTCCCGATCCCCACTCCTCCAGAGTACCACCCTCCTTAATATCAACTTCCTTGGGTTGTAATTTAGGGGAAGCGTCACCATCCATTTAACACACAAACACTGCTATCATATTTGTGCAAACGAAGAAGCTACATATGAATAAAAAAGCTGGGTTGTATGCAGACTTCCTTCTGACTTCTTTGTTCCCTGCCTTCCTCCTGCTCTTCTTTATCAGTTCCTCGCAACTTCCCCTCTCTCCCTTCCTCTCATATTCCCTTCTTTTACCTTGACTTGGAGATCTTGAGCCTCTTAGACGCAGACATAGTTGTTTTCCTTGCGTCCACGTCAACCCAGCAGTATAAATGGGGACCTGGATTGCTGCATGTTGTACTCTGAGGGAAGATTGAGGCTTGGTAAAAACTGATTGTCTGTCTTGATGGCCACCGTGCAGTTAATACGAATTAATCTTAATCCTTCTTCTTCGTCTTCTCCTTCTGATTATTTCGCCTCGCCCTCTCTTACACTCATCCTAACTCCATTCCCACTTGTCTATTCCACTCCTTCCTTTCCCTCGTCCGCTAATATTCCCACCATTACCAGTAACTTCCTCCTCTTTTCTTCCACTCCCTCTCCCCTTCCTCCTACCTACTCTCATACCTCCCCAAATCTGGTTATCCTCTTCATCCTCGTTTCCTTTCTCCTTTCTCGTTTTCCCCATCATTTTCCTTCCATTTTTCCTAACTCTTTCTCCTTCTCCCCCTCTCTCCTGCTCTCATAGTCTCTTTCCTCTCCCCACCGCTCTCTCCTTTCTTTGTTCTGTCACATTTGCTCTATATTCTTACCACTTCCTGTTTCTCTCCTTCTCTCCTTCCTATTCTCATAATCTCTCCAAATCCTCCTACGTCATTGTCCATTTTCTTCGTTTCTTATGATATTCCCGTTATTACCAGTACATCCTCCTCTCCCTCCTTTCCTCATACCTCCTCCTCTTGCTTTTCTTCTCTCCCGTCTCTTCTCATATCCCGTCCAATTTTTCCCGCGTCGCCTCCTTCTCTTCCACCTCTTTTGACATTTTCTACATTGTCGCTTCTTCCTCCTCTCCTTCCTTCCCTCATGCTATCATCATCCCTTCTCTTCCCTCATCCTTGTTTTCTCCATGCTTCCTCTCTGCTCTGATATTTCTTTTTTCCCCTATTCCTTCTTTTCCCCCTCCTGCTCACACATTATCACAGTTCCTATCTAATGTTTTCTTCTCTAACACCTGCTCTGCCTTGCTCTCAAGCTTCTCTTACTTGCTCCTCTTTTTACCTTTCCCCCTTTTCCACATACCTGTTCTTTATTCATCCCCCTGTTCCATTTTAGCTCTTCTTTTTTCCCTCTCTTCTTCTTCTCTTTCTCTTGCTTTCATATATTCTTCAGTCTATTATCATCGCTCTCTCCTTTTTCTCTTCCTCCTTTTCTCTCCCCCACCTTTTCCTCTTCCTCTTTCTCTCTCTCTCTCTCCTTTTCCACTTCCTTACTTTCTCTCTTTTCCTCCTTTTCCTCTTCTTCATTTCCTGTCTCCCTCATATTCCTCTTATTTCTCCCTCCCTCCTTCTCTTGCTTATGTTTTATTTTACAATCCATCACTTCTTTCTTACCTCTTCTTCCTCTTCTTCCTTCCTACCTTTCTTACTTTCCCTTCATTTTCCCTCCTTCTCATGTTTTCATATTCCTCGATTCAATCTTACCTCTTCCTCCTTTTCCCCCTCCCTCCTTTCCCTCTTATCTCTTCCTTCTTCTTCCTCCCCCGCTCTCATATTCCCTCCATTTGTGTTGTCCTGAGCCCTTCCTTCTTATTGCCTCCCCGCCTTTCCACCCAATACTGATTATCTGCCTTCATCTTTATATTTCCTTTCTTCCACTTCTCATCCCCTTTCTTCCCTCCTCTTCTTCTGTGCTCCAAGGCCTTTCATGCTGTCTTCTTCCTATCCTCTTACTCTTTTTTTTTCTTCCTCTTTCCTCCATGCTTTTCATCTCTGTTTGAAGCTCTTCCATGCAATCTTCCTGTTATCTTATTCTTTCTCTTCCTCTCCCCTTCCCTCTCTATATCCTTCCTTTTCCTCTCTTTTCTTTCTCCTGCCCCTTATCTCTTCCTCACCGCCTCCTCCAGCCAATGTTGTTTGTTCTGGTTCATCTTGCTCTCTTCTTCCTTCTCCTCTCTCCTTCTTCCTGTTTCTATCTGGTTCTTCGTTTCCTCTCCATTTCGATTTCCTCCTCCTATTTTCCATTCCTTGTTACCTCCGCCAAGGAGGTTGTTTTCACCCCTGTCCGTTTGTTTGTTTGTTGGTTGGTTGGTTTGTGAGCAAGATTACACAAAAAACTGCTCCACGGATTTCCACGAAACTTGGTAGAAGAATGGACCTTGGCCCAGAATAGACTCCATTATATTTTGGTGCGGATCCGTATAAAGGTGCGGATCCTGGATTTTTATTTCACTTTCTTTAACATTGCGAGATAGGGCGTTTTTCGACATTGTCATAAATTTTTCAGTGAATATTGCATGGATCTTGATGAAAAAAAAAAAATCAGGCATATTTAGGATGTTGGTATCTACGAATGCGTACAGTTCGTCTGACCCCTCCAATTACAGACCAATAGCTGTCACATCTTCTCTTGATAAGGTATTTGAAACATTAATTAATAAGCATATTGTTAAACATCTTGAATCCAACAACTTAATTAGTGATAGACAATACGGTTTTCGCCACGAAAGATCCACCATTGACATACTCAATCTCTTAACTCATACCATCCATCAATCAATTGATCTTTTTGGAGAAACTCATGCAGTAGCTCTTGATATCTCTAAAGCTTTCGACAGAGTATGGCACCGTTCCCTGCTGTCCAAACTCCCTTGCTATGGACTAACGTCTTTTGTTCCTTTGATTTCTTCTTATCTTAGTGACAGGAAAATAAGAGTAAAAGTAGATGATGTATATTCCAATTTCCACTCAATTAACGCCGGCGTGCCGCAGGGATCAGTTCTGGCGCCAACCCTATTTCTGGTTCATATTAATGATCTCTTATCTGTCACTCACAATCCCGTTCACTCATATGCAGATGACTCAACACTACATAGTTCATTCACACTCAGACATCCATTTACAAAGTCTAATATCTCTACCTCTCAACTCAGTACAGCCATCTCCATAAATCAAGATCTAGCTACAATCAGTGAATGGGGACAAAACAACCTTGTCTCTTTTAATGCTAGTAAAACTAAATATATACAGTTTACTAATAGACAGATATTGCCAGATTCGTACATTACCTTCAGTGCTACTAATATTCCCATCTCCAAAAGTATTGAAATTCTTGGTGTCTCACTTAACAGTGCCCTCAACTGGACCTCCCATGTCAGATCACTTGCTAAGGCTGCCTCAAAGAAACTTGGATTATTGTACAGAGTCCGTAACTTCTTCACCGATGAGCAGTTAGCTATAATTTATAAGAGTCATGTGCGCTCTCAGCTTGAATATTGCTCACCCTTGTGGAATGGTTGTTGAGAGGTTGCATTGAGACAACTGGACAAAATTCAGAATAAAGCTGTAAGAATCATTAACAACCCTGCCATTACATATAAACTACCTCCCCTGCAAGTAAGAAGGAATGTTGCCTCCCTTGCATTATTCTACAGATATTTTTTTGGCAAGTGCTCAGACGAGGTTGCGTCCATGGTGCCACCTCTCCATGCCTTCCCTCGTGCTACACTGGCATCTGTTAGCGCTCATGACTGGAATGTCACTCAACCATATTGCAGAACTTCTGCCTATCAGAATTCTTTCATTCCCCGAACTGCATCTCTCTGGAACTCGCTTCCCCAGAGTTGTTTTCCTCCAAATTTCAACCCACAACTGTTCAAGTCTAACTGTTACAGATATTTTATGAATGGAGAACACCAGTAGTCTGGTGTATGGATTTTTTTTTTCCCCCATTTGTTTTTCCTTCCCCCGTTCTGTTATTTAAATTAAAAAAAAAAAAAAAAAGTTTGGCGCGGATCCATATAAGTTCCGGATCTAGCGAATTTAAATATGCTTTTCTTGGGGGTTAGTCTTTTTATATATTGGATTAGACTTGACTGAATTAAAAGGAACTGCATGTTGGGCCTTGGCGGAGATATGCGCTCTACTGAGTGCCATTCTAGTTTTTTTTTTTTTCTGCCTCCATGTTCCTCCTGCCTTCTTTTCCACTTCTTCCCTTTTTGCCCCTATTTCTCCTCTTCTGGTGTCCATATTTCCTTGCCTCTCTCTCTTTCATCTTATTCTTCTTCTGTCTCCTTACTCTTTCCTTGCTTTTCTTTTCCGTCATCCCTTCTACCCAGTACCTTGTATTTTGCTTCATCTACCAACCTCATTCCTTCTGCACACTCTTCCTTTTCTAGCTTCCTGCCTATTTCTTTCCTTTTCCTCTATTCTTCCACTTCCTCTTTCTTCTTCCGTTTTCCCTTCCTCCTCCTGCCACCTTCTTCCTTCAACTCCCCTCTCTACCTGGCTCTTTTCTTCCTTCTTTCTTTTTCCTCTCCTCCTTCCTGCTTTTTTCCTTCTTTCTCCTTGTCTTCCTCCTTTCCCCTTTCTACCTACCTCTTCTTCCTTCTTCCTCGTCATTCTCTTTCATTTTTCCTTTTTCTTTCCGTCTTTCTCCACATCTCCCTTCAATCTCTATATTACCTCCTTCTTTGTCCTCGTCCTCTTCCTCTCCTCCCGTTCCAGCCAGTTTTGTTTACCCTGTTTGATGTTCCTCTCTCCTTCCTCTTGCTCCTGTTTCTTCCTTCACTCCTCCTCCGATTCTCTTTTATTCCTCAACCTCGTCTTGCTTCCTTCCTTTCCCTTTTTCCTTTCATTTTTCTCCCCTTTCCTTACACTTCCCACCACCATTATTTGTTCGTTCTTCTCTGCCTTCGTCCTTTCTATTCCTTTCCTTCCTGTGCCCTTCTTTTGTCTAGTCATCTTCCCTCCACTTTCCTTCTCCCCGCTCCCTCCCCGCCTTCCAGCCAATACTATTAATTCTGCATCAGCTCCCTTCTCTTCTTCCACGTGCTCTTTCCCCTTCCGTCCCTTCCTTCTTCCTCCTTTCAATTCAAATTTATTCTCTTTTTTCTTCCTCATCCTCATCCCTGCTCCTTCTCCTCCGTTTGCCTTCTTTACACTTCTACATTATCCTTCGTTTCTCCTCCTTTCGCTTCCTCTTCTTCCTTCTCCACTCTCCTTCTCTTACCTATTCGTCGTTTCTCTTCTCTATTTCTCATCCGCTTCCTTCCCCCCCTCCCCTTTCTTTCTTCTCTCTCCTTTTCCCATCCCACCTTTTCCCCTCCTGCTTCCCTTACATCTCTCTCTCTCCTTCTTCTTCCTATTTCGCCTCGTTCTCATTTGACTCTCCTCCTCCTCACTCCATTGTGGCTGTTATCCTCTCTACGTACCACTGCTCCCCACTCTCTCCTGTTACCTTTGATATTGCGTTATTTTTGGCGGGGAGAGAGAAAGAGAGAGAGAGAGAGAGAGAGAGAGAGAGAGAGAGGAGGGATTCAGAAGATCATTTTCTGTGTTTTAGCTGGAACAGAATACTAAATTTGTTCCAGTCATTAAAAGGTTGATGATACCAACATTAAGACTGTCAGTCTCCCATTACTCACTTTCTGCTGAATAATGCCATCGGGCCTTAGGCAGAATAAGACTACTCGGGCTGATGTAACCTTACGAACGTTAATGTATAAAAAGTAAAACAGAGCAGCAAATACTAACCCTTTCAATACGATGACATTCTGAATACTCTTGCTCTCTCGAGACATTTTTCTTCAGCTTGGAAGAGGCTTTTCGAACGGTAGAGGTTAAATATAGCTTTTATTTACACCTTCACTACAGGAGATCTCTTTTAGACTATATAAAATAGTCTGGAGATAACGAAAAAAAAATTAATAAGGGACATGGCAGTTTTCGACGGGTTAAATGTGTGTCTCTCGTACGTTATCGACAAATGAGCTATAATTCCCGTGGGTTGACGTGACTGTGGATGTTGTTCGTGTTATTGGTGATCAATGAATTACTGATAGAGTGTGAAAACAATGCAGAGCTTTGGTGTGATTATACTCGCAACATTAACCCATATTTAAACACTTTCTTTTGTCTACGTTGTATGTAAAATTACTTGTCTATACTTGAAATTCAGAAGCACAACTATCAAACAGCTGTCAATAGTATTTATATAAGTAAATGAAAAAATGTGACAAAATACAACCATTTATGATAAGATTAAACTGCCATAGAGACTTGTTCATCAGTAAAATCTATGACGAATTCAACCCTTCACTTCTGAACACCAAAAAACGGCCGGATATGTGATCCTGGAGTCATTACGCGACATACAGTCAGTTCCATTTACTTATTCTTTGCTGACCTAGGCCTAGATTTCTATGCCAGATCTTGTAACAGCATTAACACACACACACACACACACACACACACACACACACACACACACACACACACACACACACACACACAGTTTTACATACCTACCATATCAGATATGCATGAATTGAATAGTTGTATAACTGATAGCACGTATATGTGGAGAGCGATAAAATAATCTTAGATTTGCTGACGATATAGTTGTTTTCTGTGAACCAGGAGAGGACCTGCAAGAAATGATGACCGATCTGAACGAGAGGAGTTAAAAGGTAGGCTTTATCAGATATATGAAGAAAACGAAAGTTATGTTATATATATATATATATATATATATATATATATATATATATATATATATATATATATATATATGACAGAAAGTTCAGACAGATCCAGCTACTGACAATGGTATAAAGCGATGAATATGAATGAAATGGAGGTCTTTTGGAAATTAGGTAACTACATGAAGAGTAAACAACTGCCGTTATGCTGAAAGAGACGAGTATGTATGTGGCGTAGGACTGCTCAGAGAAGCATGGAAAGGATTCTTTGAAGGGTCCTATGGAGCTTTGAAATGAGAGTTTCATGGATAAGGAAATAGACAAAAATAGAGGATGTATTCATAGCGATTTAAAATGAAATGACCTTCGAAGAATGGATAACAGATGGACATCCATGAAATGTGACCCCAAGGATGCAATGAGAAAGGCAGACAGGAATGAAGATGACGAGATGAGTTTTATAGTTTCCATGGGATTAGATGGAACATAGTAGTAACCAAAAGGTCAGAGTAGAAAAATATAGGAGAGGCCTTTGTTCTGCAGTGGACTGACAAGGACTGGCGCTCATAATGATATTAGGGAAATGTACATGTATTTTGTATACATGTGATGTAATTTGTTGGCTACCATTAGTAAGAGGAGAAACGTACCTTCATCCCAATGGCCGTAGGTAGGTTCGACTGCGAGCCCGCACGGGTCCATCTCCTCACCCCTTACGTCCAAACCTTATCAGGTGGATACCAGACTTTGCGGCGGGAGGTTCACATCCTAGCGTTGTGCTGGATAAAATATTTGAAGACAGCAGATGCAGTCTTGCTGCTTGCTGACTTCATCCCTAGAGATCTCTTTATCACTCTTTGGACGCCAAGGTATTCAAAGTTGGTGCTGGAATGTATGCCTGTTGCTTGTCTTGCCTTACAGAACGTAGCATCTGCAGTTTTTCCATGAACATCACAGGGAGAGAAAAAACTTAAAATTTTAGTTTTGTTGTCTTTCCCTCCAGTGGCAGAAATTGATACATAACATTAAATGAAGTTCATTTTTAGATTAAACAAGTTTTATTTAATCAGTAAAGCAGCTGTTTATTGACTAGATCACTAGAACCAAATTCGTCCTTCTAATATCCCATGATTAATTGTTATCCGAAATAAATCCCTAGACTTCAGAGTACTTACTGGCCTGAAACAGAGGTTCAGCTAAGGTCAAGAAGAGTGCGCATATTTTTTTTTTTTTTTAGTTCTAAATTTACTCCCTATACTATTTCAGTTCAGCTAATGTAAAAATTGTATCATACTCTAGTTTGTGGTCTTATGGTGTGAAGCACTAACTGGGACTAAGGTAAAGTGCATTGTTCACTGATCGAAAACCATTAGAGGCTTCCCGATCCCGTAATACCACCAGTGGAACAGGTCTGTTAATTCTCAGAATTTCTGAGTTGAGGTTGAGGGATATCATATTAGGTTAAAAAAAAGTCTCAGAACCTGTTAGCGTGGGAAGATCAGAATACATTAGAAGTCCCAAAACCCTTCTTTCTTTGCCATTCATGCAAGAGCAAATCTTAATTACAATATAATATTGATTATAAGTTTATTGATATATAACTGGACTGTGGTGGGTTAGCTTACTGATATATCACCTTCTGACTGGCTGCTACTGTGACTGATTCTAACAATCTCCAATTTTGCGTCTGTCACCGCGTCTCCACCAAGACAAATTTACCATAGACCAGTATATTTTCTGAGTTTGAGAAAGAAAGTGATTGCTTCTTTTAAAGGAAAGTGAACAAAAGAGAGGCTAAATAATGATCCATTCATTTTCAAATCTTGGACATATTGCTTTAAAATAAATACATTAATAACTGAAGTAAGAATAAAGTAGACCTGCAATTTCTTCCCTCTACTTTAAGAGAGAACATGGAAACAGCATAACCAATCCTGCGATATACATTCCGACTTGAAAGAGTTACAAAATAATATTATTGTGTTATAAAACAAGTTAATATTCAGGACCGGGATACACAAATGCACTTAGCCATCAATTCCCTGTAGTAACTCTGGTTTCGATTTGCAGGAAGGACGAGGAGGCTGTCGAATATTCCTCTGTCTCTTGCCCTAGCTTTAAGAATGGATCTGAGTTACGAGATGAAAATTACTGTTGGTTACAAGAGGATGAGAAAAAGGCAGAACATAAGAGAGAAGTGGATGAACGATTGGCTAAATATGAATTGGGGCAGATGGGGGACGTGGAAGGTGTGTGCAAGATATTCACAGAAGAAATATGTGCAGCATGTGAGGTGGTGTGTGGAGTGAAGAGAAGACAAAAGGGGGTGCAGGGAACAGCATGGTGGAATGCAGAGGTGAGACAGGCTGTGGCACAAAAGAAATACGCTTATAATGAATGGATGAGAACCAGGGGCGTGGAAGAAGTTGAGAGATGGAAGAGAGAGTTATATGAAGAAAGTAAGAGAGAGGTAAAAAGATTGGTAAGAGAGAGTAAGAAGAGAGTGGATGAGGAATTTGGAAGGAATTTGAGTGTCAAGTGGAGGGAATGTAAGAAAATGTTCTGGAAGGAGGTAACGAGAGTCAGACAGGATGGCAATGAAGTTAGTAGGGGAGTGAAAGGTAAAAATGGTAGAATACTGGTTGAGAAGGGAGAAAAAGTGGGCAAATGGAGAGAACACGTTAATGCATTGTTGAACATAGAGAATGAAAGCAATGCGTGTATAAGTGAGAATGAAAGTAATGCGTATATAAGTGAGAATGAAAGTAATACGTGTATAAGTGGCTAGGGAATGCCTGGGAGAAAGAGGGAGGTGAGAACACAGGAAGAAATCAGTACGATGAAGTTGTGGAAGCAATGAAGAAAGTCAAAATGGGGAAAGCCCCAGGAATTGATGGAGTGTGTGGTGAAATACTGAAGCAATGGGAAAAGGGAGTAGTAGAACGGATGTGGAACATGTGCAGATTGGTCTGGGAGGAAGGTAGAGTCCCGAATTATTAGAAGTCAGGTATAATTATTCCCTTGTACAAAGGGAAAGGGTAAAAAGAAGTGTGTGGTAATCATAGGGGCAATTGTTTTCATAGTGTACGAGGAAAAGTATACAGTAGGATACTTATTGACAGAGTTAGAGATATAAGAGAGGAATTAGTTGGAGAAGACCAGGGAGGTTTTTGGAAGGGAATAGGTTGTGTAGATCAGATATTCATTCTTAGATCTTTAGTGGAAAAGTTTCTAGAGAAGGGAAAGAAATTGTATGCTGCCTTCATGAATTTGGAGAAAGCATATGACAGGGTAGATAGACAAGGATTGTGGAAAGTATTAAGAATATATGGAGTAGATGGGAAATTGTTGAATGCTGTGCAGAGTATGTATGAGGGTGCTAAGGCTGCAGTGCGTGTGGATAGTGAACTGAGTGAGTTTTTTCTATTTGAAGGTTGGGTTGAAGTAGGGATGTGTCATGTCTCCGTGGTCGTTCAATCTGTATATGGATGGGACTATAAAAGTAGTACAAGGTAGGGCAGTTAATGTTGGAGCGGCCCTAATGAGAGAGGGCAGAGTTTGGAAACTCCCTGTACTGTTGTTTGCAGATGATACTGTGTTGTTATGTGAAGACGAAGGAGAGCTGCAAGGTTTGGTGGATGAGTTTGGGAGAGTGTGTAACAAAAGAAATCTAAAGGTGAATGTAGAGAAGAGTAAAGTTATGGTCTTCAAGAGATGTGAAGTCACTGAATGTACAGTAAGGTTGGATGATGAGGAAATGGAAAATGTGAGTACGTTTAAGTACTTGGGTAGTGTGATGAGTAAGGATGGAAGTTTGGAAGGTGAAGTGCTTGAAAGGGTACAACAAGGAAAAAAAGGTTGCTGGTTTCTTGAAGACAGTGATAAGAAACAGGGAAATGAGCATGGAAGTAAAAAAGTTATTGCATGACAGTATTTTGATACCAACTGTAACGTATGGAAGTGAAGCTTGGACGTTGTTAGAGGGACACAAGTCAGGAGTGACAGCTGTGGAAATGAGTTTTTTTGAGAGGAGCCTGTGAAGTCACGTGGAGACAGACTGACAAATGAGGATGTGAAGGAGCGTTGTGGTGTGGATGTGGATGCGATAGGAAACGTTAGGAGAAACACACTGAGGTGATTTGGCCATGTGGAGAGGATAGAGAGTGAGAGACTGACGAGGAGTGTGTTTGTGTTTGTGGTGGTGGGGGGGAGTGGGTGGGGAAGGCCAAGGATGAGATGAAGGGATGGAGTAGAGAGGTATATGAGAGAGGGGGGTGTGAACTGGGAGCAGGGCAGTAAAATGGCGGGGGACAGGGTGATGTGCAGGCGATTTGTTTGTGGCCATCTCATGTGGGATTAAGGCGTCTGGCAATTGATAGATAGATATAATTAGTTCTAAGGGAAAATCGGAGAAAGGAGGGCAAAATCTTTCGTTGTCTAGTTCTTCTCGTAAAAAACATAGAAGTTACGACGGGGGATCGATCGTAAATATGTCTGAATTTCATTCTCGATGTAGCCTCATGATCGCAATGGCATTTGTGAAGAGGTGATACTCCAGGATACATTCAGTGAGTAGCAATAGTAGTAGTAGTAGTAGTAGTAGTAGTAGTAGTAGCAGCAGCAGCAGCAGCAGTAGTGTTGGTAGTAGTAGTAGTAGTAGTAGAAGATCCAGTATTAGTATTAGTATTAGTAGTAGACGTAGTAGTAGTAGTAGTAATAATAGTAGAAGTAGCAACAGCAGCAGCAGTACTATACTCATTTTTTTTTTTTTTCGAGGAGAAGGTGTACTTGACAGGTTGGTGATGATTGGCTGAACGGAACATTGTTTCATACTCTCTTTACTCATTGGCATTATTAATGGACAACATATATCTGAGGGGGAAATTTGGGTTTGTGAATGTTATTCGGACATGTTGCATTCAGCCAGCTTTCACCAACCTGTCAAGTACATCTTCGCGTCATTTAAGAAAACAGAGTAAAGTAGCAGCAGTAGCAGCAGCAGCGGTAGATAGCAGATGGAAACCCTTTTTGCAACATGTAATAAAAGTAGTAGTAGTAGCAGCAGCAGCAGCAGAAGTACTAATAGTAGTGCAACAGTAGTAGTTAATGAATGGGAGCCCTTTTTGCAAAATGTTTTAAGACATTAAAGCGAAATCTGCACCCCCTCCCCTCGCCTATTTTGTATCCTTTATAATCACTGAAGGTGGGCTGACCCTCCTAACAACAACAGTGTAAAATTTCACAGAGTGGAAGAAATTATTGAGGAACCAGTCGAACCAACCTATTTCTGGTCGTTTTTATTTTTGGGAGGGTGGCTGACCCACTCAATAATCACTGGAGGTTCGCGCTCTCCAAACATGTACTAAGACATCAAAGCCTTATCTGCCCTCCTTTAATAAAAATATCTGAGAATTTTTCATTTGATGGAGGAAGCTAACCCCTTAACGATCATGGCTGAAAAATTGTAGATAGTAGAAAACTTTCGAAGTAACCAGACGAACTAACCTGGGAAGATTCATTCAGATCTGTTAAATAGCCTAGGAGGAGTTAAGTCACACACACACACACACACACACACACACACACACACACACACATCTAGGCGGACGTGCGACACCGGCGCTCCGTACCAAATCATCACGGCCAGTGGCATTACCCAAATAGTATCTTTGTATGAGTCAAGCTCAGTACCAGGTTAGACTAAATGATTGTTCATTATTAAAAGGAAAAAAATAAGTTTAAACAAGACTTGTACAAACAGGAAATAGAACCAAGACGAAAGAATTCGCTGAGTCATCTCTGAGGTTTGTTTAGACTACAACAACACGGAGATTGTAAGTACATGCTCTTCACTTTAAGTATTGCAAAATGGATACATACTTCAGTGAAACAAATTTGGAAAAGAAAAGGGATAAAGGTAAAAAGCAAAATGGTGATTTCTACCAAGAACTGGTTGAAGTAGAGACTCACAATAGACTGGTTGAACGTGTAAACAAACTAGAAATGGCTTTCAAAAATGAAATTCGTGAAATAAAGAAGCAGATGCACTTGCAAAAGGAAGAAATAGGAAAACTAGGAAGGGAGGCCAATAAGAAAGACACAACCATCAGTAAACTAGCAGTGGAATTGAGTACACTTAGGAAGAAAATGAGTGAAATGGCAAGTACAGTAGTCAATCACGAGAGTGTTATGGAAGAGTTCAAAAATGACACAGTGACAATTAGGCAAGTTAGCAGTCTTATTGACCAGAGCAGTGATATTGAGGAGAAGATAACACAGGTGAATGAAGCTGTGCAAAGCTACAAAAATGATGTAGAAACCACGTATGCTGAAATGGTCAAAGTAAAGAAAGACTTAGAAACAAGGGTGGAGGAAAAAAGCATTAAAAAGGAGGTGAAAAGAATAATCCAGAACAATCCAAAGTTAGTCAGAGATTCAGTAGAGATAAACAAATCAATAGTAATCACTGGTATAGAAGAGGAAGAAGTTAAAAACAAGATCACAAGAGACAAAAAGGAGATGGCAAATGTAATGAGCTTACTGAAAGAAGTATCAGAGGAAATCTGTAGTAAAGACATAGAGGAACACAAAAGGTTAGGGAAATACGAGAAAAGCAAGACAAGACCTCTAAAGGTGACTTTCCAGAGTGTAAACACTGTGGAAGAGATACTAAAAAATGCAAAGAATCTTAAGGAAAAAGAGGAGTTCAAAAATGTATGGATAAAAAGATGCCTAACACAAGAGGAACTGGAATTACTGAAAGAGAAAAGGGAGGAAGCAAAAACAAAAAATGAGGGAAGATCAGAAGAGGAGAAGAAGAAATTTTTTTTACAAAGTAACAGGATTGCAGGTACGAAAGTGGTACACAAACAGGATGGAAGAAAAAGGAGGAAGGTAGTAGAACCATGTCATGACAAGTTTATAAACAAGATGATAAAGTTGATGTACTCAAATGTGGATGGAATGGTATCTAAATTACTAGAGATGAATGATTATGTCAGAGAAATGAACCACAAATAATATGCCTAACTGAAACAAAATTAATACCAAGGATATCAAATGACATACTAAACTTAGAGGAATACAATATATGGAGAAGAGACAGATATTTAAAAAAAAAGGAGGAGGAATTATAATATCAACTAAGAAAAATCTAAAAGTCAAGGAAATAAAACTAGATATACCATTACAAGTAGAACTGATTGCAGTAGAGATTGACACATCTGAAGGTAAAGTAATTGTAGCCAATTTGTACATGCCACCCAGATCAAACACAAGGGAAAGAGACAAATATGAGGACCTGGCAGAGAGTACAATTCAGAGTGTAAGATCATTGCTACATAAAATGGAAGAGAAATCGGAAAGAATTATACTAACTGGGGACTTCAATAGAAATATAAATTGGAATACTCTAGATATAAATAGCCAAGAAAGCTGTTGGGACCAAAAGCTCCTGCATCTCGTACAAGAGTTTTTCTTAACGCAACATGTGAGGGAAACCACCAGAAAAAGAGGACTTGATGTACCTTCAGTGCTAGATCTAATATTTACAAGGCAAGAAAATGATATTGACAGTTTAATATATCACCCTCCACTCGGGAAAAGCGATCATGCAGTACTAAATTATAACTTCAGGATAGCATATGACATAGTAAACAGCAATGATAGTTACAAAAAGAGCCTAAACTATAAAAAGGGAAATTATCAAGACCTAAAGAAGTATTTCTTAGAAGTTGATTGGGAAAATGAGCTTAGAGGACAAGATTTAAATGCTGTATATAAAAAATTTTGTGAATTTTATGAAATAGGAGTCCAGAAGTACATCCCACAGCACAAAAAAGCAGATAAGAAAATACAGAAATGGTTCAATACACAATGTAAAAAATCAAAAGAAAGAAGAGATTTGTTGTGGAATAGATACAGAAGACGCAATAGTGAAAGGGCGTTTAATAATTACAAACAGGCAAGAAATGACTATACAAGAATAAGGAGGGAAGCCCAAAAACAGTTTGAGGAGGATATAATAAATAAAAGTAGTGATCAAACAAAGCTGTTTTACAGCTATATCAGAAGCAAAACTAAAGTAAAAGATATAATACAATCCATTACGGACGAGGGAATCACTTATACACAAGAGAAAGATATTTGTGAAGCACTAAATAAGAATTTCCAATCAGTTTTTACAGAATAAAAAAATTTTGAGCGGGACCATGTGGAACATGCATGTCCACACATACTAACAGATATACAAATAGCAGAAAAAGTAATACAGGAGGAGTTAAGTAGATTAGACAGAGGAAAAGCAAGTGGTCCTGATGAAATTTCATGTTGGGTATTACGAGAATGTGCAAAGGAGTTAAGTAAACCATTATTTTTAATTTTCAAGAAATCCTTGAGTCAAGGTAAACTACCTGATATTTGGAAAAAAGCAAATATTGTCCCCTTATTCAAGAAAGGAAATAGACAAAATCCACTCAACTACCGACCAGTATCACTGACCAGTGTTGTAAGCAAGGTATTAGAAAAAATTGTAAGAAAAGCCTGGGTAAATCATCTAGAAGAACACAGTATGATAACAGAAAGACAGTTTGGTTTCAGAAAAGGAAAATCATGTATTACTAATCTGTTGAGCTACTATGACAGAGTAACAAACACAATACAGGAAAGGGAAGGATGGGTGGACAGTATCTATTTAGATTTCAAGAAAGCTTTTGACACAGTACCACACCAAAGACTTTTATGGAAACTGTACCATCAAGGAGGAATTCGAGGCGAACTGTTTTGTTGGATGCAAGACTTTCTCATAAAAAGAGAAATGAGGACAGTACTAAGAGGAAACTACTCATCATGGAAAGAAGTGACTAGTGGAGTACCACAGGGTTCAGTGCTGGCACCAATCATGTTTTTAGTGTATGTAAATGATATAAACAGTAACACTGGAAATGAGAGCTATCTGAATATGTTTGCAGATGATGCAAAAATACAAAGGAGAATTACTAACACAGACTCTTGTAGGGAGCTACAAGAAGAATTAAATAAACTTCATGAATGGAGTAGTACATGGCAAATGGAATTCAATGTGGACAAGTGTCATGTAATCAAGTTTGGTAAAAGTGGAAAAAGACCTGATTGGGATTATAAGTTAGGAAATAAAACCCTATACACATCAGAAAGAGAGAAAGACCTAGGTGTGATTATCAATAACAGACTATCTCCGGCTGACCACATCAGCGAGAAGGTACGGAACATGTATACACTGCTTGCAAATATGAGAATAGCATTCACATACATAAATGAAGACATGCTAAGAAGGATAATAACATCATTCATTAGACCAACCCTGGAATATGCATCAGTAGTCTGGAGTCATCTCAAAAAAACACATAGACAAGATTGAAAAAGTTCAAAGGGCCGCTACAAGATGGATACCAAGCTTAAGGGACCTAAGCTACGAAGAAAGACTAAATAAACTGAATCTATCAACACTACAGGAGAGAAGGAAAAGAGGTGACATGATAATGCTATATAAATGCATATCAGGAAAGGAGAAAATAAACATAAATGATTACTTAACATATGGAGAAGCATCAGCAAGAGGACACTACAAAAAACTGCATAAGAAGAGAGGTGATAAAGACGTAAGGAAATTCAGTTTCCCAAACAGAGCAATTGATCAATGGAATGCACTACCGAATGAAATATTGTGTGCCAAAACAATTCACAAATTTAAAGATATGTACGATAAATATGGTTTAAGACACGGGACAGTACGAGCTTGACTCATTCCTGTAAAGATACAATTAGGTAAGAACAATTAGGTAAGAACACACACACACACACACACACGTAAACAGGTTGAGTCTCATGCAACGGTATAGGGCGAGTTGCCGAAAATTACACCAACCTACATCGCAGGATTTTAAAAATGGGGAGTCACAGAAAGAAGTTTAAGTACACGAAAAACAAAATTAATGATTAGATAAACTGCAGAGGTTGCAAGAAGCTCGCCAGTGTATTTCTCCTGTGGACCCCATACTGATCGAAATACCGCCCTCGTGGCATCAAAGGGATTAAGAAACAATGGGTTCTTAATCTTGTGTGTCAAGATACATATTACTGTAAACCCTCGTTACTGAATATTAATTTAGTTCGTGAGATTCATATTTCTGAAAAGTGTAACAGTATTCTTTGAATATTTAGTTTGAGAAGATTCATATTTCTGTTGATATAGATCCTCATTATATTTTTGTTTGGTATCATTCCCAGTTTGAAGAGTAGTCTGTATCTCAGTTCTTAATACTTAGTGAATTTTAGGTTAAGTCATACCAAGTTTTGAATTTCCGTTATCCTCCAAGGAGTGGTACAGTCGAGATTGAGTGGCCCGCAAAGGTGTGCTAATATCTAACTACTGCGCCCTCTCACAATAAGATCACACTGCCACACTTCCCATAAACCCTCTAAAGATCACGCTACCTCATTTCTCATAAAGCCATATATTCTCAAATAAGATCACGTTACCCTATTCCTCATAATTTCTCTTATTCCCAGCATTCATATTGGTGGTGAATCCAAAAATTCCCGTTAATACACTGGTGGCAGTATTAAAATTTCTTACATTACATTGGTGACAGTGGTGGTTACAAAAACTTCTTGCAATACACTGGTGGCTAAAGTGGTGGGATCAGACTGTTGTGCGATAAGATATTTTTGTGGGAAAAGATATTATTGTGGATAAGATATTAATGTGGGTTAGATATTGTTACAGTTAATCAAAGAATCGAGTTAGAAGTCCTCAATAACAGTACACTGGAGGCACACTTGAGATCGCGACATTTCTAGAATTGGTGATCTTTAGAGCTTATGGAGGACCTTCAAAGTTATACATCACCGTGGGTAGAATGAATACCGAGATGAAGACACAACTTATGTATTTTGTGGCTTGGTCTAGTGGAAGGAGTAGTAAGGTGGATGATGAGTTGTTGATGGAACTTAGGGGTCAAATGTCAAGAAGAACGAGAGCGTAGCTCAGTGGACCATGATAGCCGATTCGTTAGTTTCTTCCCCCTCACAACAAAACAATACACACATCACGCCATCGTATAGTGGAAATGTTGATGGACAGAGGTGTGTACGTGGTAGAGGCTGTGTTCATGGGGAAGAGGGTGCAGGGAGCCACGGGGACAGGTGAGGCCCTGTTGCGGAGAAGAGTGGCCCTTGGGACCCACCCCTGGAGGGGCCTTTGAGCCTGATCTGGTGGATGAATAGTTGCCGCTCCGTGAGAGATGCCCTCCCGGGAGGCTTATTGAGAAGTGTTGAGTGTTAAGCTGGTTATGGCAGTATTAAGTTAAGAGATGGATAGGGAAATGTGTGCGGGTCGGACTCTCTGACAACTGACTGTGAGTTCATAGGATTTTGGGTTATGGGGCACAGCCCAGTTCAGTGGAAATATTAGATTGCTTTAATTCGGGGGGCAGTGTGCACATGCCACTCAACTTACAGTCATCACGGTCTCGGGTGAAACAGTGACTTTCAGGGCCTGACAGGTGCTTGTCAGTTACTAGGTGGAGAGCTGGAAGCGTAAGAACGAATGGATTGGAGTGTAAATGCGATTAGTTAATAGGTTGTATGAATGGGAAGGTCCCTTAGGACGATCCTGGCAGCAAGAGTACGGGTCTTTCCAGGTGAGATGAACATGTTGCCACCCAGGCAGGAGGTTGGCTGGGGCACATCTATCCACTGAGCTTCGAGTGTTTATCGTGAAAAAGAAGTGACCCCCTTGGGGTACATGATTTTTCGTGTGGACTGACAGGTGCCACTTCTTGGAGTCATTTTCACAGTCAAATTTGGTAAGTCAATCCCATCCACACACATGTCCCTAGGAAATGTAGATGAATGATTTGAATGTTGACTTCCGGTGCTATTTTTTTTTCCTTGAGGAATGACCCGTGTAGTGCCATAATATTAGGTATTAGTGTAGGTTAGTATACAGTATGCTAGTATTGTAAGTGTAACCTTAACCCGACCCATCCCGACCACTTTTCCACCACTGACTCCCGAATCCCGACCATTTTTTGGGAAAAAATTGTTTTGGCTCAAACCTCCGCTTTTGGTGAGAAACATCTAAAATTCATAGAGAAATCGCTCACCTGAAGTTTAAAATACTCGACCCAGGTACCAGTACCTCTTACCTTACTGGGTTTTCTTACAGGCTGGCACCAAAGAAAACGAGTTTTATGGGACGGTAACTATTTCACACCACTCATAAACGGTATTTATTTATTTACTTGGTACGAATTTATATGTAGTACGAGAGTATATTGGTTTTCAAACAGTAATATAGGCATTATAAGCATTGTTTCACTCACTAACTCATCACCATACCTGACCTTTTTTTGCCACATTACCTGATCATCATTTCTGTCTGTTTCTTCCTCTAATGCTATGTAAAGTTTGTCCTCCACATTGTCATCGATTAGGGAATCACTGGCCCTGAATTTCGTACCGTGGCATGACATGGCTTTACTGGGCAGGTCACTGATAACAGGTGAATTGCTGAGACAATGGCATGCAGGGGGGGAGGTCATGCTGGGAAAGCCATTGTCCCTGCCTGGCATCTTGTAGAGGAAGGTGTCCCGTGTATACGTACCAAAAATCACTTGCAAAAATTGAAAATTGTGCAAATTAGGGACCTTGCAATTGATTCACGTTTATGTACATCGACGGGATTGGCAGTGGCAAAAAGTGTGGACATTAATTCACGTCGACGGGATGCCGTGGATTAAGTATTGTAGGTATAACTTATGATTTAACAATTAAGTTCTATATTTAAGTTTAGTCTTAGTTAATATTCAAAATCTGAACATGATTCTGCTATTGATAGTACTAGGTCAAGTACTGATGTGAATATGACTGTTATACATATAGACCAGCTCTTCCCCCCCCCAACAAAGACATATAACTGCGATATTGTAGTAGGGATTAATAATTGCGAATGTCATCCTTCGTATTCTGATCTAGAGTTTTACCTGCTGAAGTTAATAGATTTCCCCTTTTGAACTATGTAGCGGTGATTATGAGCTGACTGAAGTGAGAATGTTGAAGATTGTCATTTGTGAGGCGCGAAATTCATATTATTAAGTCCGGCCTAGTCACTTTCGCATGACACCGACAAAGGGTAATAAAACTGTTTGAATTCTTAATTGATTTGGCTTCATTATCATTAGGGTTCCTGTACGCTTATTACAAAAACTTTAACATCATAAGTCACTTTTCTATGTATGTTGAGTGCAAACGTATCTTTTTGTATTCTTTGAAGATCCTAGAGAATTGATAATAGTATAAAGTAATCTGTTAAAGTTTTGGCCAATTCCTGAATACTGTCTGTGATGCTTATAAAAAGGCAGGGGGACAGCTTAGACTTTGATGAATGGTTGTGGAGAGTAAAGACGTCTTTCTGAGCTGTCCTCTAGCTATAGGGCTGCCCCACCAACATCAGTATTTTGTTTTTCCACCACTAGGGCGTTTTTCACATTTAGGCTAGAAAGTACTCATTTTCCTCCCTTCCCTGTTTAGAGATACAAAAGGTGTTTGTGTCTTTTCCCAAGTTTACCTTTGCTTACTCGCCCACGGAGGGTCCCCCCCACTGATTGCTCTGGGACTTGAATTGACACGGTCGGGCCTCCCTAGAGTGGTTTGAGAGGGCAACCTCAGACATAGGTGCCCTGCCCGGGTTATTTGTCCTTTGCTTGTTTTGTTCCTCCTTCCCACTTTCCCCGTTAGGGAGAAGTTAGCTCGATGGCAGACGACCTTTCCACCTCCCCCTCCCTTCAGGGGGATAGGTGGTCCTGACCGACCCCAACTAGTACATGGACTGACAGCCTCCAGACAGAACGGCCCCAGACTCGTTTGGCTCTTGACATCAATGTAAATAATGCGGAGTTTGTGATCATCCATCCTCTGGGTTCCACTCCCTTTAGTAGTTTCAATTCTTTCATGATCAAGAAGGTTATTGATGGCTGTGCAGGGGAGGTGGAACAAGTTAAAACTTGCGAATGGAGACCTCCTTGTCAAGACTTGTAATTCATCCCAAGTTAAGGACTTGCTGAAGCGGAGCAATTTTCACTGCTATGATGCTCGAGGGCCCAAAAGATCCCAACCTCCATGAATTCACTGCCAAGGGTGTTATCACTGCAGGGATCTCATGGTGATAGTGAGGAAGAGATCATGAGAGGAACTTGCTCAGCGAGATGTCATTGATGCCCGGTTCATTACCAGATTTTCCGAAGGCATGAGGACAAAGGAAGTGGCCACTATAGATTTGACTTTTCGGCAAAAGTTTCTATCCCTGCACATGTCAAAGTTGGCTACGAAATTGTTAATGTAAGACCATATAATCTCCAACCCACTCCATTGTTTTGAAGTGTCAGTTATATTGGCATGGTGCTAAGACTTGCCGGGCTTCTGATCAGCGTGTGGCAAATGGGCAACACAGGGTCACGATGCTGAGCAGTGCATATCAGAGACTACCTGTTGCTTTCACTGTAAAAAGGGTGCTCACTCCACTCTCTCTAGGGAATTGTCCCAAGCGGAAAGGGGAGAAAAAGGTCCGCACAGTGAAGGTGACTGAGGGTATCTCCTACTACGAAGCAAGGAAAAAAGGTGAAGAAGTTGCATGCAACTCCTATGCCAAATTGGTCCTATGCTTCGGTGGTGATGTCCCGCCCTGTGAAGTGTGCTCTGCCACAACACAGACTGACTCTGAACCAGGTTCCTCTTGCCACACGTTCTACCTCTCCATCTCAGCCTCCTGTCCAATGCACCTCCCAAACCGACACCCCTGTTACAACTTCCTACTCTCGAGGCTGCTACTGCCTTTCAGTCAGTCAAGCCTATCCCGCACTTCATCCCGACGTTTTCTGGGCAGTGATATGCGCCAGTCCCAGACATTTTTGGACCTTTTTTTCTTTTTGGCTCAAACATCCGCCGCTTTTGGTGAGAAACATCGAAAATTCATAGAGAAATCCTTTCACCTGAGGTTTAAAATACTCGATCCAGGTAGAATTACCTCCTTACCTTACAGGGTTTTCTATCAGGGCTGGCTGCAAAGAAATCGAGTTCTATGGGAGGATAACAATATTCTACACCACTCATCAACGGTATTTATTTATTTATTTGGTACGAATTTATATGTAGTATGAGAGTATATTGGTTTTTCAAACGGTAATCTAGGCATTATAAGTATTGTTTCACTCACTAACTCATCACCATTCCTGACCTTTTTTTGCCCACATTACCTGATCATCATTTCTGACTGTTTCTGCCTCTAATGTTTGTCACTCCACATTGTCATCGATTGGGAAATCACTCTGGCCCTGAATTTCGTACTGTAGGCATGACATGGCTTTACTGGCCCAGGTCACTGATAACAGGTGTTAATTGCTGAGAAAAGGTCATGCAAAAGGGGGGAGGGAGGTCATGCTGGGTAAGGCATGTGTTCCTGCCTGGCAATTCTTGTAGAGGAAGGTGTCACGTGCATACGTGCCAAAAATCACTTGCGAAAATTGAAAATTGTGCAAATTAGGGACCTTGCAATGTTGCAGCGTTAATTTACGTCTCCGGGTTATGAGTGCACATCATGTGAGGACAGTGAATTCACGTCTCCAGGGCCAGAGAGCGGGTTCTAAACAGAAGCCTGACAACTCTAGTAAGAGTAATATGACCACCCTTACCAAGTCATGACCTCATGTTCTTTCCTGCTCCTGGTCCAGCGAGGGAGAGAAAGGGTAGCTCTTCCTCACTGGAATCTGGGACCCTACGTTATTGATGAGAAAATGGAGGTTTCCATCAGCAAGCACCGGGATTGGTCCCCCTGTAGCAACAACAGCGGTTGTGGGGCATAAAAAAACTAAACACACTGGCCACCCTCGTAAATCTTAAACCGCTTTGCATTCACTATATTACAGTGGAATGGTAGAGGTGTTAGGGAATAAAATACAAGAATCTAGCAATCTTGCTTTTCAGTACACACAGGCCAGACGTTGTTTGTTTACAGGAGACAGCACCTGGAGGATCATCCTGATCCTCCACAGTTCAAACTCACTACCACTCATATAAAAGATATGAAAGGTCATGAAGTCACCATATACACACATAAATCGCACCCACAAACGGAAGTGATTCTAGAAATTCTACTCTGGAAGCGGTTGTGTGCAGAGTAAAATTTAAACAAACTTTACATATCTGTTTATTTGCTCTCTCTACTATCCTCCACATGGCCTCATTGATGGTGATGCTTTAAATTCACTATTTGGAACATCTTCCTGGGAATATAGGTTAAGTGTTGGGCAATTTTAATGCCCATCATTATCAATGGGGTAGCTTGAGGGATCGATGGTCGTTGGGAAGAAGTAGCCGACCTAATACTACAGTTCAACCTCTATCTTAAGAACGATGGTAGAGTGACTCATATAGATGAATCGTACTGGTAACTTTTCGAGCAATTGGCTTATCTCTGGCCCCCCTGGTATACATCAAGATTTCTCATGGGACCCTTATGACGACTCTTTGGGAAGTGATCATTTACCCATCCTGTCTCTTCCTTATACACGCGACATCGTTTCGGACCCTCCACCTCCAAAATTCTAACTATAAGAATGCATACTGGGGATCCTTCTCAAGGATCACCACTTTAGGTATCTTGGGAGATCATAGATGTTAAGGTCAAAAAATTTAACAAATTCCATATTACATGCAGCTGAGGCTGCTATTCTCCAACACTTTTACAGTTCATGCGAAGCATAGAGCACATTAGTGGACGCAGTTATACAACAAAGCATTAAGGAGACGCAATAGGAGAGACAGGATTTTTCGCAGCCCACTGAGGAAAATTTGTGCATACAAACAGGCACGGGCTGAGGCAAGGAGAACTAATAAAAGGACCGACGTGACTCCTGGCGGTCCTTTGTGTCCACGGTGACTCGTCACTACACCACTTAGAGAATATTAAATAATGAGGCCCATACTTCCCTGTCACCACTCTGCAGGTGAACAACACCATCTATGATGAGTCCGTGGATGTTGTTAACATCCTTGCCAGGAGTTTTTCTCATGTAAGTAGCTCAGCATATTCTGACCAGCGCTTCCAACATCATAAACGCATACAACTGAGCTACAGTTAATAGACTTTGCCACAGAAAGGCGTGGAGCTCCATTACAACCAAGAGTTTTACGCTAGATGAACTGCTCCTTGCCCTTAAATCCTGTAAGAAACACCAGCTCCAGGACCAGACACCATCACATACAGTATGATCCAGCATCTTAATCAGGGCAACTTGATTAAAGATGTTACCATCTTAATGAGATTTGGGTGTCTCGAATGTTCCAAAGCTGTAGCACTTTGTGCATGTCATACCGATACCGAAACGAGGCTGGTTGACATATGAATCCCACTTCATTTCATCCTATTGTGTTGACTTCTTGTCTATGTAAGGTCATGGAACGTATGGGTAATAATAGGCTTGTTTCTGTTTTAGATTCGAAGAATTTGTTAAATGATCAACAATGTGAAAGCTTCTGTAAATACGGAAGTTCACTAAGATGTTTAATGAATTTGGAGCATTGTATTACCAGAGGCGTTTGCCACTAAAGAATTCATGATAGGGGTGTTCTTGGACATCCATAAAGCCTATAACATGACATGGCGACCACGGTAAACTGATGAAGCTCTATGCTTATGGTTTAGAAGAGGAAATTTGCCTATTTTTATTTCAAATTTTTAAAAAGGGACAGGACTTTCACTGTCAAATTGCCCCTTAACATAACATCAGTATATATTTATCCAGAAAAGCGGGGTGCAGCAGGAAAGTGTGCTTAGTCCCACTTTGCCAGTATTATGATCAATGATATTCTGTCATCAGCTCTCATCCCGAGGAACCTTAAATACTTGCTCTATACTGACGATTGTGCAATATGGCACTCTTCCCTTAATGCACAATGATTTCGGCTAAAGCAGATTCAAGTAGCCCTTGACTCTATCCACCAATGGGCCTTGCAGTGGGGATTTAAGTTTTCCCATCTAAAGGAGTGTGCCTCTGTAGTCTTCACTAATCATTAACGTACCTAATTTATTAGCTTAACTTTGGATAATCAAGCGGAAATATCTTTATAAAATTTTGTAAAGTTTTTAGGGAATATATTTTGATCGTTATTTTGAACTGAAATTTATATTAATCAT
>NC_137032.1:25970879-26083280 GCF_032717465.1 Coenobita brevimanus | reverse complement strand
CCCAAGAATCCTTCTCAGTATTTTATTCTCAAATCCTAATACTTTTTGATCTGTTGCAATTGTACTGTACCATGACTCATGCCCGTAAATTAAAATTGGTCTAACCATGGACTTGTAAATTTTCACTTTAGTATGTACCGAAAGCATATTGTTATTCCAAACAGATTTCAACATTCCAACAGCTCGCCAAGCCTGTCTAATCCTCTCCTCAATTTCATTGTTTAATGATCCATTAGATGATACAATCGTTCCCAGATATTTAAAGTTTTCTACATTCTTCACCACATTATTCCCAATTACACAATCGATTTGGTTCTCCACGTTCATATTAATAATTTCAGTCTTTCCACAATTTATTACCAATCCCACTTTTTCTCCTTCATCCACCAGACAATCGAGCACCCTCTGCATCTCGTAAATACTTCCGCAAATCAGTACAATATCATCAGCATAGTCCAAATCCATCAGCTTCTTATTTTCTTTCCAGTTAATTCCTGCACCTGTTCTCCTTACAACCTTTTTCCTAACATAATCCATAACCAAAACAAACAACAATGGCGAAAGAACTCCTCCTTGAATCACTCCTGACCTAACTTGAAATGGATCACTCAAAGAACCACCCACCATTACCTTACAAAAAGTACCTTCGTGCAGGCTTCTAATAATATTTACAAACTTTTCTGGTATACCATAGAATCTCATAATTTTCAACATAGCTCCACGTGAAACACTATCAAACGCCTTTTCAAAATCCACAAAACACATGTTAAGTGGCATTTTCATCTCATTAGCTTGTTGCATTAGATGCCTTACAATAAAAATCTGATCATTACAACCTCAACCTTTTCTAAATCCCGCTTGTTCTTCTCTTAAAATTTTATCAATTACTGGCTCTATTCTGTTCAACAGATTTTGGAAAAGACTTTTGCAACTACAGGTGTCAAAGTTATCCCCCTCCAATTGCCACACACACTTAAATCTCCCTTTTTTGGTATTTTTATAATCACTCCATTCTTCCACTCTTCTGGAATTCCACCATTATCCCAAGCCACATTAAAAAGTTTCAAAAGCACATTCATCAACTCGTCATTTTCCACCTTAAGCATTTCAGGGAATATTCCATCCTCACCTGGAGCCTTAAAATTCTTTAACTCCTTTATAGATTTTGCTACCTCTTCCAAAGTTATATCCCCTGTTTCTATCTGCAAATCTCTCTCGGCTGGCAAAATGTCCTCTTCAGGGTAGACACAGTCACTTCATATTATTGTCAAAAACACTGTACAATCATAATATTTTAATAATGGCATTTGCCTCAGGTGGGAGGTGGAAAATGGTGGATTTAAAGGGACGACTGACAGCAGTGCTACCCTTCAAACCAGCTGGTCGTGAGATACTTAGGTTTTTTTTCTGTGCATTGTCTCATCAGAGCAGTCACAGTGTTGCTAAGTGTCTACCTCAGAAGTGAGATGCATCCACTAGAACGCACCAAAATTTAACGCAAATCGGCCGAAAACTTTCTTTTTGACAGCGTTTTTTTCTGCTTAACAATGCGATTGGCATCTATGTGCGTTTATATGCCAAACCACAAAGAATGCTGTTCGTGTCAAAGTGCCTTGAAGGGTTAAAAACAGTAGATCAAGATATATATTAAAAGGTCCTGCATGATAAGTGAAATTAGTGGTTTTCTAGACTGTAGTTTTGTTTTTATTGCTCTTTTTAGCCATTCCTTACAAAATTCGACAAATATTTCAAGTCCTGTGAGGTGTTTCTGTTACATACGTTACCTGTTTTCCTCGGCGTCAGATTAGCGGACGACTCGCAAGGTGGAACAGTAGAATAGTGCATTGCAATACTATTTTTTACCTTTGGTAATTTTTGAGCATATCATTTGATACTTTTGCCTAACCACATGGTGTGGCCCCCCAATGTCTGTGTGATCTATATAAGGTCAGTGTGATCTATGTAACTATGAAAAACGCACTCTCACGGAGAGAGAGAGAGAGAGAGAGAGAGAGAGAGAGAGTCAATCATCCGGAGAAGCCAACAAACCTGTCTCATTAAGGCCCCATGCCGAGGATCTGTTTTTCATTCCCCTTTTCTCCCTTATTTTTTCCTCTACCCTGATTTTCCTATCTTATTTTATCACCATACATCACCCATCTCCTGACTTTCTCGGAGGTACTTTCGTCTCTCTCTTTCGTCTTTATCCTGCTTCTTTTTTCCCATTAATTGTTTAGGTTAGTTGTCATAACCTTTCCCTCTTATTTTTCTTATTTTCTGTTTCCTTGTCTCATTCATAGCATCTACCCTCATTCTCGAGGCCACTTTATATTTTGCCTCCTTCCAGAGTCTGTTTTTTCTAATAGTTGTTCAGTTTTGGCTTTTACCCCAGTTTTTCTTTATATTCCACTTAGCTTCGCTCTCCATTTCAGGCCATTTTCTTGCTTCATCTTTGTCTCCTTTAGCTATGTACCACTTTCTGTTTCCTCTTTTTCTCCCATCCTTCGTCCGTTTCACAATACAGCATTAGTTCGTTATTTTTCGTATACTTTCCTCCTTCATTGATCCTCAAATCTCAGTTTCCTTACTATAATGAATTTCTTATCTCACGTGACGATGTTACATTCTTCTTTCTTCTGTTTTCCCAGTATTGTTCAAGTGAGTATTTTCACTTTCCTTGTCCATTATTTCCTTCTATTTCAGTTCCTCTACCTTATTTATCATAACACTTCACCAATTGCAACACTTTCTCAGTGCCACTTTAGCTTTCGTTTTCTGTTTTCTTCCTTTGTCGGATTTACTACTTACCTTCAGGTTTGGTTTTCACTCACTGTTCTCCTCCATTCATTCTCTACTCTCTTTCCTTATATCATCTCTTATCACGCCTTACCGATCCCTTCTCGTTATCGGTGCCACATGCTCTTGTCTTTTCTGTGTCCTTCCATAGATATTCCAATCTTTCTCTCTCTCAATAGATAGATAGATAGATAGATAGATAAATGTATATATATTCCCGCAATAATCTGCGAGAAAAACTAATAGCCTTTCCATCATAAATGTTAACAAATTGTTATCTTTGTTTCCATGCCGTTATTGAGCCAACGATGACCAGTTCCGACAGAAAACTCGCAAACATGATTTTTGCATTTTTTTTCTCGTGTTGCGATTTCCGACGACGTCGCACAATCGCCATTTTTTTTTTTCTGATGCTCCCTAGACTTACCCCAACCTAAAGCAAAAGAATTAGATCGATATCTATTACCGTTCTTGTGAAAGAAACGAACAAACGTACAAACGCATTTTAGCGTGTCACGAGTTTCAACAATTCCGAACTCTCACGTCGCACAGAGATGAGCAGATTGGCCTGGGTAAGAAGATTCCCAGAGGATTGGAAGTCAGGTATAATTATTCCGCTGAACAAAGGAAATGTGGAAAAAGAAGTGTGTGGTAATCATAGAGGCAATGGTCTTTTTAGTGTAATAGGGAAGGTATATGACAGTATACTTATTAACTGACTTATGGAAATAACAGATAAATCACCTGGAGAAGAACAGGGAGGTTTTAGGAAGGGAAGGGGAGGTGTAGATCTGATAATCATCCGTGGGTCTTTAGTGAAAAAATTTTTAGAGAAGGAATAGAAATTGTATGCGACTTTCATGGATTTCGAAAAAGCATAAGACAGAGTGGATGGACAAGGAATATGGAAAATCTTAATATATGGAGTAAATGGGAAGCTGTTGAATGCTGTGAAGTGTATGTATGAGGGGACTAGGCTGCAGTGTGTGTGGATGGAGGGCTGAGTGAATTTTTCTATCTGAATAGTGGATTGAAACAGGGAGGTATCATGTCTCCATGGCTTTTCAGTTTGTTTATCGATAGAGTTACGAAAGAGATACAAAGTACAGCTGTGGATGTTGCAGTGGCCCTAATGAGACAGGGCAGTGTTTGGAAACTTGTACTGTTGTTTGCAAATGACACTGTACTACTAAGTGTTGACGAAGGAGAACTGCAAGGCCTGGGGAATGAGTCTGGGAGAGTGTGTAAGGAATGGAATCTAAACGTGAATGTTGGGAGGAGTAAAGTTATGGTCTTCGAGAGAAATGAAGTAACTTAATGTCAGTAATGTTGGATGATGAGGAAATGGATAATGTTAGTTCATTGAAGTACTTAGGTAGTGTAATGAATAAGGATGAAAGCTTGGAGGATGGAGTGCTGGAAAGAGAACAACAGGGAAGAATGGTTGCTGGTTCTTTCAAAGTAGTGATAAGAATGAGGGAAGTGAGCATGGGAGTAAAAAAGTCGTTGCATGATAGTATTGTGATACCAACTCTAACATATGGAAGCGAAGTTTGGACCTTGTTGGAAGGACACATGTCAAGAGTGAAAGCAGTGGAAAACAGTTATTTGAGAGGAGCATGTGGAATTACATTGAGAGATGGACTGACAAATGAGGAAGTGAAGGAGGGTTGTGCTATTGAAGTGGACGTACTGAAGTCTTAGGAGAAATACACTGAGGTGGTTTGGCCATGTGGTGAGGATGGAGAATGAGAGAGTAAAGAAGAGACTGTATGTAAGTGACGTGGAGGAGGGGGGAGAGGGAGGGGGGGGCTGAGGATGAAATGCAGTGATGGAATGGAGAGGTATATAAGAGAGTGCAGTGAAATGACGGGAGACTGCGCGACATGGAGGCGATTAGTGTGTTTCCACCCCTTACGGGATTAAGGCGTCTGGTAATAGATAGATACACAGATAGACGTAGCGCACGATGGCCATTTTTTTTTTTTTTCTGACACTCGTCAGGCTTACCCCGATCTAATGCAAGAAGAGGTAAGTCGATATCATGAAATTAAGAAACGCACGAACAGACACACATAATTATACAGCTTGAGTTTATATATATATATATATATATATATATATATATATATATATATATATATATATATATACAAAGTAGAGCTGTGGATGTTGCAGTGGCCCTAATGAGACAGGGCAGTGTTTGGAAACTTGTACTGTTGTTTGCAAATGACACTACTACTATATATATATATATATATATATATATATATATATATATATATATCATCATCATCATCAGCCATAACTGGTCCACTGCTGAACAAAGGCCTCCCCCAACCTTTTCCACGAATTCCTTGACTGAACCAATCTTTGCCACGTTTTCCCTGCAAATTTCTCTATCTCATCTCTCCATCTCCTGTCTGGCTTTTTTCTGCTACGCTAACATTCTTTTGGTGTCCAGTCAGTCAACCTCTTGCTCCAACGGTTATCCCATATTCTTGCTATGTGGCCTGCCCACCTCCATTTCTGTTCTTTTATAACTCCTATATCTTTGACTTTAGTCTGCTCTCTCACCCAAGTTGATCTTTTCCTCTCTCTTAAAGATATTCTCAACATTGACCTTTCCATTGCTCTCGGAGAACGGATTATTTTATTTTCAATTGATATCTATCTATCTATCTATCTATATAAATAAATAAATAAATAAATATATATATATATATATATATATATATATATCGCCAGATTATCCATATATATCGCCAGACTTATTATCCCGTAAGTGGTGTCCACAAATAAATCGCCTCCATGTCGTCCTGGCCCCCGCCATTTCACTGCCCTGTACTCACCCCTCTCTCATATACTCCTCCATCTCATCCTTGGCCTCCCCCTCACTCTCTCCCCCTCCACCTCACTCACATACACTCTCCTCGTCATTTTTTCACCCCATATCCTCTCCACATGGCCAAACCACCCCAGTGTGTTTCTCCTAACGCTTCCTATCACATCCACATCAACACCATAACGCTCTTTCTCATTTGTCAGTCTGTTCCTCAGTGTGACTTTACATGCTTTTCTCAAATAACTCATTTCCACTGCACTCACTCTTGACTTGTGTCCCTCCAACAAAGTTCACGCTTCACTTCCATACATTAGAGTTGCTATCACAGTACTACCATCTAGTAACTTCTTTACTTCCATGCCCACTTCCCTGTTTCTTATCATTGCTTTCAAGGAACCAGCAACCTTTCTTCCTTGTTGTACCCTTTCAAGCAATTCACCCTCCAAACATCCATCCTTATTCATCTCATCACACTACCCAAGTACTTAAACGCACTCACATTTTCCATTTTCTCTTCATCGAGCCTCACTGTACATCAACTGACATCATTTCTCTCGAAGACAATAACTTTACTCTTCCCTACATTCACTTTTAGATTCCGTTTTTTACCACCCTCCCAAACTCATCCACCGACCCGTGCAGCTCCCCTTCGTCTTCACTTAACAACATAGTATCATCTGCAAACAAGAGTACAGAGAGTTTCCGAACACTGTCCTCTCTCCAACATCCACAAGTCTTCCTTGTATCTTTTTTATATCCCCATCCATATGGAGACTGAACAGCCATGGAGGTATGACACATCATTGTTTCAATCCAACATGCAAATAGAAAAATTCACTCAGTTTACTATCCACATACACTGCAGCCTTAGCACCCTCATCTATGCTCTTCACGGCCTTCAACAACTTCCCATCTACACCATATATTCTTAATACTTTCCACAATCCTTGTCTATCCACCCTGTCATATGCTTTCTCCAAATCAATGAAGGTCACATAAAACTTCTTTCCATTCTTTATAAAACTTTCCACTAAAGATCTATCTCTATCTATCTATATACCTAGGCTGCTTCCCCCAAGGAAAGGGACGTAGCCGAGACAGGACGACTCATTCTCCATTTACTCATCCATTCAAACACATTCATTCGCATCTTACCCCCAAAGGGGAGAACGGACAGATCCTCAACGCACCACACCGCACAAGGGTCAACTGCGCAATGCAATCAGTGACATCCGCAGCAGGGCCCGACAGCAGAACTGGTTTACCCCTGCCACATCATAATAGACCCATCCCCTTACCCGCACCTGACCTGACTAGCTGTTCAGACCAAATGCGGGAGAATATCCCCTCAGGGCTACGTCATCACTTATTGATTCACAATTTCTCTCCATTTATTTCTGTCACGCACAGCCACTCTTCCTTGCTCAACAGACATCCCTCTTGCATCCAGCGCTCTCTTCACACTGTCCATCCATCCTATTCGTGGTCTTCCTCTCAGCCTTACACCTCTCACATCAGATCTAGTTATCTTTTTCACCAGTCGCTCATTATCCATTCTCTCCATATGCCCAAACCATTGCAACACCCTCTGCTCAACTCTACCAGCCATCTCCCGAACAACTCCAGTTCTCTTTCGCACTTCATCATTTCGCACTCGATCCATACGCGTCACTCCACACATACTCCTCAGACACCTCATCTCCATTACATTCAAACTTTTCCTCTCTGCTACACCCATATTCCATGTTTCAGCCCCATATAATGCAGTCGGTACCACAACACCCTCATACAGCCTTCTCTTTACATCCATTCTAAGCGAACGACATTTAAACACTTTTTTCATTCCTCCCAGCACCTTTCCTACTTCATTTATTCTAAACTTCACTTCTGCATCTATTCTTCCATCCACAGCAACATGTGACCCTAGATATTTAAAACAATCTACCTCCTCAAGCAACTCACCATTCAAAACTATATTCATCCCCCTACCATCTATCAACCTCGTACACTTCATCACTTTACTCTTATTCTCATTTACTTTCAATTTCCTCCTTTCACACACCCTTCCAAACTCCTCTACCAACTGTCTCAATCTCTTCTCTGAATCAGTCACCAATGCAGTATCATCTGCAAACAGCAGCTGCTTCAGATTCCACTCTCCTCCATCAACATTTACCAGACTCAGACCACCTAAAACTCTTGCATTCACCTCCCTTACAACACCATCCATGTAAATATTAAACAACCAAGGCGACATCACACATCCCTGTCGCAGCCCCACTCTCACGGGAAACCAATAACTCACAGCATTTCCCACTCTTACACACGCTCTACTATTTACATAAAAGCTTTTCACCCCTTTTAGTAACCTACCATCAAGTCCATACAATCTTAAAACAGTCCACAAAGCCTCCCTATCAATTCTATCATACGCTTTCTCTAAATCCATAAATGCCCAAAACACATCCTTGCCTTTCGCTAAATACTTTTCACACACTTGTCTCACAGCAAACACCTGATCAACGCATCCCCTCCCTCTCCTAAAGCCACACTGCTCATCACTAATCACTCCCTCTGTACCCTCTCTAACTCTCATAATTAACACTTTACCATACACCTTACCTACAACACTCAACAGACTTATACCCCTAAAGCTAGTACATTCATACTTATCACCCTTGCCTTTATACAACGGGACCACACAAGCACTTGCCCAGTCAATTGGCACCATACCTTTCTTAAAGCACACATTCAACAATCTTACTAACCAGTCAGCAATAGTCACTCCACCACCCTTCAGGGATTCCACAGCACACCCATCCATACCTGCAGCTTTCCCTGTTTTCATCTCCTTTACTGCCTTCTCCACTTCCTCCTTCGTGACCATGAATCATTCAACTCTCCCAACACATTTATTCCTTGCACCCTTCCAACCGCCACAATCTCAGCCACCCTTTCCTCCTCTACATTTAATAATCTTTCAAAATACTCTGCCCAT
Source organism: Coenobita brevimanus (assembly GCF_032717465.1). Classification (NCBI taxonomy): domain Eukaryota; kingdom Metazoa; phylum Arthropoda; class Malacostraca; order Decapoda; family Coenobitidae; genus Coenobita; species Coenobita brevimanus. The sequence continues at coordinate 26,074,641 of NC_137032.1, read as the reverse complement.
CTCTTCCTTACTGCATCCATCTCAATTAACATCCTTCCATCCTCTGCTTTTACTCGTTCTTCCTTCCCAGACTCTCCCTTTCGCACCCTTTTCACCTCCTTCCAAAACATTTTCTTATTCTGTTGAAAATTCTCTGTCAGCCGCCTACCCCACCTCTCATCTGCTGCCACTTTAGCATCACGCACAGCCCTTCTCGCTCTATTCCTCTTTTCCTTATACCTTTCATATGACATTTCATCCTTCCTCTGCAGCCACACTTCATATGCACGTCTCTTCTCAGCCACAGCCATACTTACTTCCTCGCACCACCATTCACTTCCTTTTCTTACACCACCACCCACACGTCTCACACCACACACCTCTTCTGCATGCCCCACCACAGCACTCTTAAACAACTGCCATTCCTCCTCCACCGCTGCCATTTTCCCGATCTTTCACTGCGTTCCACTCATCTTTCAATTTCTCCTGATACTCTATCTTTTTCTCTCTTTTATCCAACTCGCTCACTTTCAAAACCTCCCTGCCACACCTAACCCTCCTAGCTCTCACCCATCTCTTACCTACTCTTAACTTTCCCTCCACCAGGTAGTGGTCAGACATACCTCCACCCTCCCCTCTCTCACATCCAACAATCTTCCTATTACATTCCTAGACACAACCACATAGTCCATCATGGCTCTATCAACAACCCTTCCACCCTTCTGTCTCACCCATGTATACTTATAAATATCTTTCTTCTCAAACAGAGTATTCCCAATCACCATCTCTCGCTCAACACACATCGCTATCATTCGTTCCCCATTTTCATTTCTTCCAGGCACACCATGCATACCAACTACGCCTTCAACTGCTACATTTCCCACTCTAGCATTCAGATCTCCCATCATTACCACATTCACATTCGCTCCAAAACTGCAGACACTCATCAACATCATTCCAGAAAGACTCCCTCTCTTGTTCATCCCATTCACTACCAGGCCCATATGCACTCACAAACACCCACAACTTACGTTCAAATTTCGCTTTCACCCATATCAGTCTCGATGACACCTCCGTCCATTCAATCACACATTGCTGTACTTCCGGACTCACTAACAAGGCCACACCTTCTCTTGCCTATCAACACCTGACAATCTTCCATTCACACTTCCAAACATAGATTCCCCTTCCCTTTCATCTTCGTTTCACTCAAAGCTAACACATCCAACTTTCTTCTCACAAACATTCTCCCAATCTCCTCTATTTTAGCCTCAATCGTACTACATCCACGCACATTCATAGACCCAATCTTCAGGGTACGGGGATAACTCCATCCCCCATCCCTTTCTCTGGCCTGTCTCTTTTCAGGAACTAAAAAACAGAGGAGGGGGTCCCTAGTCCCCTCACCCCGCCCCTTTTAGTCGCCTTTTACGACACGCAGGGAATACGGTGGCAGTATTCTTCCTAACACAACCTGGCCGCAGAGTAGTAGTACCACCCCATAGTACGGCCAGGTTGTGTCCCCCCCGCCACAGGGGGAACTAAAGATCTAAGAATGAATATCTGATCTACACAGCCTCTTCCCTTCCTAAAACCTCCTTGTCCTTCTCCAACCAATTCCTATTTTATTTCCCTAACTCTTAATAAGTGTCCTACCATTTACTTTTCCTATTACACTAAGAAGACAAATGCCCCTATGATTACCACACACTTCTTTCTCCTCTTTTCCTTTGTACAAGGGAGTAATTATGCATAACTTCCAATCCCCCAGGACTCTACCTTCCTCCCAGGCCAATCTGCACATCTTCCACATCCATTCTATTACTATCTCTCCCCCATGCTTCAGCTTTTCACCTGACACTCGATATATATATATATATATATATATATATATATATATATATATATATATATATATATATATATATATATATATATATGCAAAATAACCATAGGAGAAAAGAAAGGAGCGACAGTGAGTACTTTCGTATATTACATCTTCAGACAGAGTGAGACAGAAACGTAAAGGGTAGGCTAGAGGTCTTTTATGCACACCCGCAGCAGGGAGTGGCACACAGAACAAAGGATGACCTGAATTTTTACCTGTGGCTTAACTTATGGACACCTGCATTAGGGAGTAGCACACAACAAAGGCTGACCTGAATCTAAAAATGGGCGATGCACAGAACAATAGGTACCCTTCGTTTTCCTTCCTTAGGGATGCACCTGACAAAAGGGGGGGGGGGGTAAATACTGCGGCTTAAGACCTAGAGAATTAATGCTAGGTGTGTCCCACACAGGGGTGACTACACTACCATGAGATGAGAGGGAACAATCAATTGTTAGTCTGGGGGATACTGCTTTAAAATTAATTCAGTTAATAATTTATCACACTTAAAATGACCATAGCTCATGTTTACATTCTTTTCATATGTGCCAGAAATTAGACAAGATTCTATTACATTTCTTTCATCTAAGCTTTTTGATCTTGCTAGAATCTTAGAGCCTGCCCAGTCAATATGGTGATCACTGGATGCTTTGTGCTGAAATAAACCACTACTCTGTTGGGCTGTCCTTACACTGTATTTATGTTGTGAGATTTTAGTTTCCAAATCTGTTCCAGATTGTCCTATGTAAAATTTGTTACAGCTTTTACACAGGATTTTGTAAACAACGCCTGAATTACTAAATGGGCTGTTCTTGATGAGGTTTTTTTTTTATGGTGTTCTAATATTTGAATACTACTTGTACTTTAATTTTCTTCAGTATGTGAACAACATCAATTGATAAGTTAAGCCACAGGTAAAAATTCAGGTCATCCTTTGTTGTGTGTCACTCCCTACTGCAGGTGACCATAAGTTAAGCTGCAGGTAAAAACTCAGGTCATCCTTTGTTCTGTGTGCCACTCCCTGCTGCGGGTGTGCATAAAAGACCTCTACCATTTACGTTTCTGTCTCACTCTGTCTAAAGATGTAATATACGAAAATACTCACTGTCGCTCCATTCATTTCTCCTGGGGTTATTTTGCATATATATGTTCACGGTGAAGTGAAGTTTCTGCATATATATATATATATATATATATATATATATATATATATATATAATGTCTGTATGTACGTATATATCCAGGGGCAGGATCCTACTAGTACCTGGTGCATCCCCTGGTGGCGTATAGGGGAAGGCCTTGTAGATATACGAGGTACTGTCTTGAATGTCTGAAGCATGGGACCACTTCACCGAATATACGGAATAAAGTGACAATAAAAATTAGGCTACATCTCACCAGAACTATATGGCAGAGAGGTGAGATTATTTGCCACAATCCTCCCAACCAAACATGATTCTATTGCAAATGATTTGACGGGCGTTCCTGTTGGATCATGTACTAAAGATCCAACTGCACTTCTTCCAGTACTTAAAGATAGTGTGCCACCGAAAATGAGTAGGCACTGTGTTGGCAAATTAGAGACTGTTATGTTAAACAAACCGAAATCCATGAAGATCTTTACATACAATGTTAGAAGCCTCGCAGAAGATTTCAAATTTGATAACTTAATGACTGAATTGGAAAGCATTAGTTGGGATATTGTAGGTTTGAGTGAGATCCACAGAAAAGAAGAAAAAGTTATTCAGCTCGAAGACAGTAACCACCTATTTTGCTACAGAGAAGGCAAAAGGAAAGAGTTAGTAGTGTAGGATTTCTAATTAACAGAAATCTTGCAGACAACATTGTCAGATTCAGTAATGCATCAGGCAGAACTGTGTGGACTGCAATTAGACTGTGCAAAAAATACACTTTTAAAGTAATACTGGATATGCACCGACTTCTCAAAGTTCAGATGAAGAAATCGAAACATTCAGTGACGACATCTCACAGATTATGGAATAAGAAAATGACAGATATGCTGTATTAATCTGAGACTTCAATGCAAAAGTTGGCAAATCAAAAAATGGAAAGGCATGTTTGGGAAAATTTGGAGTTGGAGAAAGGAATAAAAGAAGAGAAATGGTAATTTGTTCTGAAATGTATAACATGAGAATAATGAACACATTCTTTCACAAAAAACAAGGCGAAAATGGACATGGAGAAGTGCAAATGGAGACACAAAGAATTAAATCGACTTCATTACAGCAGATAAGAATAAGACAATCACAAATGTCACAGTTATCAACAGTGTAAAAATGGGAAATGACCATAGAAAGGTGGGTTGCACAGCTAGATTCAGTTTCAGAAGTGAAAGAAGGAAGATTATTAAAAATAAAAAAAGATATGCCTAATAAAAGCAAACGAAAACAAAGCAGCTTTTCAGATGGAAATAACGAACACATTTCAGGCTCTAAGTAATGGTGAATGTGACACTGATGAGTTGAATGACAGACTAACAAAAGTGCTAGGAGAATATACAGAGATAATAGGGAAACCTAACGCAACCAGAGTCAAGACGTATTCCGAAAAGACAGTCGAGATCATGACACAAAGAAAGGAAACGAAAGTAAAAACAAAGAATGATGAAATAGAACGAGCGGAATTGAATAAGCTCATCAAAAAGAGACAAAGAGAAGAAAAAAAAAAAAAAACATGGATCAGATCAAAGAAACCATCAAAAAAGGATAAAGTCTGAAACAGGTCCGAAGTAAAATGGCACTAGGAAAGCAACAAACTATATCAATGAAAGACAAGAACGGTGAAGTCATTAAATGCAGAGATAAGATGGTGAAGGGAGTTGAAGAATTTTACAAAGAACTGTAGGCATAAAAGGCAGTAGTACCAATAGCTAACTTTTCAGTTAACACAAGTGAAATACATGAGGTAACACCAGAAGAAATAACCATTTCTCTTTCAAATCTGAAAAGAGGGAAGGCTCCAGGAGAAGATGGAATAGTAGCAGATTTATTGTTGGGTGCAGGAGTGGAAGTACAAAACAGGCTCTCCCACTTATTTACTGTGTATAAAAAAGAACAAAATTCCTCAAACATAGTGTAATGCAATAGATACAGTATCTTACTTTACAAAATGGGTGACCCAAAAGTTCTTAGTAACTATCCACCGATTAGCTTATTATCAGTGATTTACAAACTCTTCACTAAAGTCCTTACGAAAAGAATAACAACAATAGGGAGAAATTAGTCTTAGGAGCTATTTACAGATCTCCAAAATTAAGCAGAGCAGATAGTAAATACCTTTGGGAGGAAATTAGGAAAGCATTACAGTCCAGCTTCGTAATAAGTGTAGGGGACCTTAATCTGCCAAGGATAGATTGGCGAAATCAGACAGAGGATGCAGAGTCAGAGGAATTTCTAGAGGTAGTACAGGAAAATTTCCTTTATCAGTATATAAGGGAGCCCACCAGAGGTAATAATATAGTAGATTTGGTTTTAACTAATAAAGAAAATGTCATTAGTGATATAGAGGTTGGTGGACGACTTGGTAATAGCGATCATGAAGAAATTAAGTTCAGATTTATTTGGGATGTCTGTTCCACTGAAAATATCTCCACCGTTCCTAATTTTCGTCTAGGAGATTTCGATGGCTTAAGAGCTTATTTTAGAAAGATATTCGATAGGAAGAATAGCTACTTTAGGGAGTGCCAGATCAGTGGGGAACCCCAGGTCATAGGTAAGGGGCAGGAAACAGGTGGGAATGTGTGCCAGGTCTCTGGGGAAGGTGAGGTCATAGGTGGGAATGTAGTACAGGTGACAGGGATTAACTCAGATTCAGTACCAAGCAAACGTTTGGCCAGTGAGAAATACAAAGAGTTAGTAAATATAATACACGGAGGCCAAGATAGATAAATCCCTTCAAAATCGTTTAGAACGAATAATTCAGAACCAAGATGGTTAAACAACATTAAAATCTCTCATATGCGAAAGGAAAGGAATATATAGGAAAAATAAAAAGTGGAGAGGAACACTTACGTAACCGGTACGCGATTTTAAATAGAAAGGTAAAGATGGAGATACGGAAAGCAAAGAGAAGTCATGAAATTAAGGTTGCTAGTGAATCGAAAGAAAACCCCAAGGGTTTTCATCAAATGTACCATAAGAAAAATAAAGATAGGATAGGACCACTCCGAACAGAATCAGGTGACATTACTGGTGATGATAAAGAAATGTGCTCCATCCTAAACAATGATTTCATATCAGTATTCAACAAGGAAAATCTAGACCTGGTCCCTATGCCAGTAAATAGTTACGGTGATAATCTGGAAAATATTCTTAGTAAAATAACCATTAGTAAGGAGGACGTATTAGAAATTAATAAGTTAAAACTCCAAAATCGCCAGGCCCGGACGATATATATGCAAAAATTATAAAAGAAACCAACGAAGAATTATGTCAGCCACTTTTAATGTTATTTAATGACTCTTTAGTTTCAGGAGAAGTTCCAGAGGCGTGGAAGACCGCAAAGGTAGTACCCATTTTTAAAAAAAGGAGATAAATCAGCTGCGTCGAATTATCGTCCGATAAGTCTAATGTCAATAGTAGGAAAAATTTTGGTCAATTTTGGCAAATAATATTAGAGAACACTTAGAAAGATTTAATCTTATAAACGAAAGTCAGCACGGATTCAGGCAAGGACGATCCTGCCTCACAAACTTCTTGTAATTCTTCTCGGAGGTCTATGAGGAAGTGGATAGTGATAAAGCTTACGATATTATTTATGTGAACTTTAGTAAAGCTTTCGATAAGATCCCACACGAAAGGTTAGTTAGAAAGGTTCGAGCACACGGTATAGACGGCGATATCTTAAAATGGATAGAATCCTGGCTGAAAGGACGAAAGCAGAGAATATTAATAAATGGAACTAAGTCGGATTGAGGATTAGTAACTAGCGGTGTACCACAGGGTTCAGTACTGGGTCCCTTATATATATATATATATATATATATATATATATATATATATATATATATATATATATATATATATATGACCTAGACTTAGGAATCACTAGCAGTATCAGCAAATTTGCCGACGATACAATAATAGGACGTATCATTAACTCGACTGACGATTGCAATAACTTACAAAAGGACCACCATATATTCTCCAAATGGTCTAAAATTTGGCAAATGGATTGTAACTTTGAAAAATGTAAAGTACTTAACGTAGGCAAGATACTAAATACATCTTAGATAACAAAGAAATTAGCAAATCGGAATGCGAGAGAGATCTAGGAATCTAGGAGTTATCGTTAGTAACGACCTCAGACCAAGGCAACAGTGCATTGAAGTGAGATATAAAGCAAATAGGGTCCTAGGATTTATTTCGAGAAGCGTGAGCAATAGGTCATCGAAAGTAATACTGCAACTTTATCTAGCATTAGTAAGGCCACATTTAGACTACGCAGTACAGTTTTGGTGTCCTTACTATAGAATGGATATTAACTCGTTAGAAAATGTACAGAGAAGAATGACAAAAATGATACATGATATTCGGAACGTGTCGTATGAAGACAGACTGAAAAAACTAAGTCTGCACTTACTAGAAAGACGTTGAGTAAGGGGAGACATAACTGAAGTGTTTAAGTGGATGAATGGTATAAATAAGGGAGATATTAGCAAGGTACTTAAAGTGAGCATACATGATAAAACTAGAAGTGGTGGTTTCAAACTAGAAAAACTCCGTTTCAGTAATGAAGTAGGTAGAAACTGGTTTGGTAATAGAATAGTAGACGAATGGAATAAGCTACCTAGTAAAGTAGTTGCTGCCTCTTCCATTGAGAGTTTCAAACATAGCCTAGATAAGCATATGACAAATAATGGTTGGGTATGGAAAAAAAAATCATAACCAGTACTAATTCATACTCTTTCCTTTTCAGGTCACACTGTGGTAGTCTCTGTTCTCCTTTCACACTTTCCTGTTGTAAATATTTGCCCACACTTGGTGGGACACGGGCAAACAAGAGAGCCCATCAGAGAATAGGCTGGAAAAAAAAAAAAGCTCTCTAAATAGAGCAAAACAGTGCAGGCATACAAAAGACGAGGGCGGCAAGAGCAGCAAGAGGACGATCTGATGGTCGGCCTGAAGTCGGTGGTAACTAGCGCTTGGCAGTTTGATGCATCAATGCAGTGACTTTGTAGGCAATTGCTGCAACATCTTCAGGGTGTGTCTCGCAGGTTTTGAGGAGACAGGCGCGGTGTTCAGCGCGGAACATTCCTGCATTCAGATGGAAGATGGCATCCACGACGTCGGCATAGTTCTCCTCCACATAGCGTTCCTGTTGGACAAGCAGCTGGTCATGTGACAGAGACTCGAGATATTCGCGAGTTCGATCTGTTAAGGGAAGAAGCTGGGCAAACACGCTCTGTGGATCCAAGGGGGGAGAAGAGGGGTTGGAGAGGGAGGGTGGTCAGTCTCCATCGCGACTGTTTGTGATCGCCTATGCATCTTCCCCTTCTTTTTCTTCTTTTTCTTGGGCTCCGACGTGATGTCATCGTCGGCGGTCGATGGTTCGTCAGCCGTTGGTGAAGACTGAGGGGGAGGGACGTCCACGTCCTGCGTGGAAGGGACTGGAGAGGGGGCCCTCTCCTCCTCAGCTGGTGACAGAGAGTGGTGTGTGGTTGCTGTGGTCAGCTCGGCAACCGTGGGTGGGTTCGGCACGGTAGTAGAGGCGGCAGTTGTCCTGTTAAAAGGAGCATCTACTGTAGCTGCAGCCTCTTCCACAGTGTTTGGCGGGGATAGAGAGGCTGCAGGTAGGGGCGCGATGCTCCTGACGAGGGGCAGAACGGGCACCACAGGCGAAGCTCTGTGGGATAGCAAGGTGCAGCAGCCCGTTCTTCTCGAAAATAAAGGGAGAAGAATGAGCAGCGCCTCCTTGTCACCACCATAGAGGGCCTTCGCCGTCGTGATGCACATGGTGACAACTGTTTCCATTTCACCAGATCGTCTAGGATCCAGTTTCCGGCGTCTCCGGAACGTGAGGTGCTGCCGTGCATAGGCAGAGCCTTGCACAGCCGCACCCCCTGGCCCGGTGACGTCCCTGGCCACGGGACCCTTCGGCGTCTGGTGGAGGTGGAATTCGACTGTCTCACCCTCGCCTAGTCAGCGCCGTTGACGCCGTGAAGTGGGAACAGCGATCCCCAGACGGTGCAGAAAAACATCAACGCCAGTGTCCTGGTGTCTGATGAATCCATACCCCCCCTTCATGTTGTACCACTTCATGACGCCCACGATGGTCTGTGTGCTGCTAGGCTCCTCACTGCCCAAGGAGGCCCCCCTCGATGGGTCGTAGGCTGAGTGAACGGAAGAATGCATGGCTAGGCAGGAGATGCTATTGCTACCACTGCTGGACCCGGAATGACACTTTCCTATAAAATGTCCACGCCAGTTTTTCTATACAGCGTGGTGTTCTTTCTGACTTCTTCCTGCCAGCTTTGGCTGGAGGGTTTGGAGGGCGGGGGAGAGCCTTCTTCTTTGCTGTCCTTATCTCATTCCAGTAGTTCAGTTACTCTTCTAGAAGCTGCCTAGCGTGGGCCAACCGGCCTACTGCAGTTGTCCGCTCTTCTTATGTTCTCAACCTTATGAACAGGCAGGATTCCGAAGCAGGTATTCGACTAGCCTACTGATCATCTACACACAATGAATCAGCTAATTGAGAAAACTATAAAATGTAACAAACCACTGTGCTTAGATTTGTTGATTACGAAATGGCTTTTGACTCAGTGGCACACATAGCAATTATACATTTATTGCGAAAACAAGGAATGGGAACACTGTATAACTCCTCGAAAACATTTGAGGCCCTTAGGACCACAGGAGCACAAGTACCCCTCCCACTCGCTCCCACCCCCTTTTTTTTTTTCGCTTCAATAAAATAATTCGTCTATCCCGAGAGACACTCTTTGTCCCAAGGAGGAAGTAAATATAAGGCTGGAAGTCGCAGTAACAAAGATGGGTGGCACGTCCAAACTTGCACCAAACACCTGTGGAACATTCATTTCAGGACCACACCACGACGGCTCACACCGGCGACGAATCACGTTGATGTTTGCAGAGCTAGAAATCGAAGTCTAGACCAATGGGAGTGCGTCTTGTAAAACCAGGGTTCAGGAGTTGCGTTTTAGTACAGCAGAAGTGAGGTGAGGGGTATAGAGTGGTAGAAGGGAAGGAGAGGGGGACAGATAGAGGGATGGAAGAGAGGTACCAGGTGGTGGGGGATTAATACCGTTCCCTACACCACCAATCACACCATTTTCTCTACTGAATGTCAATAAATGAGCCTTGTTGTGGCGGGAAAGAGAGAGGGAGCAAACAGTCAAGATAGGAATGTTGTAGGAAGGTGGGAGGGGATAGTGCTGGACTTCTACCAGTGAGTCTGGCTCCAGTATTGCGAGCCTACAAGGAGTTGTACATGCTTGGCGGCCAGGGGATTTACCGTTCTCCCGTGTTGTAATAGTGTTATTTGGCATTGCAGTATATTATCTTGTTTTCATTACTGACAGAGTGACTAATGGGGGTAGAAATTCCGTGAGTGACAGATGAGAGTGAGGGCATTGGCATGTGCAGCTCTTGTCTACCTGTCCTTGCAACTGTAGGTGTTTGTTTATGCTGTTGTGTTAACATAAAACCAGAGATAAGTACGCATGTTTCTTACAGGTTTATTATCTCCTTTAGATTATTAGTCTTCATGTATGACCGTATGAGCATCTATTTCTCTTACTTTCAAACATTTGGTTTGGCACTGTTTGTTGTTTGGTATAAACAATATTTTTGTTTTTTTCCCCTTTGTTTACTTGATACTACAAAAATTCACATTGGGCAAGCTGCATCTTGCCACTTGAATCACTTCAATATCTCAGTTGGTTAGGATGTTACGGTTCTTTGAATGTGCGTTAACATTAACCTTACATAACTCGAAACAATGATTTTGGCACTTGTGCTCCTGTGGTCCTAAGGACCTCATACTCGTATATAAAGAGGGAACTGCTACAGTTGAATTACATAAAGATTCGGAAAAAATAAATAAGATTGAGAAAGGCGTGCGTTAGTGAGATACAATTTCACCTAAATTATTTACAGCATGCCTAAAAAGAATTTTCAGAAAGCTTGACTGGGAGGATAAAGGAGAAAAATATAAATGAAGAATAGCTAAACCATATAAGATTTACAGATGACATTCTCCTAATCTCAGAAACAGCAGAAACACTGAAAGAAATGTGAAATGACCTGAACAGAGAAGGTCTCAAAGTAGGGCTACAGATGAACCAGAGTAAAACTAAAGGACTATTTAATCCACATGCACGATAGACTGCCATCAGAATAAGCGTAGAGATTCTTGAAGAAGTCGAGGAGTACAATAACTTGGGGCAAATCCCATTAATAGCGAAAGGACATGATAGCAAAATAAAAAGACGCGTTACAATTGGATGGAAACCTTTTGGTAAACACAGAGACGTTATGAAAAGTAGCTTGCCAATATGTATCAAACGAAAAGTATATAACGAATGAATAATTCCAGCTATGACTTACGGTTGTAAGACGTGGAAACTAACAAAATCGATGGAAAATAAGCTAATCAGTTCTCAGAGAACGATGGAAAGGTCACTATTGGGAATATCTTTAAGAGACAGGAAAAATCAACTTGGGTGAGAGAGCAGACTAAAGTCAAAGATATCATAAAGTTAAAAAAAAAAAAAAAAGAAAGAAAAGAAATGGAGGTAGGTAGTGTAAAAAGAATAAGGGATAACCAATGGAGCAAGAAGCTGGCTGACTCCACACCAAGAGATTGTAAGCGCAGCAAAAAAAAAGGCCAGGCAGGAGGTGGAGAGATGAGATGGAGCAATTTGCAGGGAAAAAGTGGCAGAGATTGGCTCAGTCAAGGAATTCGTGGAGAAGGTTTGGGGAGGCCTTTGATCAGCAGTGGATTTGTAATGGCTGATAATGTGTATATATATATACAGTATATATATATATATATATATATATATATATATATATATATATATATATATATATATATATATATATATATGTATATACAGATAGATAGATAATGTATATATATAATCTTTATCTATCTAGATAGACAGATAGACAGATAAATAGATAAATAGATAAATAAATAGATAGATATATGTTGCAGTTAAAACCCGATATTAGGTAGAACTGGTTAAACTAGTAAGAACCAAAAGACACAGTTGTTGTACTTAACTAGTGTTACCTAAGCAGAACTAGTTGCACCAAAGGAGGCTGGGTAAAACATGAAGTGAAGGACTGGAGTGATTTTATACCTAATTTTATCTAAACACTTCAGTCAAAACTAGTTTCAACAACTGCTCTGTCTGAGAGAACTAGGTGTTCTGGTACATACCTGCCAGACACCTAAGTGAAAACTAGGTGCTATAAATAATGTTTATCTTATCCACATGATAAGATTAGCGGTATCTTGATCGTATATTTAATCCACTTCGGTGTAGTGTGAAGAGAGTGTCATGCCTATTAAGGTACTTAGGGTGGGAACATGGAATGTGAGAGGAGTGAATGATGAAGTGAAAGAGAGAGAGATTGTTCAGGTGCTTGAGGATGCAAAAGTGGATATATGTGGACTGACTGAAACTAAATGGTAAGGTGAAAGGGTGAGAGAATGGGAATATGGTTTAGGTATATGTGCGGGAGTCAATCAGAAGGAGAGGGCAAGAAGTGGAAGGAGAATACAAGAGAGTATGGAACAGTGGGTGCAAAGATTGTATGGGTGAGGATGAAAGTAGGTATACAAGTGTGGGTGATTGTATGTGTGCATGCCTCGACAGAGGATCGAGTGCCAAGAGTGAAAGATGAGTTTTGGGCGAGAGTAGAAGCATGTATGGACAAGTTTGAGAGGACACATGAATGGCAAAGTTGGGAATGTGCGAGTGGATGGAGTGGTTGGTCAGTGGGTTGTGCCAGCTGAAGTAGATGGGAATGGTAGTGCTTTGGTGGACTTCTGTGGTTGTAAGGGGTTGACAATAGCCAACACCTACTTTCGTCATAAGATGATCCACCGGTATACATGGAGAATAATGAGGAGGATGGATGGTGAACTTGTTGAACGAAAGGCAATGATAGACTAAGTGTGTGTGGATGAGCGAATGAGAAGACAAGTGTTGGATGCAAGAGTGTGGAGAGGGTGGGGGAATGGAGTCTCGGACCATCACTTAGTGATGGCCAAGGTAGAGCTGCAAAGAAAGTGGATGAGGAGACGAAGGGGAAGACAGGAGGAAGCAGCTCCTGTGAGAAGAGTTGAGAAATTGCAAGATAGTGAGAAAATGACAGAGTATAAGAGCATAGTGGAAGAAAGATTGGGAAGGTATGAGCTAGAGCAGATGGAAGGGGTGGAAGACGATGTAAGACATTCATGGAAGAGATAGGCGCAGTGTGTGAGGAGGTTTGTGGAGTGAGGAGGAGATGCAAGGGTGTGCAAGGGACAGCATGGTGGATTGATGAGGTGAAACGAGCTGTGGAACAAATGAAGAAGGCATATAGTGAATGATTAGTGAGTAGAGTTAGGGGAGAAGATGAGAGAGAGAAGAGAGAGGTATATGTGAGCAGGAGAAGGGAGGTTAAGAGACTGGTGAAGGAGAGTAAGAAGAAAGTGGATGAAGAGTTTGGGAGGAATCTGAGTGTGAAATGGAGGGAGAGTAAGAAATTGTTTTGGAAGGAGGTAAAGAAAGTAAGGCAGTGTGAAAGGGGAAATAGTAGGGGATGAAAGATTGGAATAATAGATTGTTGGTGGAGAAGAGAGAGAAATTGTGGAGATGGAAGGAGCACTTTGAGGATTTGTTGAATGTAGAGAGTGAACGCAGTGCGAGTATAAGTGGTTGGGGAATGGCTTGGAGAAGAAGAGATGAGAGGAGGGAGGAAGAGATCAGCAGGGCGGAAGTAGTGGAAGTAATGAAGAAGATTAAGTTGGGAAAGGCCCCAGGAATTGATGGAGTGTGTGGTGAAATGCTTAGGTATAGGGGTGAGATTGTTGTGGAGTGGATATGGAAGTTGTGTAGATTGGCTTGGGAAGAGGGAAGGGTTCCAGAGGACTGGAAATTAGGTATAATTGTTCCTCTATACAAAGGAAAAGGGGAGAGAGAAGTATGTGGTAACCATAGGGGTATTTGCCTTCTTAGTGTGACTGGTAAAATATATGGTAGAATACTCGTTGATAGGGTTAGGCATATGACAGAGGAGCTAGTTGGAGAAGAACAAGGGGGATTTAGGAAGGGAAAAGGGTGTGTAGATCAGATATTTGTTCTAAGATGTTTAGTGGAGAAGTATCTAGAGAAGGGAAGGAAAGTGTATGCTGCCTTCATGGACTTGGAGAAAGCTTATGGCAGAATAGACAGACAAGGTATGTGGAAGGTATTAAGAATATATGGAGTGGAGGGGAAATTGTTGAGTGCTGTGAAGAGTATGTACGAGGGAGCTAGGGGTACGGTGTGAGTGGATGGTGAGCTGAGTGAGTTCTTTGATCTCAATGTGGGACTGAAACAGGGTTGTGTGATGTCTCCATGGCTGTTTAATATATACATGGATGGGGTTGTAAAGGAGGTGCAAGGTAGGGCAGTGGATGTGGGGGTGGCTCTAATGAATGAGGGTGAGATTTGGAAGATACCGGTGTTGCTGTTTGCTGATGATACAGTATTGTTGAGTGAAGATGAATGGGGGTTGCAAGGTTTGGTGAATGAATTTGGGACAGTGTGTAGGAGGAGAAATCTGAAAGTTAATGTAAACAAAAGTAAAGTTATGGTGTTTGAGAGGAATGAAGTCACAGAGTGTGCAGTGAGGTTGTATGGTGAGGATATGGAGAATGTGAGTGCATTCAAGTACTTGGGTAGTGTGATGAGTAAGGACGGAACTTTGGGGGATGAAGTGCATGAAAGGGTACAGCAGGGAAGGAAGGTTGTTGGTACACTGAAAGCAGTGATGAGAAATAGGGAGATGAGTATGGAAGTTAAGAAGTCACTGCATGATAGTATTGTGATCCCTACCCTGATGTATGGAAGCGAGGCGTGGACCTTGCAAGAGGGGAACAAGTCAAGAGTGAGAGCAGTGGAAATGAGTTACTTGAGAGGAGCATGAGGAGTGACGTGGAGGGACAGGTTGACGAATGAAGAAGGGAAGGAACGTTGTGGGGTGGATGTGGATGTGGTTGAGAAGATTAGGAGAAATACACTGAGGTGGTTTGGACATGTGAAGAGAATGGAGAATGAAAGACTGACTAAGAGGGTGTATGTAGGTGAGGTGGAGGGAGGGAGAGGGAAGGGTAGACCGAGGATGAGGTGGAGGGATGGAGTTGAGAGGTATATGAGGGAGGGGGGGTGAGTTGGGGGGAGGGTATTCAAATGGTGGGTGACAGAGCGACTTGGAGGTGTTTTGTCTGCGGCCACCCTTTGCGGGATTAGGGCGTCGGGCTATAGATAGATAGATAGAGACGACCAGCGTAGCTGTCATTAACAGTAGTAACAGTCGGGTCATGTTTGGTTCATATGGTTTGGTCATATGGTTGGCCGACTCAGTCACTCAGTCACCGTGGTTGTTGTGTGGGGTGGCTTGTTTGCCGTCAGTTAGTTGATCGTGAGCTGTCAGGAGGATAAAACTATGCTCCTGACTCCACTGCCGAGATATTCAACGAAATGGTAACCTCCAGCTAACCTGACCACCCTGCTGAACCAGGAACAGAAACTGGATGGAAGAAGAAGTTTTTACAAACCATACTGAAGTGGGACAAAAGCAGAGCATCACACTACAACATACTCAAGACAAGTATGCTTCACTTCTCCAGAAGGTGAAAGACGCTAAAACTGCTGAGAAGAAAATTACTCTACAGTACAGAAGACCAAAGCTGTTTGATGTTACCGAAATTGGTGGTGTTCAGAAACCGATTGCCAAAAGTAACAAAGATGAAGTTCGTTACTACTTGCCTGCTCCTGAGATATTTGAGGTAATTAAAACATGTCATTTAGCTATCGGTCATGGTGGTCGAGACAGTCTGAAATGTGAAATTGCCAGAAAATATGCAATTGTTACAACTGATATTATTTTGCTCTTCTTGTCCATGTGTGAAGTGTGCCAAAGCAAAAAATAAAATATAAAATAAAAAAGGATTGGTTTCCAAACCTATCTTACATTCTGAGCTAAATAGTCGGTGTCAAGTGGACCTAATAGACATGCAGACACTACCGGATGGAAAATATAAGTTCATAATGGTATACCAAGATCATTTAACAACCTTTGTAATACTTCGTGCATTGGAGTGTAAACGCGCAGAAGAAATTGCTTATCACCTTGTTGACATTTTTTAAAAATGTTTGGAGCACCATGTATTTTGCAGTGATAACGGGAGAGAATTTGTGAAGACTGTCATAACGCCCTTAGCTTCTTTATGGCCATAGTTGAACATTGTGCATGGAAAACCAAGACATAGTCAGAGTCAAGGGTCTGTGAAAAGGGCAAATCAAGATTTTGAAAATATGTCGAGTGGATGGATGAAAGACGATAATATATTGAAGCTGTCCGGAGGTCTACGTTTTGTTCAATTCATGAAAAACAGAGCCAAGCATGCTGGTATAAATCAAAGCCCATACAAAGCAAAGTTTGGTGTTGAAACAAGGGTTGCCCTGGCAACAGCATGTCTTCCATTAGAAATAAGTAAAAACTTACATAGTGAGGAGGATCTAGAGATCATTGCAAACATGTATGAGGAAACTATATGTGGAACTATTGATGATCTGCAGAGTACGGGTGAATTTAACATAAACATAATATCTGACAGTAAGTCTGAAGTAATCTCGTGTTGTGTGTGTGAAAAAGAGACAAGTGGAGCTCATTCCTGTGTAAAATGTGGGTCTAATATTCATGTAATATGTGCGATAGAAATCAAGAGTGGCGAGGAGGGCTTCGGTTCAGAAGTTGTGTCCTACCTGTAATACTGAGGCACGAATATCTCATGTTCGGCAAGTAGCAGGCAGGAGTTTGGAGAAGCAGGCAAAGAGAATGAAAACAGTATCTGATGCCTCTCACCCGCCATCAAGTGCTGGGCAAAATGTAACAGTACCCATTCCAGAAGCTGACAGGAGAAAAGGAAATATTCCAAATATTACTGTAGTTGTTATAAACAGAAGTGAGGATGGAATGTATAAATTTGGAACTAAAAACGGTGTTCTCATGAAATTGTACAGTCGGACTGAATTTGATACCTGGAAGCAGTCATTCTTGACCTTGACTGATGTCCCTGCTTTATCGAGTGTGGGAACAGGTCAAGGTTTCTTTAGATGTCATTGTACAAAAAATGGTGCAACCAATATATGCCAATGCAAGAAACGAAAATTGTTATATAATTCAAATTGTCACAACAGTATGCTATGCAGAAATAAATAATGCAGTTTCTTTTAATTTTTTTCTCAATATTTTTAACTACATAATATTTTTACTTAGCATGAGTCGTTGCAGTGGAACTTAAAGGTATTAGTATGCCATGCAAAAATATATAATGCAGTTTCTTTAATTTTTCTCAATGTTTTTAACTACATACTATATCTCGAAATGATCGGATCTTGAATTTGGCTCTCTATTGTATTTCGTTTTTCTTTTGGAGGGAACTGTTATTGCGGACTCATGGCCTTTGGTTCCTTCTTCCTCGCATAAAAAAAAAAAAAAAATTACTTAGAATGAGTTGTTGCAGTGGAACTTAAAGGTATTAGTATATCGGTTTTAATAAAGTATAGAATCCTGGAAGTGTATATTATTTTTACGTATGTTATTAAAGGTTTGCAAAATATAAATATCTTTGTTTTTACCTCTATTCACTGTGGTGATTTGTTCCATCTAGTTTCGTCATACAAAGCTGTTGCTGAAACTAGTTTTGACTAAAATGTTCAGCGAAAACTAGGTTTAACCTTTGTAATCTTGACATTTCGGGTTTTCCTCAACATCCTAGTGCAACAAGTTATGTCTAGGTAATACTAGTTGTACACTAGTATATTGGTTTTGACTAGTTTAAACCAGTTCTGAATATTTTCGGGTTTTAACTGCAACACACACACACACACACACACACACACACACACAGACATACAAATAAATAACTATATATATATATATATATATATATATATATATATATATATATATATATATATATATATATATATATATATATATATATATATATATATATATATATATATATATATATATATATATAAATATATATATATATATATCTTTCCAGAGAGACAGAGAGAGATTCTGGCTTCTTCATTTTCCCTAATACCTCTGTTTCCTTGCTGAATTTATCATCGTGCCTTACCCCTCTTTCTTGTTTTTTCTTGCTGCTCGCTCCTTCCTCCTTCCTCCATATTCTTCGTTTGTCGATTTTCCCAATATTTGCTCATGTTATTTTCTCATTCCCTCTCTGCCGTCCTTTTTTCCTTGTATCGCATGTTTTCTTTTTGTACTGATCATCAAACCTGATTTTTTTCCCACTTTTTTTGGAAGCCACTTTCCCTTCCTTGCCTTCATCGACTTTTCCATTATTTGTCCAAGGGCTCTCGCTATTTTAATTCCTCTCAACACTGTTTTCGCTGTTTTTCTTTTTTTTTTCGTTTCTCTTTGCCATGTCCCTCGTCATTCAGTTATTCTTTCTTTTTTTCTTCCTTATGCTCTTTTGTTTCATCTCCTGCTTTTTCACTTTTAGTTTTCCAGTTCTAATCTCCTGGTTATAAATTTGATATCACCTTTTTATAAATGTTCTTTATTCATATGTTTAAGAAATTATTCGAATATTCTCTTTATTTTTTTACCACCAAACTATTTCAGTCCAGTCAACCCAAGGATGTGTTTTATATGATATGCCTACTGCCTCCTGGTGATATCGTTTAACTTTCAAAACGTTTGTCGAATGAAAGAGGTAAATTCTAACCAACAGTTTATTATTTTATGACATATACTTGCTACCACCAACGATTTTCTCAACTTTGGAGACACTTTCCGAACAGGAGTTAGAAATATTCTTAGTTAACCCTAAACTACTAGAAGTCTCTCCTAAGTTTAAAAAAAAAAAAAAGAACTGGAGACAGCAAATGCAAAACGTAATTAACTTCATCATTACGTGGGACAGGTAAATATGATGGTGTGGTGGAAGAAAGTAAAGAATAGAAAAGGGGTCACTCGTGATTAGCCCAGAAACCAACCCTCTACTCACGACACCATACTTAACTCATACCGTTCCCCAGACTCATTATTCTTCTTTGTTCTTGGTCTTCCTTGCCTTCGCATTCCAATTGCTTCTAATGCACGCTGGCAAGCTTAAACTTAATTATGCTATTCAACGACACTATTTCTTGGTCTTACTACTGTGATAGTGAGTGGATCATAACACACACTCTTACTATTCGCACGTAGGTAAAGAAAGTCGTCATGTACTAGCTGATACAGTATCATGGAATTGTCTCTATTATGTTTATTAACACTCAATATCCTATAACTCATTTTTAGCTGAACAAAATCTTGTGGCAGTAGCCAAATTAGAAAACTAGAGTTGTTCTGATCATACCTCACTCTTAGCTTAATATATTTTTCTGGTATTAGCCGCCGTGGAATACAGGAGTTATTCCCACCATGAGCAGGTTAAATGGTGATGTTAATAACTTTTTCAGGCTCCTGTGCCTCACACTCAGCCATGAAAAGAAAATAGTTTGTTTACCTGGAATAAAATACTAGAGCTGTCCCCGACTGGAGAAGATTACACACAAATCTATAATTCCCAGACCACCATCCAATTGGTATTCCTTTCCCTTTGTATTGATGACAAGAGTCCTCTCCGGTTGTTTTATAGCTGCATCTGTAGACGGTCACAGATTTTTCTAACACTCTCAGTACTGGTGTTCCTCAGGTTGCTGTACTTTTACCTACTCCTTTCCTCCTATGTTTCGATTTACACAGCTATGGACAAAAATTCGAAGACATTTTTCTGTTCTCACTGGCAGTTGAAGGTGTTATATTATTATTTTTTTTTTTATGCAACATCATTATGAAGTACACAACAAAGCGGTTTAGGAAGGAAGGATGCTGACTTTCGTTTGGAGAGGAATGAAAACCAGCGAGGGCAGGGGACAATGCTGGCAGAAGACTGTTGGCGAAGTGTTGTTCGTGGCTGTAAACTTAATTCTGTCAAATCAGACACTGAAGACTCCACGCTTCACATTTATACCAGCTTTTTACAGCTTTCGTTGCAATCACTGCCTTGGGCTTTGACACACTTGCCATCTGATCTTTCTCCTATTTCTGCTTGGGACAAAAGGACATATACTTCTTTTGATGACTCAATAACTCAGTTCTTCCATCCCTCAAATCGCCACAGTGTTTTACATGACTATCCCGTTTTCCCTCAAGAAAACGCAGTGCTGTGCTTGACAATTCTTTATATTCCATGTGTCTCCTTTTCTCATTATCTTCCCTAGAATGATTACATTACTTCTCTTTCAAAAACAGCTTCTTTGAGGGCCTGAGTGATCCTGCACATTCTGAAACCCCCACTCAACTGCTGACTTTGTGCAGGAGCCTAATTAGGTACTCTCTTGTGTCGGAAAGGTGGGGGGGGGGGAAGGTGTCACCACACACAGAACTTCTAAACAAGGTAGGACCAAAAGTTTCTTGTCACGTCAGATACCCCCTTTCACTGACCCAATTCAGTCTCTTCTCCTCTGCTGCAATGTTGCATCTCTCTTATCTCTTGCTACTATTCTGATCCCTGTTCTTCCGAACTCTCTTCTTGTATTACGGTGGGCATGCAACAACCATCTAGTAACACACTATGACCCCTTGCAATAGCGAGATTCAATCAATACTTTCAGTCGTTAACTTAAGCAACTGATCAACACTGGAACTGTCTTCCTCGGTCTCTTTCCCTCCTGCCTTTAGCCATCAGTCTTTAAATGCAGTATGTCCAGATATCTCGAACTGAGTGAATGATGAATTTCGTGTTCTTTTTTAATCGCTTTTCTGGAGGGGACAAGTTTCAGATTCTAAGGTTATTTTTATTTTTTATTTTTTTTACAAAAAATTACAGTGTGTTACATTCTGCATCAAAACTTCTGTTGCCTCTCCTGTTTCAGTGTCTCCATGGTATTTGAAATTAAGTCTTTGAATGCGCATCAACTGACAGTAATATTAATGATCTTTGACCGTATAAAGTCATCAGTATCAGCTATTGTAGATTCACTGGAAGCACAGAACAACAGGATGGAAGAACAGGACTTTTGATTCCTGTTGTACATGTAGAGATAACTTAAAAGCATGTTACCTGAAGAGGGAAGGATGTCTGGTTTTGGTAGTAAAGACAGTGTGTGTGTCCTTCCCTCTTCAGTCAAGGTTCATGCCCCTGCACTTAACTGCAGGCTTTGAATTTCAAGCAATTTATTACCGTGTGTGTGTGTGTGTGTGTGTGTGTGTGTGTGTGTGTGTGTGTGTGTGTGTGTGTGTGTGTGTGTGTGTGTGTGTGTGTGTGTGTGTGTGTGTGTGTGTGTGTGTGTGTGTGTGTGTGTTTATATTCGGCTGAATGGATTTCGTTATAGGAAACATACTGGGAAATCGAGGTAACTAATTAATCACTGAAGAAGGTATCTGTAAGGAAAATTATTAGAAATTGACGCTCGTCTGTACAAGCGGAAGTGTGCTGAGAGGACTTTAAGTCATTTTTCTTATATTCATATCACTACCACACAATTAAAGTAAGCATAAAGCCGCTGTCACTAAGAGGCCTGTGGACGTCCATATTTGCTACTGTGCTAGGTTCTTGGGCAACCAAGTGTGGAATGCCACCAGACTCATTCGTGGACGTCCACACTCACTGTGGCTGTCCCAGACTCAGTTAGTTTCCTTCTTCCCTTTAGAATTTATCCCTAGTTGTGTCCAAGTAGTGTGCGTCATCTGCTGTCTTGAACTCTGCAGTCCCAATAAGATATATATTAAGTATTGCTATGATTATTTTAGGAAAGGGCGACCGACAGCCATGTCAGACACATCTCCAGCTACTGCTCTTGCTTGTGACCCGTCGAGGGGGGGGGGGCATCCAGCAGACCACAGTCTCCAGAAGCCCAGATGATCAGAGGGACTGTGGTTTGGTTTAATGTCAGGGCGGGGTACGGATTCATCAAACGCCAGGATACTGGAGTAGATGTTTTTGTGCACCGTCAGGCGATCATTAAACTAAACCAACAGCACCTCCAACGCTCCCTTGGTGATGGAGAGACAGTGGAGTTTATTCTCTTTGAGACTCCTAAGGGTCCTGAGGCTCGGGATGTTACTGGGCTGGGAGGTGTGGTCGTGCATGGTTCTGCCCATTCACAGTGAAGTCTCACGGCCCAGGGACGTCAAGCCAGGGATCTTTTGAGTCCTGGGGAGCAAAACACCATCATGGAGATGTGCATTTTGACAGTGAAGACTTTTTGCAGGGGTGACAAGGGGGCTTTGTGCATTGTCCTACCTAAGACCTTTGAGGAGCCTGGGCTGCCTCTCCTCGTCATCCCAGAGTGCTTCGTCCACAATGTACACTCAGTTCCTTGCCAATGGGAGTGCCAGGCCTGGCAGCCACGACCTGCTGCCCCCCCGCACAACACCGCAGAAAAAGCTATGGCTGGATGCCCCTCTCAACAGGCAGACTGCCACCCCAATTACTGACCCGGCTATGGATATGGACATGGCAATGACCACGGCCGACATACATTATCCGCCATCAGAGATTGAGGAAGGGCAGGACTCCTCCGACACCAGCTCCATGGCTGAGGCAGCGTCGACCGGCACCTCAGCCGAGGAGGAGGTCATTGAGTCCTCCCCCCCTCCGGCAGTGGAGGGCACCCCATCTTGCCCTCCAGTCATTGACCACTATCAAATTCTTCGACTATCTTACTTCTACGATGGAACACATTCTATCCATTTCTCCTTTCTCTGAAATCTCCATTCTAGGAGATTTCCATGTTCACCACCACCTTTGGCTCTCCTCTCCTTTCACGGATCCACCTGGTGAAGAAGCCTACATCTTTTCTATCCTTAATGACCTAGAGCAGCTTGTACAGCACCCTACCCGTATCCCAGACCGCCTTGGAGAGAGCTCCAACATACTTGACCTCTTCCTCACAACTAATCCTTCTGCTTACTCTGTTAACCTTTTCTCTCCATTGGGCTCCTCCGATCACAACCTTATTACCTTAACCTGTCCTATCACTCCAGTACGGCCTGTGGACCCTCCAGGGAAACGTCGTCTGTGGCATTTTGGAGCCGCGGACTGGGAGGCCCTCAGGCAATACTTCTTTGATTTTCCCTGGAATGATTATTGCTTCCATTGCCGGGAGCCATCTGAGTGTGCTTTGCACATTACGGAGGTTATTCTCTCGGGCATGGAAGCATACATTCCTTTCTCATATCCTTTGACCAACGCAAGAAAGCCTTGGTTTAATCACGCTTGTTCTAATGCTGTCCGCAACAAGGAGAGGGCCTTCAAAAGGTACCGGAGCCAACCCACCCCTGAATCACATCATCTTTACGTTTCTGCCTGGAATCGTGCTAAGTCTGTTCTTTGCTCTACTAAAAATAATTTCATCCATACTAAATGCTCTCAACTCTCCAACTCGAATTCTTCCCGCTCCTTCTGGCACCTTGCCAAAAATCTTTCTAACAACTTTATCTCATCATCCTTCCCTCCTCTTTTCTACTCTGATGGTTCTGTAGCTATTTCTTCTACTGATAAAGCAGATCTCTTCGCACAGACTTTCTCCTCCAATTCCACCTTAGACGATTCCAGTGCTGTTCCTCCATCACTTCCCCACTCTGACTTCTTCATGGCTGACTTTAAAATTTCTTCAGCTGATGTATTTTCTGCCATCACTGGCCTCAGTACTAACAAGGCATATGGGCCTGACGGGGTCCCTCCTGTTGTTCTCAAGAACTGTGCTCTTGTGCTTACACCCTGCCTAGGCAAACTCTTTCGCCTTTGTCTGTCAACTTGTACCTTTCCTTCTTGCTGGAAGTTTGCTCTCAGTCAGCCAGTGCCAAAGAAGAGTGACCACTCCCAACCCTCCAACTATCGTCCAATTGCTTTAACGTCCTGTATTTCAAAAGTTTTCGAGTCAATTCTCAATAGAAAAATTTTAAGGCATCTTTCCTATCACAACCTTCTTTCCGATCGTCAGTACGGGTTCCGTCAGGGACGCTCCACTGGCGATCTTCTCACCTACCTTTCAGACTCCTGGTCATCCTCCTTTCGGGACTTTGGCGAAAGCTTTGCCATTGCACTTGACATCTCAAAGGCTTTTGATCGAGTCTGGCATAAATCTTTAATTTCCAAACTGCCCTCCTATGGTTTCTATCCTTCTATCTGTGCCTTCATCGCTAGCTTCCTTTCTGGTCGTTCTATAGCCGCTGTTGTAGACGGCCATCGTTCTTCTCCTAGATCTATGAACAGTGGTGTTCCTCAGGGCTCCGTCCTATCACCAACTCTCTTCCTTTTATTCATCAATGATCTTCTAAGCTGTACATCTAACCCTATCCACTCATACGCTGATGACTCCACCCTTCACCTTTCCATTCGGTTCCCGCAATGCCCATCTCAACAGTTACTTCAACAAGCAAGGGATGAGGATATGGCACACCTAATGTCTGACTTGGCTCGTATCTCTGACTGGGGTAAAAATAATACGGTTGTTTTTAATGCATCTAAGACTCAGTTCTTACACCTATCAACCCGACAAAATCTTCCACAGGTATACCCGCTAATATCTAATAATATTCAGCTTAATCCTGCATCATCCTTGAACATGCTTGGGGTTTCATTTACTCGGGACT
The DNA here is from genome assembly GCF_032717465.1 of Coenobita brevimanus. Classification (NCBI taxonomy): domain Eukaryota; kingdom Metazoa; phylum Arthropoda; class Malacostraca; order Decapoda; family Coenobitidae; genus Coenobita; species Coenobita brevimanus. The sequence goes on along the minus strand of NC_137032.1, from coordinate 26,049,849 downwards.
TATCTTGGAAAGATCATATTACATCTCTTGTAGCCGACTCCGCTCTTTCTTTACCCCTGCACAATTGTTGACTCTATACAGGGGTTTTATCCGCCCCTGTGTGGAGTACAACTCTCATGTGTGGGGAGGCTCCCCACATACAGCTCTTCTCAATAGGGTGGAGTCAAAGGCTTTTCGTTTCATTAACTCTCCTCCTCTTACTGACTTCCTTCAACCTCTGTCTCTTCGCCGCACTGTTGCATCTTTATCTCTTTTCTATCGCTACTTTAATGGTCACTGCTCCTCTGAACTGTCTGCTTGCATTCCTCCACTTCTACGACGGGCGTGTAGCACCCGTCTGGCAGCAAACTCTGATCCCTTTTCTGTCCAACCCTCTAATGCAAGAGTTAACCGTTACTCCCAGTCTTTCATTTATGCAACAGGTCAGCTCTGGAACTGTCTCCCTCTGTCTGTATTTCCTGCTGCCTATGATCTCCAGTCTTTCAAACGCAGTGTGTCCAGACATCTCAAAATGATCGGATCTTGAATTTGGCTCTCTGTTGTATTTTGTTTTTCTCTTGGAGGGAACTGTTACTGCGGGCTCATGGCCTTTGGTTCCTTCTTCCTCGCATAACAAAAAAATAAATAAAATAAAAAAACAAGGGCTGGCTGGACGTAGTCTCCTACCGACACTTCCTGACCCTCAGCACCCACACCTGGTCGTACCAGCTCGTAGCCACAATCTACTCCAACCTCTATGATCTGCTCCCGGCTGCTGACCAGCGTGAGGTAATTTGATCAGTGATGATCGTCAGGGGAGGAGGAGGTGCGTCTAGCCAATCTTCGGGCCTTTTACCATATGTTACCACCACATCTGGCCCCTTAGAATGGCCGTTATGTGCAGTGCTGGTGCGGCGAAGACAAGTTGATCTCTTCCATCTTTCATCTAATTAGGCCTAATGCCCCACATAGAGAGTGATGGCCTTAAAGCCAAAGAATAAAATAGATTATATTACCTCTCATAGTAAACATGGTATAATGTTTAGTTATACGATTCTTTGCATTCATTTGAGAAAAGTTTCAAGGAAACTGAAATGTTATAATTATGATGGAATGAAACTGCTGTCCTCATATTTGTATCAAGTTTGCTGATAACAGGACTCACAAGCTCTAGCAGGTAACTGAATGGGGTTCACTCAACTCGCATCCTTCTCCTGAAACTTACTTGTTATTCCAAGACCACTTCTTGGGGCCAGATTTCTGTATTGGCTGCTTTCTTTCCATGTGAGCCATTCTCTCCTTCATAATGTCCTCCATCTCCTTCTTCTTTGTCTACATGCAAAGGCTTGGTCAACTCCTTGTACGCTGAGGACTGCAGTACCCATTGCAAAAGTCATTAACAGGATCAGATCCATTGTTGTTGTTGAAAAACACATTGTCTGCTAGGAGTTGGGACAAGTGACCTCCCAGCCGCATAGGGTGAACTCGATAAAGAAGATGGCCATCAACGCACACCATATGATAGGGAAGGTTGAGTTTGGACGTCCATTCTGTTTTGCACGCGATGTCCACTTAAGAGTGTGCTCATTTATTGAAACAGTTTTTGATGGCTATCTCTAACCTCTGAACTGAATGATAATGTTAGCTAACAGCAAGAATAAGCTTCAACAAGGCACTGACAATCTAAGCAGGGTTGTAGACTGTACTCGTTAATCCAAATAAATAATCTTTTCCATGACTCTGATTCTATTAAGTTGAAGGCATTATATTCAGGTTAGTTTTGCTATCTCCAGCCGATTTCATTAGACTCTGAGTAGATTTTCGAACTGAAGGGTACGCATGGCGTTTGCTTACCTCCTCCTTATTTTAGACCTATCAGATTAAAATAGCAATAAAGTATAAGGTAAGTTATCGTACTGAGTTATTCTTAGTGTTATGCACAGGAATGGAAGAAGTATTATATAAAAGAATAATGGATAAAGAGCTTCAGCATTTTATGAACATTTCACTGTTAATGATACCAAGGCCAATAAGACTACCAGGTCTTGTCATACAAGGGCAAATTTGTATCCACCCCGTGCATGTTGTCATGGTGTGGATACACCTGAGAAGAGGTTGCCAGGCAGTGATAAACGGTGATAAATTGTTTCATCTTATGTTCTGAAATAGCATTATTGTGCATTGCTGTGCATGTATATATTTGCTGGGTATAACATTTAATTAAAGAACAGTGTGAAGAGAGCACTGGATGCTTAAGGGATGTCTGTTGAGCAAGGAAGAGTGGCTGTGGGTGACAGAAATAAATGGAGAGAAGTTGTGAATGAATAAATGAAGACACAGCCCTGAGGGGATATTCTCCTGCATTTGGTCTGATCAGCTAGTCAGGTCAGGTGCGGGTAAGGGTATGGGTCTATTATGATGTGGCAGGGGTAAACCAGCTCTGCTGTCGGGCCCTGCTGCGGATGTCACTGATTGCACTGCGCAGTTGACCCTTGTGCGGTGTGGTGCGGTGAGGATCTGTCCCTTTTCGCCTTTGGGGCTAAGATGCTAATGAATGTGTTTGAATGGATGAGCAAATGGGGTGTGTGTCGTCCTGTCTCGGCTACCTCCCTTTCCTTGGGGGAAGCAGCCTAGGTATGTAGATATAGATAGATAACATTTAAATACAATGAATAATCACTCATTTATGCATTCATTTAGCAAAATTTGCCAAAAAAGAGTAACTGGTCAAGTGAGTTTCTAATGTTCATACTTTTCAACAATAGGCTAATTTGTTTCATCTCCCACCCATGTCATGGCAATTTTAAATGATAAGCTTAGCAATCACTAATGTTCGACCTGATGTGCATTCTAATTAGTATTTGCATACAGTAGGATTAAATTGATTTGGAATGTACAGTATTCTGGAAGTGTTTGGCAACTATCCCCCCCACTTTTCCTTCCTCTACCCCCTTTCCCTCCCATCTTTCCCCCTTTCTGTCAGGTCTCTGTTTAATGAGGCAAATTATATACCCTAACTTCAGCTTCAATGCTCCAGTTAATTATATTAAAACATGGAATACATGATTGTTCAAGGAACTGAAGGGAGATGAAAGTATGGTGTGAGCATTAAAAGAGCTACATTAACTCATCACCATTACATCACCCTCATTATACTTTAGCTAACTCCACTACCCATTGCACTCATTTGCTTTCTGATCTGGGTAAATTCATCTGATAATAACCAGAACAAATTAATAAGAGCCGACACGATACTGAACAGATTAAAAAAAAAAAAAAAAAAAGGAGTCACGGTATGTCTGCCACTACCTCTCTCACATACCTGCCACTCACCCCCCAGCAGAGGCTGGAGGATGAGTGGGGGGAGTGGAGAGAAAAATGGGAGGAGACATTTCTCCACACCGTGACGTTACCACATCTGCTTAATAGGCTACCACTGGGTGAAGAGACCTGGTAGTCGTATTGACCTTGATTGATACAATTACTGGGATAAGTGAATCACTCATCCTCATACATTATGATCAGATCTCCATCAGATTGTATATTGCTGCATTGATTTCGACTTCATAAAGCTAGGATAGAGTTATCCTGTACGGTGGAAATCATCTACACAAAAAATGAACAATTAAAATTGACTTGGAATTTTATGTCTAAATTCCAGAAAAAAAAAAAAAATACACACACACAGTACGTGTGTACATTTGCAAAGACGTCTAAATTACATGAAAAACGTTATACTTCTTGCGAACAAGATTATGACCTTCAGTGTAAAATATAATACTCACCTGAGTTAAGTAATCAAACTTACTAACCCTGGCAATGAATACATCAAACCAGTGCATTAAAAAGTTCAACTTAGCATGACTGACAAGGAACACACTTAACAAACACTTCCCAGAGTACGACATTCAATTGTCGAAATAACAGTGTGGGTCCCTAATCAGTTTTAGCTGCAAACTGGAAACGGTAAATAGACTCAAAGGCCTCGTGATCGGCTTAAGAGTCTAACCTGGACCTCTCGATTGCAGGGGGGGTTTATGCTTTCTTTTTCCCAAAAGCCGTTCAAAATTCAACAATACCTCCCCTTGACCCACCGTTCAAGACTCAACGACACAGCCCCCTGAGCTACCCTTCCAATGACCACAGCTTAATCTAACTTGAAGTAACTATATCATGTAATATCAGTATTAATGATGTGGATGATCTGAAGTACGTTTAAAATCGCATATCTCTGGAAAATAATGTTTATGTGATGCTTGCAGGAACATTAATTTATGTCAATCAGCTACTAAGTGAGAAGTGGTTGGAGCGTGAGAGAGAGTTGAGCGACGGTGCTGACTTGAGGATCTTCAGTTATTTCAGATTTTAGTCAGCAACGATCCCTCCCTCCAGGACATAGCACTTTTTCTCATACTAAAATACCTATCATTCGACTGTCACCTTGGGAATCTTTTCCTTTTCCCTGGAACCATTCTTTGGGCGGTTTGTGAATATGCTTAAGTAGCATATACACTAGCAGAGGCCGAGGGTTTTTCTTTTTTTTCTTTTTTTTTTTTTAAGCCAACAACCAGCACGGAAGAACAGATGAGACGGTAGGCTATATTATATGTACTCTCAAGCATAATATGACGATAGACGACCGCTCTCATATTCCTTTAGAAAGAATAACGGTGAAAGAAACCTATGTGGCTGAAATGGCCGGTTACATTCCTATATCTGTCCATCCTATTAGACACTTAGCTTATCCTGGCCATTGTAGTCTTTAAAAGCTCATAGGGTCTAATCCTTGTAAAATTAAGCTTCTAAACACCCCGTTCTTAGCAATTAATTTAAGCATTTGTTGATAGTGTGGGATGATATTTTACCCAAGTGTGCAGTATTAGGATACCATAGATCATCATCATCATCATCATCCGGACCTCCTTTCCCACCTAAGGGCAGTGATACTAGAGGAGATTAAGGGGAAATTTGTAGAGTAAATTATCAAGGAAAAACTGTTGGAAAGACTTCATCTCCAACGAAATCTCGACTCAGTTACGCCAACCACGTCCTTACTAGAAAGTACAGAAGAAGGAATCTACAAAGGTGCGAGTTGCCGTTGTTTTCTGATTCCTCTTCACCCATTAACTCCAGTGACTTATGTTTGCCAGTTTATTTTTGCTGCCACAAAAAAATTTGATTCTATATTCAACTTAGTACTTTAGTAGCAAAGATGTTAATGAAGACCAGCTCTAACACTTTCAGTAAAAAAAAAAAAAAAAAAAAAAAAAAAAAAAAGCGGCATAGTCTGCACTGTTAAAAAATTTTCCGTCAAAACGACGGAGATTTCACTGGCAGCAGCGGCTGCCAACACTTCTCCGTAAAATTTACTAATCTCCGTAAAATTTTTTGCAAGAAATTTTACGTAATCTTTACAAATCTCAGTAAAGTACTTCTACAATTTCCCTGTAAAATTTACAGATATCAGTAAGTTGTTTTACATGCAATTTTCTGCAAAGTTTACAGATTTCTGTATAATATTATACGTATGATTTTCCGTTTTATTTACTGATAACTGTACCATGTTGTACATCAAAATCTCCGTAAAGTATATTGATCTCTGAAAAATGCCTTTGATAATTGTTCCTCTAAAAAGCAGGAGTATACAGTTATTGGTACCACTATAAATCACATTTTATATCAGGAAAAATATGCACATCGCAGCATACATCTTAAAAATAAAATTGCAAGTAGTATTTTCAGTCATGAACTCAAATTTAAATACAAAATGCTTTTGGAAGTAATGTTTAATTTCTACTATAACTCCTATGTAAATGACATTACCGTGGCTTATTTCCCATATCAGTTTTGAAATAATGAGCACTAATTTCATAAATATGATTATGTCATGTATATTACCATATGCATCAATCATTTTGACTGATTAGAATACACACAATGTATGATTGGAGTCACTTAAATATACAGAATGGGAAGTGGAAAAAAGTACCTTTACATAAACATCTGTAAGAGTTATCATTTAGCAGTCCAAGTAGATCACTTTGTATGACAATGAACGACATATGCATGGGAAAACATTTGGTGGTCTTTAATAAGGGCCTGCAATTAGCAGTCTGTCAATGGTCTACTGTACCATACTCACAGTGTTAGGGTTAACTGAAAACATCAAAGAACATTCATTAGTTTTTACTGAATCCTTAACAAAAAAGAAAATGGGTATTGAGAATAACTGTGAAAATACCAATAATGAAACTTAACTTTGTACTACGATAAATTTACATTATATACAATAATTAATAATAGTATAGTGAAATGACCATTATTAATAGTAAATCTATATCATGTATACTCTTCATCTTGGTTGGCCTATGGATAAGGACACACAGAATTTAGCATTAATCACAATTTATGTCAGTTAGTACATGCTTCAATTACCTGGGTATACAGGGTATTTGGGGGGGGGGGAAACTACAAACACACCTTATCATTACATACACCTTACACTATAATTCATATTTATTCATATAATGGATTGAATTACAGTAATCACTCCAATATCCGACGTAATAGAGCCATAGGTAGGTCCGGATAGTGGTCCTGTCCGGATATTGGGCCCCAGCTTATGGACTTGTACTTATGGACCCTAACTCAGAGAAACACCTATACAACTCCTTCTGGACATGCATAGCACCTATTTAAGACCCAAATCACACCAATAAGGCACATAAATGACTGAAATAAATGCAAAAGAAACATAAAATGAGGGTTTAGAAGTAGGTTCATACAATAATAAACATTCTGGTGACTGGCTCCTGGACTGGTACTTACAGTATGGACCCTAACCTAGCCTAACTCAGAAAAACACCTTCCTACTGCACATGCATAGCTCCTAACACCCTATTCACACCAATAAAGGACATTAAAGAGTGAAATGAGGTAAGTATAGTATGGAAAAGAAGTACATTATGAAACATTCTTATGTCCGGATAGTGGGGATGTTCGGATACTGGGCGTCCGGATATTAGAGTGATTACTGTACTTGCAATTAAGTTACAAACAGAGTATAATTTGTGGTGATTGTTAAAATCCTGCAAGTGATGGAAGAAAAATGAAATTATATCTATCAGTAGTGTACATAAGATAAAGAAAAAAACAAGAAAGAAATACACTTAGTATTAAGTTCTTACAAGTTACTCTTCATTCATCCCTAATCAACAATAGTCTCTCCCAGTCCATATCACCAACAGTAAAAGAAAGTTGATTATTTTTTTAATACACTGTAATGCCAACACCCATCAAAAGCACATACTTTGCTACCACTTGCAGCAGAAACTGTTAACCAAACAAACCAAATAATAATCATGTGGCACTATTCAGGTGATAATAGCATAATTATTATTGATAAACTGTTAACCAAACAAACCAAATAATAATCATGTGGCATTATTCATGTGATAATAGCATAATTATTATTGATAAACATAATGCACTGTTCATTACACATTATCATGTTCATTCATGGGCACATGGGTGACAGAGGAAACATGTGACAGCCATCCTCTAGTAGTGAGCTACAAATAATTTATATTACTAAGTAAAGATGCATTTTTCCAATAATCAGTGAGGTATGACTGCACTGGATTGTAGGTGCGGCACAAACTCTTTAAATGTGACCTTTGGGGGTTTACTGTAATGCTAAAACTAACCTCTCCATTGAATGTCTGCAAATGTGTTAATCAGTGATAGAACCTTTGGGTGAACTGGAGAATGTTGGCTGCGATTTTTCTTCTTCTCCGCCTTATTGCCTTTATCCGGATTGATGCCAACTAAGCATCTGTAATACATAAACATATTTTTGTACAAGCATTCCAATTCCATTATTATACTACATACCATTAACAACAACAACTGCCATAAACTGGGTGTTTGTATTCATCAAACCAAGGTAGGTAGAGAACTTAGCCACAAACAAGGAAAAGGAAGTGAGTGTGATGAACACAGTTATGTGCTGAGGTACACTATATTGCAATTAGTTCCGTTCTGAAGCAGAACAGCATTTGATAGGAAGTGCCATTTAATATAAGGGCTGATACTAATTGAAGAGGACTGGAGACAGCTAAGATTGGCAGAGTATACCTAAGATCAGAGAGACTAAGATACTGGTAGCTATATGAAAGAGGCACAAATACTGTGTGTGCAGAGATTGAATGACAGTAAGAATGTCAGAGCTTTCAAGTATCTGGGTAGTGTAGCAAAAAAGGAAAGTTCTCTGAATAATGAAGTGAAGGGAAGGTTGTAGTGTGTTGAGGGCAATGACTCACACCAGAAATGTGAATAAGAAAATCAAAAAGGGCATTGGCTGATATTGTGTTGGTATGAACTGTTATGTATGGAAATGGTCCCAGGACATTTTTTTTTCTAATGAGAAATACCTGAAAGCATTGGAAATTAGCTGTTTGATAGGTTCATATGGAGTTACCAGGTGGAGTAGATAGACAAATGACTTGAGTAGGCCTATTGGAGAAAGAGAGTTTTGAGGTAAAGGTTGTGTTAGTTGTGGAGAGAAATATATTCATGTGTTCATGTGGTGACCATATGGAAAGGATGAAGGATGCAAAGCTAACAAGAGAATGAAGTGGCTGAAAGGCACAGAATGGGTAAACCATGGACCAGATGAATATATGGAGGATAAGTGTGAAGAGGGAAATGAACTCTTTGGAAAGGGTATAAGAGGACAATCTCCAGTGAAATGGGAGGACAGAGTACACGAGTATGTGAGGGAAAGGGGTGTGAGTAGAATGAGAGGACTTGAGCAAGCTCTAGTCCTCTCTTTTGCCGTGGCCATCCCCTGGAGGGAGTTCCTAGGAACAGGCGTCAGAGATAGATAGATATGAAAGAGTTTTACGGGGAGAGGAGTGCTTGGAGATTCTGTTGTGGCCATGCCACCATGTACTGCAGCATTAGATGAGAAACAGGATGACAAATTCCTATTAAGCTTACTTTAAAAATGATATAAGAATATTCGCTGAAAATTAAAGAAAACAGCACACAGAAGCATGTATGAGTAACTATTTCAAAAAGTAACCCCTGAAATTATATGAGATATGTGGTAAGTTTCAAAAAAATGAATGAACTTCGGCAACATAAGATGTTTCAAGAATGTATATACCTGACATAAGAACATAATTCAATTACACAACATACCTTTGTATAAATTCAAGTGTGGCATCAGCCTCAGTAGGGTAACAAATATTGAATATATAATATGAAGAAAACAGCATTGACACCCCAACAGTGAAGCTGGTTATTTTGTTGTTCACAATTATTCCATCGATGGCAAGCATAAATCTTTCTGCCATCAACAGTGAATCACCTGAAAATAATATCCGAGATTAGAGCAATTTGTATGTTCAAGATGTTTTTTGTTCACTATGGAAACATAATTACCGGGTACTTTAATTATTCAATCAGGTTAACATCAGATGATTCTACCAGTCTCATGGAAAGCTCTCATTCCAGAGTGAAGGGGTTGAAAAGGTCTAATTGGTTAATGTACCGGGTATATGGCTAGTCAATACAACATACTTTGTTGTTGCATAACCCCAGTCAGTCGGTGCAACTTACCCATCTACCACAGGCAAGCAATCACTACTGCAAGGTTATCCTGTGCAGCAAACTCATGTTCCCATGTGACAGACAGCACCCCACAACAGTGAGGTGCAGGGAAAATTGTTAAGGTTGGGCTCCTGGATGGAAGCTGCAGTTGCATATTCCACCCAGTTAACAGGGGCACCTTGGTGGGCTTCACGTCACCCCGAGGAAAGGGAAAGGCCAAGACAGAGAGGAAGGACAGCAAGCATAAGGGAAAAAGAAGGAAAGAAGGGACAGTTGAAAAGCCAAAAGTAATTGACTTGGGACCGAAGGGACACCAAAACCCTTTAAGTATTGTTCACATGCCTGCAGACAATACCCCCCTACGGGGGCAATACAACATACTAAAACAGTATAGTAAAGAAGAGGGAAGTACAGTTGAGAAATGTGATGAGACAGAAGTGTACAGGATAGAATGAAGATGCTGGATGGGCATAGAAGATGGAAGATGAAGAGAGACCACTCACCCACACATTGAGTTTCAATACATCTCACATACATAAATGAAAAAAACTACTTTTCCCTTACCAACAGCTATTAAGCAAGGAGTTTTCTGAAGACGAGTCTCCAATTCTTCTTCTGCCACTGGTGCCTGAAAGAAGTACAGATTAAAAAAGAAAAAGAAAAGAAGAAAAAAAAATTTCGTGCACTTTTCATACAGTAATCAATATACCTTACTGAGAGACAAAGCTTATTTTACACATGCATGTGTAGTATTTCAGCATCTATTTACATCTGACAAATAAATAATACGGTAGCTAGAAGTTAAAAACAATACACACATGCAGTTATGAACAACTCACAGGTACAGAAACAGGAGAGAGCTTAGGACACACACACAGACCCGGACAGCAGCCTATGAGTCAACCTATAATGAGTACAGAATACAATTAAATACTTAAGTGCTAATGTATACTATACTTGGTACCGTACTATTCTACAGGGAGTACAATTTAGTAAATACACACAGAGGAGCATGATAACAGTCCCACACAATCATAATATTGTAGGCCAAAATTCAGTACTGTACCATATCTCAGTTATTCTAGTGAATAGAGTTTTGTGATTCCAAATATAAATATCAAGATTTACTAAGCCATGCATGAACTAATGAAAATCAAACTCAGAACATACCTTCACTACCTGAACTAAAGAGGTCTCATTTTCCTTGAAATGAGAGGTAACTGCTGCTATTATGGCTGGGAATTCTGGGGATCTGTTATTTAGTAAGATCTTTGACTCCAACAGCTGATCATGAATTTGTCTTATATTCTTGGTTTGCTCTCCCTGCATCCACTTCAATATAGTAGCACTATTCTTCACAAGACTTTCTTCTATTTTCTCTCTGATCTTAATTCCTGTCAACATTTCAAAATGTATGAACATGCCACATGGCTCAAAGAGAAAAGGCCACTCATTTTGCATATTGTTCATACTGTAAGCATGTTCTAAAATTTCTTGTCTTTGCAACTTATATGTTTCCTTCATTAAGTCTTCCACATCCTCACTAACACTGAAAAGGTATTTCTCCTTTAAAACATTTTTCTTTTCTTTCTGTGATTCCTCTGACGCTCCAGCAGGGTAGTCAGCTGGCAAGAAGTTTATACACCCATATGAATCACAAGATTTACTTAACTTGGTTTCTTCAACATTTGTAGTAGTATCATTTCCTTTACGCTTGAGGGAACTTTCACTTGATTTTCTGCTAATGTTTTCAAATCGAAGAATTAATTGTTTCAGAATGCTGTCATACCCAGTTCCTATGATACTTCCCTCAATTTCGTCTTGAAAACTATTTGGGTATTTGTTCACTATTTTTTGAGCTACTTTTGTGAGGGTTTTTTTACCAGGTTTGACAGTTATCTTGGTTATATCATCAACTATTATTCTAATCATCTCCCTCCGTGCTTTTGGCATGGGTCGTGAACCTTTTTGTAATAATTCCATCAAGTCCTTTTTTGGAAGTCTTCCCCAAGGCACTTCATAATCATCAGCCCATGTAGGACAGATGTTATCTTTCATCACATTATTGTCTAGGGGTGATAATCTAGCAGTATCGACGCCTTATAGAACGACCTCTTTTGGAGCACTGGTGGATGCGTTACATTCAGTCTTTTCTGAAAAATGAGGTTAATATTGTAACAATGAATGACACATCTAATGCTATCATACATACGTACATATAGGCTACCCAGGCCATTTTCCCTCTAAATGGGAGTATAACCCAAGGCAGGGGGACACACACACACACACATTTATTCAAAACTTTACCTCTTCTATTCTTCTACCCACAGCAACATGCAACTCTAAATTCTTAAAACAATCTACCTCTTCAAGCAACTCACCTTTCAAAACAATATTCATCCTCCTACCATCTACAAATCTTGTGCATCTCATTACTTTACTTTTATTTTCATTCTCTCCTCAGCCAGTTGTCTCGTTCTCTCCTCTGAATAAGCCATAAGTGCAGTATCATCTGCAACCAGTAGCTGATTCAGATTCCAATCCTCAACCTTCTGAATTCATCAGCCTCAAGCCTTTACCTAACATTCTTGCATTCTTCTCCCTTACAACACCATCCATATAAACATTAAACCACGGAGACATCAAACATCCCAGCCTCAACCCTACATTCACAGGAAACCAATCACTCACACTATTACTCACTATTACACACAATCTACTATTTACATAAAAACTTTTCACTCCTTATAACAACCAACCAACAATTCCATATACTGTATTCTCAAAACAGTCCACAGGGACTCCCTATCAATTCTATCAAACACTTTCTCCAAATGCATGAATGCCCAAAACACATTCTTACCTTTTAGCAGATATTTCTCACACCCTTCTCACAGCAAATACCTGATTTGTGCACCCCCTCCCTCTCCTATAACCACACTGCTCATCAACAATCACTCCCACTGTACCATCTCTAACTCTCCTAATCAATACCGTACCATACACCTTACCTACTACAGTACACTCAAAAGATATATCCTATCTGTACCTAGGACATTCATATTTATTACCCTTACCTTTGTACAACAGAACCACACATGCACTTGCCCAGTCAAGCAGCACCATACCAGTCACAAAACATACATTCAGCAATCTTACTAGCCACTCAACAATAGTCATTTCACAACCATTGCTGTCATATGCCCATAAATTATTATGATTCAATGCATGCAGTTACACATCAAATAATCAAAGCTAACCTACCTTTCTTCAAAGCAGCCAGTAGTCTCCTCCTTTGAATAGGCTTGAGCATGGGAATATCACTATCTTCTATATATTTAAAATCTTCTGGAGAACTGACTCCAATTTCATCTTGTAGGTGTGTCAGTATTTCATCTAATGTTGCTGGTGCCAGAGTTGGCAGAATTTCCTTGATTGTCATTTGCAGTTCTTCCATTACTGGAAACAAATTAATTAAAGTAAGTAAGTAACGGAACTAAGCTTTCTGCTGTACAGATATTTGTAATGAACCATGCTAATCATGATATTATCTGACCTTGTTTAAAGTATACTTTGGCCTTTATTAATGTAAAAGCTGTAATCCTCAACTCTTACTTAACCAGTAACTACTATTGAAATAACACAGCAAAGAGTTAGTATAATGGTAAAAAAAATTCATACAAGTAAGATATACATAACAGGTAAGCTCCAGAAAGATGTATGTGCTCAAGGTAAATGAAGGCCATGCAGTCAAAGATTATCCTGAATACTACACTCAACTTTAAGAGGGGACATCTGTTAAGGGAAATTTTAGTACTGTAGGCCTATATACTGTTCTAGTAATCGATTCCTCCAAACTATGCCAAGAAACAGAATCCCTCCTCCATAAAAGACTAGGATAATAATTATATTTCATTGCAAAGCTAGGATGGTAAATAGACTCCAGTTTGGCAGTACATGCGCCTACATCATCAGACCACGGTGCAGATGACACACTGGGTGGTAAAACAGAGGGTGGCTCCCCGTAGGGGGGTTTGGCTGCTAATATGTGAGCAATACTCAAAGGGTTTTGGTGTCCCTTCGATCCAGAGTCAATCCTTTTAGCTCTTCAACTGTCTCTCGTTTCCTTCTTTTTCCCTTATGTTTGCCGTCCCTCCTCTCTTTCTTTTCCTTTCCCATCCATGGGGGTGACGTGAAGCCCACCGAGGTGCCCCTGTTAACTGGGTGGAATATGCAACTGCAGCTTCCACCGTGGAGCCAAACCTTCACAATTTTCCCTGCACCTCACTGTTGCGGGGTGCTGTCTGTTGCATGTGAACATAAGTTCACTGCAAAGGGTAACCTTGCAGGAGCGATTGCTTGCCTGAGGTAAATGGGTCAGTTGCACAGACTGACTGGGGTTATGCAACAATAACAACAAATAATACAGGGTGGCAGACTCATGGTAGAGCAATATCATCATGGTTTACTCATGTGTGGCGATTAAATGCACCAATAGGAAGAAGCCAGGATGTACACTATAATTTTATCATTACCCAACTGACTAACATTTAAATCATCTCTGGATTGATGCAGTGAAATGAAGGACTGGCAGCATAGTATGCTAGGCAGCGCATTTCATCTCTGGTGTTTCCTGTTATGTAGAGCCTTATTAATGTGTACAAAACTTTTTTTAGGATTATATTAAGAAGTTTGAGATGGATTAGGAAATTCAACAAGATATTAGAGCGTAACGGGATCACTGCACTGACAAAAGAACGCTATGCGGCTCCTATGGCACCTCTTTGTCTTGCCACCCAAACAAGGCAGGTAGCCTCAAACAGACAATGGAGAATTCATCTCATTCCAAATTAGTATAAATCCCTACTTGTCTTCATCCAAGTTGTTCAAAAAAATACTTTTTCTTAATTCAAATAATATAGTAATCTTAGAATATCTTGAGGGTTGGGCATGATATGATTATGCACACACAGAAAATGTTACACAAGAAAGACAACTGTCTCCTGTATGTTGAAACAGTCATGCGAATGATAGAAGGGACGTCATGCGCAAAGGGTCTATAGGCTTCTTCCCTTAAGCAAATATGTATGGTGCTGCAGTGTACCAGTAATTATCATAATGGTGCCTCATGATCATAGGCATTTACTGTATGCAGCTAAAGTATTTCTGAAGGAATCTTTCAGTGGAGTAGTAACTGGATGACTTCATGTTTATTTCCAAGACTAAATTTTTTTCTGTTATCTATATCTATGAAAAATAATAATAATAATAACTTAAGATGAGTATTTGTGTGTAGCCTATGGAACTAACCTGTGTTGCAGCGTTAAAGGAACAGAAGTTGGAGCTACTATTACTGTATCTGCACTACTATCACTTCCATAAAGTTCTTCCTCTTCCTTTTGTCCTACTTCAATTTCAGGTATCTGTAGTTCTTGGACTAATAATATCTGGTAAGGTACTTTTCGTACCAAATGCCAATCTATCTCAAATATTCTCCCTCTTCTACATTTCATGGTTTATGGTACTTCATCTGCAGAAAGTATAGAAAAACCAAAGATTTAGTACTGCGTATATATATATATATATATATATATATATATATTAATTCACCTACAGGCACAAGTACTGGTGCAGTATAAAAATACAGGGCATCAAACTAAAAGTACATGCTCATAAAAAAATGCAAAATTGTGAAACGGGATTGTGGAAGAGTACTGCAAAATTCTGGCAACAACTAATGCATGCATCTGAAACATGGACATGGAAAAGCACAAAGCAGTCAATATGTGCAACTGAAATAAGCTATGAAGGAAGCATGTGTGCTAACAAGACGGGATGGAAAGCGATGAGTGTGCCCAAAGCCAGGTGGAGTAATTGTGTGAGATCAAGGTGTCGGGTCTACAGTGGCTAAATAAAACTTGCATTAGTACAATGAAGTGGTTTGGGCAAGTGGAGAGAATGCAGGTGAGGGAGTTTATAAACATACCTTTATGACACTGAGTGCTTCAGTGAAATCATTAAAGATTTCCCAGTTTTGTAGGCATTCAAAGGATTATAATCAAGTAACATGGTTAACTCAACACATGTGTATGAACTGGTGACTGATGCAGACAATGCCGGCACTATGTATACCTGTAAATCCTCGGAGAGTAAAGCTTCATGTTCCTGGACCAAAAAGTAAAGCTTATTAAGTTGAGTAATGATTATGAACTCAATTTCTCCAAGTAAGAGGCCATGCTCACTTTTTTTTAGCAACAAAAAGTTTCCTTTTCTATAAACAGTTCCTTTACAGGTCACTTCTAAACTCACTTCAGAATCTTCAGAAACTTGGGTTAACTGAATGGCAGATTGGATAGCTTTATTATAGGAATTTACTGTAATTGGCATACTTTTCTTCACAATGATATCATCTTGGAAAAATGATACTGCCTGTTTATATGCTAACATAAGCTGATGCTTCTCAGCTAGAGTCTTGCAGACATTTATGAAATTCTGAGAATGCTTAATACATTGCTTAAAGTAAGAATGCTTGCTCTCAAACCTTAACGTCCACATACGAATTAAAGGGCCATATTCTAAAATTAACCTTGGATAATGTTTCAAGAAATGGTGTTTAGGCTTCAGCTTTTCATTTGGAAAATTAATTTTCCGATCAAGATATTCATCAATTAGGACAGATAAGTGAGCTACATCTGACTCTTTGATCTCAGGGGCAAAAACTAATTCAGTAATATTTCGCAGTAGTAAAAACATCTGCCAGTATGGATCACTTGCATCCCTGATTCTGTCATGCATGATAATAGGTAATAAGCGAATGAAATTCCAGTTTTGTATGGCCTGACCACCTAGTTTTTCACCATTTATGCTTACCTGAGAGGGTTTGGAGCTAGCATCTGTTCCAATGTAAGGAAACATGACCAATCTATGATTTAGTTCTTCATAGCTAAACCAATGATTCACTGTAATCAAATATTTAAGAATCATTGCAGCGTCATATGTTCCTATGCCCTCCAAAATATCATGAGCTATACATGGAGGTAAACCTCCATCAGCAACATGAAAAAAATTTAAAGAATTGAATATGGAATTAAACTTTATTCCACAGACACTATGTAATGATTCATTCATTTCAAGTATTGAAAGGGCTTCATTGTAGTTTTGGGAAGTTCTTCTTGAGCTTACTTTCAATGGATCACTATGAAAATCCTTTGAGGTAATAGTACAGTACCGGCAAAAATACTCGACTGTACTGAAATTTTCTGTAAAGCCACCTATTCCATGGGAACCTAAGTTATCTCCAGTAATGAAACAAACAGAACCCTTTAGGATTACGCTGCGTACTTTGATGCCATTACTTTCCAGGTCTCTCAGATCTTCCACTAATTTTCCAAATATTTTGTTATGTCCAAACTGTTTCAAGTCTACTTCCTTGCAGAGCATAACTAATAATGTATTGTCCACCACTGAGCGGTGATGCGGTCTAAAATTAGCAAGTGTCATGTATACACCAATAACTTTGTGCTTTTTTCTACTTGATGCAAGGGGATTGCATATTTCAAATGCATCCTGATACAATATTATTCTTAAAGCATTTGGATTTTCTTTAAAAAACACTTTGTTGTTAAATGATGATCCATCTGTTATATCACTGAAGCAATGCATTCTGGGAACAGTACCAGTACTGGTGGTTTGGTTTTCTGACATTTCTGTAGTTTTTAATTCTTTCCAAACTGATTCATCATGAAGAAGAGATGCCAGTGTCTCTTTGACAGGTATGTACTGTAAAGTACATTCCTTGTTTTGCTTGTTTTTCCCTAAAGTAATGGACCGAGGCTGAACATGTCTAAAGTGCTCCTTGAAATACTGATTACGACAATGTTCTGACCGTAACAGCCCGCTGCTGCACTCGTGAAATAAGTCTGAATTCTTTATATGGTTGATTACTTCCCTTATTTTCTCTTCTTCAATATTCAACTCCAGTAAGGAACTGCCTAGCTTTCCTACTGAATATGACATTGAAAGAAAATGCATCCTCTGAAATTCTTCTGCAATATTTTGAGTAACCGAAGCTGGCAACAAATGCTTTGACTGTAATTTTAGATAGAAAAGTGCCATATTTTTTTCAAATAATTTTTTTTCTTCATCAGTCATAACTTCCTGACTGCTAGTTTCATTAAAAGCAGTAGCTTGCATTTCACTGTCTATTACAGTGTCACAATCCAAGTTATGTGTTTCAGAACTACACCCTTCAGATTCTGCGGTTTCGTCAGATACCGGTATATTACTACTACCAACTAAAGTAACTTTATATCTGTGACATCTGGTTATATGAGAAGAAAATGATGACTTTACTTTAAATGTTTTGGAACAGTTTTCAAAGGGACAATTTATTGTTAATCCATCTTGAACATGCTGTTTTAAATGCTGAAGCAACTCTAAAAAATCCTTACAGACTTGTTGACATAACAAAATGTCACATTTCATTTCATTTCCTTCAACAAATAAGGCCTGCGGAGCATGATGGCTTTTGCCTTGATGATTCCTGTATATATGTGCCTTTAAGCCTGTGTAGGAGAAGAACTTTCTTAAACATTTTCTAACTGGGCAATGAAATGACACCTTATATTCACTCGAATGTAACATACAATGATTTACATAACCTTTCACTGACTTTGACACATGACTACATAGATGGCAAAAAAATTCAGGGTCCATTATGACTGGTTCAGCAGAGAACTGCTACTGGTAGTACACAGAAGTACAGTAATTAGTAGCCTACATGGGGCAGAGAAATAACATTGAATTAAAACTCTCACCGGTAGAAGACGGGACTCTTGCTCTTCAATATACTCTTACTATTTTCTGGTTATTTTATTCAGATGGAAATCATGGTAAATTTTCAGTTTCAGACTTCTCTGGAATGTTGTTTTTCATATATATATATATATATATATATATATATATATATATATATATATATATTTAGACAGTTCTAGTCACTGGAAATTATTTTAATTTTACTTGACCAACTGACCGACCAACCAACCCAGCCTAACCTAACCTAACCTAATTTGCAGAAGAAATAGGCTACCATAAAAAAAAAACTTTCATAGGAATGTATAAAATACCAAAAGACTGTATAAAAGAACAATGAATTTCTGAGATGTACGAAACTGAAATAATACCGGATTCAATACTAAGGGTGGAGGGATAAATATGACTTCCAGGCTTCGACTCAGCAGTACAGAACTCTACTAACAACTACATTTGACTGGAAATAGTATGAATAAAGGTGCAATGACATAACCCAGAGTAAAGGAGTTAACCTAGTTCAAGAGGAAAAGCTGTTACGGTAGGGGGAGATAAGCTGTGTCCATGTTGTCCTCTCTAAGTGATCGAAATTACTGCATCAGGCTATAAAATCTTACACCAGTCACTAGTTACAATGAACAGTCAATTACAATCAATAAAAATACCTATATTTACTTTAGTGCCACAAAGTAAGGAAATCCTCTTCTCGCTGCCCCAGTGCCTTGGCGCCTTTTGAAAGCTTGTAAACAGAAGGAGTAAACAAAAGCCGTGCTCTATGCGTTATGGTATACTAAGCGTTGATAAACAAACATGCACACAAATAAAAATATAAATTTTTTTCTTACCTTTTATACTAGCTTTTTTCATTGTAACTCATTTCCATGACGCTGGTTACTCGCAGATTAACAGGCGAACGTTGAATGATTTGAAGTATTACCCGTAACTTTTTTGTATCATTGCAGCTTCTTACCTATTTTTTTCATATCCAAAATATTATGAATATTCCACGAAACTAAATTATGTAGTATTATCAGTGCACACACTACCCTCTAGTTGAGTGACAGTAAGAATTGGCAACTCCTTAATTCTCAAGTTTCCACATACTGCCAATCATTAGAGTATCATTGAAAATAACGCATAATGTAAAGTATGCGAATTTTCTTTGACTTTTTTCACAACTAGCATACAGAGTGGTACAATAATGACTTTTTATAAAGAACAAAACAGAGATATACTGCATATATAAGAAAATAGATATATGAATAGGACCTACGGAGGAAACCCATTAAATTGGAATACAGTTAAATATTCGTATAAATTTCAGGCGATCTTCCGTAAAATTTCAGACATTTCTCAACCCTGTCCGTAATAAATACGGAAACTTATATGTGTTTTACATATGATGTATATTCTCCTTTGAAAGTACGGATGAACAGCCGTAATTTGCATAACCGCATATTTTCCGTTTCTAAAAAAGGAGAATTTTCTGTAAAATAACCGTTTTTTCAAGCACCATGGTGCTTGTAAGAATTTAGACATAAATACTTCATCGGACTGAATAGGTTAAGCGATATGCATACCCTTTTTACTCTAACTCGGCCTACAATTTCATCTCCCTATCTTGAATATGAGTTGTAGAAAAAGATTATTGCTCGAATATGATGCTAGTCAGCAAGAAATGGAAAAGATGCAGAGCCATAGCATTGCCTTTTTCTGCCCCTGGGGTACGCGAAATTAACTGCGAAAGGACGAATATCTGGGCCAAATTAGAGTAAAAACAGTTTAGTGACATAACAGCACGGCGGAGAAACGAATTTGTAAAACCACTTAAACTTTTCGAAGCTCCTGTAGTCGCCAGCACCATCTGTCGGCGCCAAGGTGTCTAGGAGGCGGGAGAGGGAAGCACGGAAAAACACGCCACATTTCCAGCACGGAGGGAAATGGACCCGAATTCACAGACATACTTACATGTTTCCTCTCGTAACTTTTAAAGGGAGACTGAGGAAGAGATGGAGGGATGGGGTGGGGAGGCATATTTATGAGAGCTGCGAGGCGGCGGGAGGGGGAAGCTTGGAAAAACACGCCACAGTTCCAGCACGGAGGGAACGGGGTCCGGATTCACAGACAAACTTACCACAAAATTCATCTCGTAACTTTGAGTTGATGTGTCAGAAAGCAATGAAAGTACCTCCAGCTGTTTGGCCATGTGGAGAGAATAGAAAATGAGAGATTGATTGCGAGGGTGTGTGAGAGACAGATGAAAGGGGGGAGGGGAAGGTGGAGACTGGGGAGGTATGTGAGAGGAGGTGTGTGAGTTGTAGACAAGGCAACCTAATGGGAGAGGACAGAGTGACATGGAGACAATTCGTTTGTGTCCACCCCTTCCGGGATTAAGGAGTCTGTCCACAGATAAATAAATGCCTTTATTTTTAATTGTAGGAAGAAAGAAGGATATGAAAAGAATTTGTACAGCGTTCTCCGTTTCGCTCTCCACGCGCGCCGGTCTTCGCGCGCACACACACACACACACACACACACACACACACATGCTAGTGTCAATTTTCATTTTTTAACCAATATTAACCCCTTCAGTCATGTCACATGTGTTCTTACCTGATTGTTCTTACCTAACTGTATCTTTACAGGAATGAGTCAAGCTCGTACTGTCCCCAATGCTGCCAGATACCGGGAAATTTCACTGTTTGGGGGAAATTCAAGTCGCTACAAGGAAACAGGGAAGAAAATTCAAAATACACCAAAACCTTGGGAAATTCGAAAGATACTTAGATTTTAGAGAGAGAGAGAGAGAGAGAGAGAGAGAGCAGAAGGCAGTGGAGGTATGAGAGGGGTGAGGTATTGGCTAGGGGTGGTAGGGGGGGCAGATAGGGTAAGGAAGGCGAGGTCCAGGGGAAAGGGATTACAGATCACGGCACAAGGACGGAGAGAAACAAGGGACAGGTGAAGTGGGAAGTCCTTAGGGAGAGGGAAAGAATGTTGGGTAAGGAAATACAGGTCACAAGGGGAAAAGGATTGCCGATCCCAGCACAGGTGTGTGTGTGTGTGTGTGTGTGTGTGTGTGTGTGAAGGACCCAGTATTCAAAAACCTCAAAGCTTTAGACTCACAAAATGTACTGATGAAAACTGTCCCATCTATTGCCTCATTAGTGGCTCATTTCCTAAACCTGGTGCCTGAAAATGACATAAACAAGATAGACAGTGAGCGGCGTTTACTCAGAAGGACAGAACTGAATGTAATACATGATATTAGTGCTTACGAATTCCAGCAAAAAATTGGCGACTTGAAAAAAAGTGATGCTACACCATTATTTCCACTTGTTGGAAATTTTATGAAAAAAATGCCGTGTTTGCCTCATTCAAGTGCAAGTGTTGAAAGGATGTTTTCGAAAGTGAACCTAATGAAAACCAAAGTTAGAAATTCACTGAACACAGAAGCATTAAATGGAATGCTTCATGCCAAGAAAACTTTTGAAACTTTATCTGCTTACAACTTTGAAATTACACAATTCCACTTGGAGCTTATGACAGCTGACATGTACAGAACGAGTAATTTTCAGCAAGAATAGCTCGCTTTTTAAGGTATGTAATGAACTATAAGAGTTTGCACTGATGACAAGATTATAACACTGTATATATATCAACGTAAAGGTGACAGGGAAATAAAAGGCCAAACAGAGAAATATTGTAGGTGAATCAAGGGAACGTCTGGCAGCTCGATCTGGTGGCACTGACTGTCCCGTGTCTTAAACCATTTTTGTCGTACATATCCTTAAATTTATGAATTGTCTTGGCACACACTATTTCATTCGGCAGTGCATTCCACTGATCAGTTGCTCTGTTTGGGAAACTAAATTTCCTTACGTCTTTATAGCTTCTCTTTTTATGCATTTTTTTTTTTTTTTGCAGTGTCCTCTTGCTCATGCATTCCCATAGATTATGTAATCATTTATATCTATTTTCTCCTTCCATGATATGCATTTATATACCATAATCATGTCTCCTCTTTTCCTTCTCTCCTGTAGTGTAGGTAGATTCAGTTTTTCTAGTCTTCCTTCGTACCTTTGATCCCTTAAGCTTGGTACCCATCTTGTAGCTGCCCTTTGTACTTTTTCAATCTTCTCTATGTGTTTTTTGAGATGAGGACTCCAGACTACTGATGCATACTCCAGGGTTGGTCTGATGAATGATGTTATTTCCTTCTTAGCATGTCTTCATTTATGTATGTGAACGCTATTCTCATATTTGCAAGCAGTGTATACATGTTCCGTACCTTCTCACTAATGTGGTCAGCCGGAGATAGTCTGTTATTGATAATCACACCTAGGTCCTTCTCTCTTTCTGATGTGTGTAGGGTTTAATTTCCGTAACTTATAATCCCAATCAGGTCTTTTTCCACTTTTACCAAACTTGATTACAGTACATGACACTTGTCCACATTGAATTCCATTTGCCATGTATTGCTTCATTCATTAAGTTTATTTAATTCTTCTTGTAGCTCTTTACAAGAGTGTGCATTAGTACTTTTCCATTGCATATCTGCATCATCAGCAAACATATTTAGATAGCTTTCATTTCCAATGTTACTGTCTATATCATTTATATACACTAAAAACATGATTGGTGCCAGCACTGAGCCCTGTGGAACTCCACTAGTCGCTTCTGTCCATGATGAGTAATTTCCCCTTAGGACTGTACTCATCTCTCTTTTTCTGAGAAAATCTTGCATCCAACAATACAGTTTGCCTTGGATTCCTCCTTGATGGTACAATTTCCATAAAAGTCTTTGGTGCAGTACTATCAAGCTTTTCTTATAAGCTTTTCTAATACCTTGCTTACAACACTGGTTAGTGATACTGGTCGGTAGTTGAGTGGAATTTGTCTATTCCCTTTCTTGAATAAGGGAACAATGTTTGCTTTCTTCCAAATATCAGGTACTTTACCTTGTCTCAAGGATTTCTTGAAAATTAAAGATAATGGTTTACTTAACTCCTTTGCACATTCATGTTGCACCCAACATGAAATTTCATCAGGACCATTTGCTTTTCCTCTGTCTAATTTACTTAACTCCTCCTCTATTTCTTTTACTGATATTTGTATATCTGGTAGTATGTGTGGGCATCCATATTCCACATAATACCTCTTAAAATTATTTTCTTCTGTAAAAATTGATTGGAAATTCTTATTCAGTGCTTCGCAAATATCCTTCTCTTGTGTATAGGTGATCCCCTCATCCGTAATGGATTGTATTTTATCTTTTACTTTGGTTTTGCTTCTGATGTAGCTGTAAAAAAGCTTTGGTTGATCACTACTTTTATTTATGATATCCTCCTCAAACTGTTTTTGGGCTTCCCTCCTTATTCTTGTATAATCGTTTCTTGCCTGTTTATAGATGTTATATGCCCTTTCACTATTGTGTCTTCTGTGTCTATTCCACAACAAATCTCTCGTTTTCTTTTGATTTTTAAAATTCTGTATTGAACCATTTCTTTATTTTCTTTTCTGCTTCTTTGTGCTGTGGGATGTACTTCTGGACTCCTATTTCATAAAGTTCACAGAATTTTTTGTATATAGCATTTAAATCTTGTCCTCTAAGCTCCTTTTCCCAATCAGTTTCTAAAAAGTTCTTCTTTAGGTCATGATAGTTTCCCTTTTAATAGTTTAGGCTCTTTTTGTAACTGTCACTGCTGTTAACTATGTCATATGTAATCCTGAAGTTGCAAATTAGTATTGCATGGTAACTTTTGCCAAATGGAGGGTGATATATTAAATTGTCAATATCGGAGGGGGGTGCAAGGAACAGCGTGGTGGACTGAAGTGGTGAGACAGGCTGTGGCACAAAAGAAGAAAGCATACAATGAATGAATGAGAAGTAGGGGCGTGGAAGAAGTTGAGAGACGGAAAAGAGAGTTATATGTAGAAAGAAAGAGAGAGGTGAAAAGATTAGTAAGAGAGAGTAAGAAGAGAGTGGATGAGGAATTTGGAAGGAATTTGAGTGTAAAGTGGAGGGACTGTAAGAAAATGCTCTGGAATGAGGTGAAAAGAGTAAGACAGGGTGGAAGTGAAGTTAGCAGGGGAGTGAAAAATAAAAATGGTAGATTACTAGTGGAGAAGAGAGAAAAAGTGAGCAGATGGAGAGAACACTTTAAGGAATTGTTGAACATAGAGGATGGAAGCAATGCGAGTATAAGTGGCTGGAGAATGGCTGGGAGAAGGAGGGAGGTGAGAAGACAGGAAGAAATCAGTAGGATAGAAGTTGTGGAAGCAATGAAGAAAGTTAAATCGGGGAAAGCCTCAGGAATTGATGGAGTGTGTGGTGAAATGCTGAAGCATGGGGGAGAGATAGTAGTAGAATGGATGTGGAAGATGTGCAGATTGGCCTGGGAGGAAGTTAGAGTCCCGGAGGATTGGAAGTCAGGTATAATTATTCCCTTGTACAAAGGAAAAGGGGAAAAAGAAGTGTGTGGTAATCATAGGGGCATTTGTCTTCTTAGTATAAAAGGAAAAGTGTATGGTAGGATACTTATTGACAGAGTTAGAGAAAGAACAGAGAAATTAGTTGGAGAAGAACAGGGTGGCTTTAGGAAGGGAAGAGGTTGTGTAGATCAGATATTCATTCTTAGATCTTTAGTGGAAAAGTTTCTAGAGAAGGGAAAGAAGTTGTATGCGGCTTTCATGGATTTGGAGAAAGCATATGACAGGGTGGATAGACAAGGATTGTGGAAAGTGTTAAGAATATATGGAGTAGATGGGAAGTTGTTGAATGCTGTGAAGAGTATGTACGATGGTGCGAAGGCTGCAGTGCGTGTGGATGGTGAACTAAGTGAATTTTTCTCTTTGAAAGTTAGGTTGAAACAGGGATGTGTCATGTCTCCATGGTTGTTCAATCTGTACATGTATGGGGTAATAAAAGAGGTACAAGGTAGGGTAGTGGATGTTGGAGTGGCCTTGGTGAGAGAGGATAGTGTTTGGAAACTCCCTGTACTGTTGTTTGCAGATGATACTGTGTTGTTGAGTGAAGACGAAGGGGAGCTGCAAGGCTTGGTGAATGAGTTTGGGAGAGTGTGTAAGAAACGGAATCTAAAGGTGAATGTAGGGAAGAGTAAAGTGATGGTCTTTGAGAGAGGTGAAGACAGTGAATGTACAGCGAGGTTGGATGGTGAGGAACTGGAAAATGTGAGTACGTTTAAGTACTTGATTAGTGCGATGAGTAAAGATGGATGTTTGGAGGGTGAAGTGCTTGAAAGGGTACAGCAGGGAAGAAAGGTTGTTGGTTCTTTGAAAGCAGTGATAAGAAACAGGGAAGTGAGCATGGAAGTGAAAAAGTTACTACATGTCAGTATTGTGATACCAACTCTAACTTATGGAAGTGAAGCTTGGACATTGTTGGAAGGACACAAGTCAAGAGTGAGAGCAGTGGAAATGAGTTATTTAAGAGGAGCCTGTGGAGTCACATGGAGAGACAGGCTGACGAATGAGGATATAAAGAAGCGTTGTGGTGTGGATGTGGATGTGATAGGAAGCGTTAGGAGGAACACACGGAGGTGGTTTGGCCATGTGGAGAGGATGGAGGGTGAATGACTGACGAAGAGAGTGTATGTGGGGGATGTGGAGAGGGGAAGAGGGAGGAGGAGGCCGAGGATGAGATGGAGGGATGGGGTGGAGAGGTATATGAGAGAGGGGGTGAGTTGGGAGCAGGGCAGTGAAATGGCAGGGGACAGGGCGACTTGGAGGCGATTTGTTTGTGGCCACCCCAAACGGGATTGAGGCGTCTGGCAATAGATAGATAGATAGTTTTCTTGCCTAGTAAATATAAGATCTAGCACTGAGGTACATCGAGTCCTCTTTTTCTGGTACTTTCCCTTACATGTTGCGTTAGGAAAAATTCCTGCACGAGATCCAGTAGCGTTTGGTTCCAACAGCTTTCATGGCTTATTATATCTAGAGTATTCCAATTTATATTTGTATTAAAATCTCCAATTAGTATAATTCTTTCCGATTTCTCTTCCATTCTATGGAGTAGTGCCCTTAAATTCTGAATTGTACACCCTGCCAGATCCTCATATTCGCCTCTTTCCCATGTGTTTGATCTGGGTGGCATGTACAAATTGGCTATAATTACTTTCCATTCAGATGTATTAATCTCTACTGCAATCACTTCTACTTGTGAGGGTATATCTAGTTCTATTTCTTTGACTTTTAGAGTTTTCTTTGTTACTCTTATAATTCCTCCTCCTTTTTTTTAAGTTCCTATCTCTTCTCCATATATTGTATTCCTCTAAGTTTAGGATGTCATTTGATATCCTTGGTGTTAATTTTGTTTCAGTCAGGCATATTATATGTGGTTCATTTTCTCTGATATAATCATTCATCTCTAATATTTTAGATACCATTCCATCCACATTTGAGTACATCAACTTAATCATCTTGTTTATATACTTATCATGACTTGGTTCTACTACCGCCCTCCTTTTTATTCTCTCCTGTTTATGTACCACTTTCGTACCTGCAATCTAAATACTTTGTAAAAAAAATGTATTCTTCTCCTCCTCTGATCTTCCCTCATTTTTTGTTTTTGCTTCCTCCCTCTTCTCTTTCAGTAATTCCAGTTCCTCTTGTGTTAGGCATCCTTTTATCCATACATTCTTGAACTCCTCTTTTTCCATTAGTTTCTTTGCATTTTTTAGTATCTCCTCCACAGTGTTTACACTCTGGAAGGTTACCTTTAGGGGCCCTGACTTCTTTCTCTCATATTTCCCTAGCTTTTTGTGTTCCTCTGTGTTCTTAGTACAGATTTCCTGTGATACTTCCTTTAATATGCTCATTACATTTGCCATCTCCTTTTTGTCTCTCGAGATCTTGTTTCTTATTTCTTCCTCTTCTATACCGGTGGTTACTATAGATTTGTTGATATCTGCTGAATCTCTGACTAATTTAGGATTGTTTTGGATCATTCTTTTCACATCCTTTTTAATGCTGTTTTCTTCCACCCTTGTTTCTAAGTCTTTCTTTACTTTCACCATTTCAGCATAAGTGGTTTCCACATCATTTTTGTAGCTTTGCACCGCTTCATTCACCTGTGTTATCTTCTCCTCAATATCACTACTCTGATCTATCTGATTGCTTACTTGCCTAATTGTCTCTGTATCATTTTTGAACTCTTCCATAATACTCTCGGGGTTGACTACTGTACTTGCCATTTCACTAATTTAACCCACTTCTACTGTCAGCTCATCTATTGTTTTGCCTTTCTTGTTGACTTCCTTTCCTAATTTTTCTATTTCTTCCTTCTGCAAGTGCAACTGTTTCTTAATTTCATCCATCTCATTCTGAAAAGCCATCTCTAGTCTGTTTACTCGTATTGAAAGTCTCCATTTCAACCAGTTCTTGGTAGAAATCATCATCCTTGTTTCTTCTTTTATCTCCTTTCTTTTCCAGATTGGCTTTACTAAAGTAGGTGGCAATCATGCAGTACTAAGAGCACAAATACTACTTACATTCCCTGGCGCAGAGAAGTAGACAAAACAACTGATCAGCTAATTTTGCATATTCCTGCGTTACTTTGTTTTTTCTTTACTGTTTGAACAGTCTTACTTAAAACTTCTTCTTTTCTTGTTAGAACACCATTTAGTCTAACCTGGTACAGAGCTTGATGCATATAAAGATACTAATTTAGGTATTGCCACTGGCCAGGTTGGCCAGTTACGGAGAGGTGGTGACGTGCGTCTGCTCCGCTCGGTGCCTCGTGTGTGTGTGTGTGTGTGTGTTTCACTACTAATTACTTAGCATTTATTCATTACAATATTTATTTTGTCAGGTTCTACATTCTTAAGGATTTCCGGAGGTCCCAGACTGTTTCCTGTGCTTCTTTCCACTTGTTCTACCCGGTTATTTTTCTGAATCACTCCTAAAGTAATGTGTGGTAACCTCATATCCTACAGTACATAAACAATATGGTAAACTGCTGCAATGGCCCTTCTGCAGCAGAAAGGCATATATCTGTTTTGACTAAATGATCAAATATGAACACATTCATACTTCAGCACAGTGCAAGTGCCACTTAGATTTGTAGAAGAAAAAAGCAGACAAATTAATGTCTAACAACTAAATGAGGGACAGTTAACCTTTGCTAAGTCCCAATCTTACCCCTGAACGTGTTACGCAGGAATCGAATTTATATACAGTGTACATATCTCCAGTTGTATTGCTGGATGGGTAGGGACATGGGAGAAAAAAATTTAGTTCAAGAGTCTGACCATCCCGAATATCCGACTTGAGTTCCTCTGGTATAAGGTTAGATGAGCTAGCCAGTGCATGACCGGCTTTCATGGAACTGAACTTTTTCCAGCACAAATGCAAATACTGTGAACACTTGTAGATGGCACCACAAATCCAGACCCAGTAGATCCTCCTTATTACCACCCTTATTTGTCTATTTCAGCGTTTCTTAACCTGGGTTGCTAGCATCCCCAGGGGGTGCTGAAATCAATTTTAGGGGGTGCTGGAAAATGCTGCATTATATTTTTTCTTACTGGATTTGCTTAGTATTGGCATTCTTGATTTTTTTTTTTTTGAGACTATAAAATAAACTGTCAAGCAGTACTTCACTTTACTTTAACCCTGCAGTACTGTAGCAACTGCAGTCCCAGTAACCAGATGTAGAGGGGTGCTGGACTGAGACCTTATTACAAAGGGGGTGCTGAGGTTGGAAAAGGTTAAGAAACGCTGGTCTATTTATTTATTCATCCATTCATTTATTCTTTTACTTATTACTTTTCACATCCTTTTTTTTTCCTATTAACTCCATAGTATATACATAAGAAAAGTAATCACATTTCTTTTTTACATTTGTTTATATGGTCAGGCCACAGTACCTTTCACATACATTGCCCATTAAAGTTCCATTGTTGCCTATCAAGCACAAAAACCACTTTAACCCAGTTAACAGTCACAGCTGTATGGACAATGCTGTGATATTTTTTGAATGCATCCATGGCTTTTTATTCCCCTAATTAATGGTCAGACCAGGACCATGAAAATATCTAGTATTCTGGAACGCATCCACGGGTTATAACAAAGATTTACTCTATCTTGCCTGCATTAGGGGATCTCAGCAGAATGAACCTGAAGACTGTGGCTTTGAAGTATCTGTGGATTTGAACATGTTTTGGTATTTCAACAGTTTGGGAATTTGAATAATTTGTGGATTTGTACAGTTTGGGGATGTGAACATTCTGGGAATTTGAAGAGTTTTGGTGTTTGAACAAATTGTGGATTTGTTCAGTGTGGGTATTTGAAAAGTTTGGGAATACGAACACTTTCGGGTTTTGAACACTGGGGATTTGAATGCTGCTTCACCAATACCAGCCGATCTTCTACAACACCCACTCATGTCACTTAACCATCCTTAGTAATTCCAGTCACATAAGGTCTGAATGAGACAGTACAAGCATGTATTCAGTACTGACATTGGGTATTAGCAACCAAGTAGTGACATTAGATATATACGGAGCATGCTGTGTGTAGAACGACTTTTGGGATTTGGTTAGCGGGTAGGAGACTGTCTTATATAAATCCTTAGTTCTATACAAGAAAAATGAAAACAACTGGACTCACGCAGTGCAATATCTTATTAATCCACTAAACTTTGTTGCCTTTTTTCTTCATTGTATTTCCTAATGCCTTCATTCAACTCCCTGGGCACATTTCGATTTTGATTGGTTTGAAATAGATTATGTTTTCCTTTTCACTGCTAAAAGCTTTTTTTAAGCTGAATTATTTACTCAAGTAATACCCAGAGTAAAGCACAAAATTAAAGACCTCCTCTTGCTGAAAGCGATACATTTATTTTGTGTTACCCGTTATTTACCATTTTTAATTTTTACTTGTTGCGGTAGATGGAGACGCTTACCATCCGCTCACTTGCTGGAGTACAATCTAAATATGACTCTACATTGAGTGACATGCCAAATTGTTTCTTGTATTCCAGGAAATCATTAACTGTACTGGGTGACAACTATATAACCCAGTGATGCCTGGGTGTCCAGTGGGTTAAGGAGTTGCAACTATCTGAGGAGCATAGAAGTTTACAGGTCGGGGATGGTTGAGGTTTAGTGTTCATATATAGCAATCCAGGGACGAATGAGGCTGGTCACCCTTGCCTTATATGTCGGGAGTGAGTAGCCTGGACCCGGGTCTCTATGCTTCTGATAGGGAAGTAAAGGATTGGGCAATGACTAGATGAAATTTCTTACTCGTCTCTCCCCGCTCATTAACTCGCTCTCGTTATTTTCACTAGTTCATCGATCTTTTACCGTCCATCCCCTTCACATTATTCCAGTGAGTCCATTTTCTCTTCCGTCCCAGTCATTGTATCTTTTCCTCCACTTAACATTTTTCTCTGCCTTTCCTCAATCACATGTTTCCTCCTCCCTTTGACCTTCATTTTTTCTCCCTCTTCAGTCACGGTCCTCCGACTTCCTTTTCCTCTTTCCGCTCTCATATCACTTTCCTTTTTACTCTTGTCGCAGTTCCTCGTTCTCTTTTATTTGTCAGGCTACCTCCGTCACCGAAGTTATGTATTCACTCATGTTTGTCTGTCTGTTTCTTTGTTGGCTTTTATTCAAGATGTCTCAAAGAAGTTACTGATGGATTTCAATGTAATTATTTGTGGATATGTTGACCATAACCAAAGGAAGAGTTAATAAAATGTTGGTGGTGATCAGACTTTATGTCAAGGTTCAGGACTGTTTTTGGATTGTTTGTTGTTATGTTATTTCAAAAACTTGTTAAAATTTAATGACATTTTGTGGATAAGTGGGTCATTGGCCAAGGAAGAGTATTTTAAATGTTGGCGTTGTCCAGGACAGACATTGGCGGAGGTATGCGCTCTCTGAGTGCTGTCTCCATGTTTCATGTTTTATATCAACTCTCTCTCTCTCTCTCTCTCTCTCTCTCTCTCTCTCTCTCTCTCAATTTTTCTTTCCTTTTTTTCTTCGTATCTTACTCGGGTTCTCCTACCGTCTCATCGTGCCTTCATCTCTCCCCCCCCCCTCTCTCTCAGTGCTGTCTCACCTCGCTTTCCTCCTCTCCCCCTCCCTCTCTTCTGTCTTAGGAGACATTATCTGGAGGGGCACTCGGCCTGCGAGATAAGCCGGCAAAAGGAGATAACTACTCTCTCTCTCTCTCTCTCTCTCTCTCTCTCTCTCTCTCTCTCTCTCTCTCTCTCTCTCTCTGTAAGCCCCGGTGCACACTGAATACAGATTAATGTCACGGCCAGCTCAGATATAACACACAACGCAGACAGGGAAATGGCTCATGACTGTGAAATAGAGTATACGAGGAATGCATGAGGTTGTGAGAAATGCAATAGTGAAGGTAATGATAAGAACATATCATCCATCTACTGAACTTGGTATGGGAAAGGAATTCTGTGGTACTAGATTTGGGGAGCAAGGGTAGGTGCTGTGAAGGTGGTTGGAGAGATAAGCAAAGAGGAACTATGTTCAATAGTGAAACACTCAGAAAAGCTCCAGTGGTGGATGATATTAATGAATATATGCTGTGGGCGGGAAAATGAAATCTAATTAAGTTTAACTAGGTGAAGATTTTCACCCTTTCGCAGCTCATTTCCTGTAGCTCAGTGGCGAAATAAAAAGTTGCTATGGTTGCAAATCCTTTCCATATCACTTTTTACGACTAGCATCGTGTTCTGGTGTTAATCACATACTATAGCACAGAATTGAAAATAGTGAGATTGCCATTTTATGCCAAGTTAAAATGAAAAGATTATAGCTATAGATTGGAAATGGAAGCTGTGGTTCGCCTGAATACAAGAGGAAATAAGTGAAGAGTGAAAGGGATGTGTAGGCAATTGGTAACCTATAATAAAAGAAAGGGTTTTAACAGTAATAGGCAACTGCAGAGCTCTATTATCAATAGGAGCAGAATATGGAAAAACAATGATTAATTTGTGAGGAGATAGGTGGATTCAGAGATGATAAGGGATTTCCTTACCAGATATTTGAATAAAGATGATCTCCAGAAAAGCTTTGCAAATTGATCAGATGTTTTTAGCATTCAGCCCTCAGGACTAGTTCCTGACCATCCCCCTTTGCTGAACTTTTTCAGTGTGTCAGTTACACAGAGAGTAGGCCAGCATCCTCTCCAATACAAATTTTTTTAACTATCTACACCAAACTACATGCACAGTACACACTACTCTTCCTTTTCCAAAATTCAACAAAATTAATGGCGTCTCAATACTCAGCCTCGGATTCCCCAGGGGGGGGGGGACCATAAATGCCCCCACCTTCCCCCCCTCTCCCGGTGACGACTCAAGATGCCTGGAACCACTGTCTGACTCACTTCTTCTTCATTTCTGCAACATTCACGGCCTTTCCTCAAACTTTTGCTCTGTTGAGCACCACCTCTCCTCCTCTAAACCTCACCTTCTCTTTCTGACTGAGACTCAGCTGTCTGAGGCAACTGACAGCAAACCTTTTTCTGTATCCTCCTATTTTCTCTATACTCATTTCAAAGCCAAAGGTGGCTGTTGTGTATATATACGCAACAACTTATCTTGCTCTTGTGTTCCTGAACTCGATTCTTCTGAATTCTCTACACTCTGGCTTCGGCTTTCCTGTCATTCTCTGACTAAATATATCTGTGCTGTTTACTTATCCTCTAATTCTACTGACTATCAAAAATTCTTCGACTATCTTACTTCTACGGTGGAACACATTCTATCCATTTCTCCTTTCTCTGAAATCTCCATTTTAGGAGATTTCAATGTTCACCACCACCTTTGGCTCTCCTCTCCTTTCACTGATCCACCTGGTGAACAAGCCTACATCTTTTCTGTCCTTAATGACCTAGAGCAGCTTGTACAGCTCCCTACCCGTATCCCAGACCGCCTTGGAGAGAGCTCCAATATACTTGACCTCTTCCTTACAACTAATCCTTCTGCTTACTCTGTTAATCTTTTCTCTCCGTTGGGCTCCTCCAATCACAACCATATCACCTTAACCTGTCCTATCACTCTGGTACGGCCTGTGGACCCTCCAGGGGAATGTCATCTGTGGCATTTTGGAGCCGCAGATTAGGAGGCCCTCAGGCAGTACTTCTTTGATTTTCCCTGGAATGATTATTGCTTCCATGGCCGGGGGCCATCTGAGTGTGCCTTGCACATTACGGAGGTTATTCTCTCGGGCATGGAAGCATACATTCCTTACTCGTATCCTTTGTCTAACGCAAGAAAGCCTTGGTTTAATCACGCTTGTTCTAATGCTGTCTGCAACAAGGGGAGGGCCTACAAAAGGTACCGGAGCTAACCCACACCTGAATCACATCATCATTATGTTTCTGCCCAGAATCGTGCTAAGTCTGTTCTTTGCTCTGCTAAAAATAATTTCATCCGTACTAAATGCTCTCAACTCTCCAACTCGAATTCTTCCCGCTCCTTCTGGCACTTGCCAAAAACCTTTCTAACAACATTTCCTCATCATCCTTCCCTCCTCTTTTCTGCTCTGATGGTTCTGTAGCTATTTCTCCTACTGATAAAGCAAATCTCTTCGCACAGACTTTCTCCTCTAATTCCACCTTAGACGATTCCGGTGTTGTCCCTCCAACACTTCCCCCCTCTGACTTCCTCATGGCTGACATTAAAATTTCGTCAGCTGATGTATTTTCTGCCATCACTGGCCTCAGTACTAACAAGGCATATGGGCCTGATGGAGTCTCTCCTGCTGTTCTCAAGAACTGTGCTCTTGTGCTTACACCCTGCCTAGGCAAACTCATTCGTCTTTGTCTGTCAATTTGTACCTTTCCTTCTTGCTGGAAGTTTGCTCTCAGTCAGCCAGTGCCAAAGAAGAGTGACCATTCCCAACCCTCCAACTATCGTCCAACTGCTTTAACGTCCTGTATTTCAAAAGTTTTCGAGTCAATTCACGATAGAAAAATTTTAAGGCATCTTTCCTATCACAACCTTGTTTTTGACCGTCAGTACAGGTTCCGTCAGGGACGCTCCACTGGCGATCTTCTCACCTACCTTTCAGACTCCTGGTCATCCTCCTTTCGGGACTTTGGCGAAAGCTTTGCCATTGCACTTGACATCTCAAAGGCTTTCGATCGAGTCTGGCATTAATCTTTAATTTCCAAACTGCCCTCTTACGGTTTCTATCCTTCTATCTGTGCCTTCGTCGCTAGCTTCCTTTCTGGTCGTTCTATAGCCGTTGTTGTAGATGGTCATCGTTCTTCTCCTAGATCTATGAACAGTGGTATTCCTCAGGGCTCTGTCCTATCACCAACTCTCTTCCTTTTATTCATCAATGACCTTCTAAGCTGTACATCTAACTCTATCCACTCATACGCTGATGACTCCACCCTTCACCTTTCCATTTGGTTCCCGCAACTCCCATCTCAGCAGTTACTTCAACAAACAAGGGAGGAGGCTATGGCACACCTAATATCTGACTTGGTTCGTATCTCTGACTGGAGTAAAAATAATCTGCTTGTTTTAATGCATCTAAGACTCAGTTCTTACACCTATCAACCTGACAAAATCTTCCACAGGTATACCCACTAATGTTTAATAATACTCAGCTTAATCCTCACCATCCCTGAACATGCTTGAGGTTTCATTTACTCGGGACTTATCTTGGAAAGATCATATTATATCTCTTGTAAAATCTACTTCCAAGAGATTAGGTGTGCAAAGCCGACTCCGTTCTTTCTTTATCCCTGCACAATTGTTGACTCTATACAGGGATTTTATCCGCCCCTGTGTGGAGTACAACTCTCATGTGTGGGGAGGCTCCCCACATACAGCTCTTCTCAGTAGGGTGGGGTCAAAGGCTTTTCGTCTCATTAACTCTCCTCCTCTTACTGACTCCTTTTAACCTCTGTGTCTTCGCCGCACTATTACATCTTTATCTCTTTTCTATCGCTACTTTAATGGTCACTGCTCCTCTGAGCTGTCTGCATGCATTCCTCCACCTTTACGACGGGCGTGTAGCACCCGTCTAGCAGCAAACTCTCATCCCTTTTCTGTCCAACTCTCTAATGCAAGAGTTAACCGTTACTCCCAGTCCTTCATTTATGCAACAGGTCAACTCTGGAACTGTCTCCGTCTGTCTGTATTTCCTGCTGCCTATGATCTCCAGTCTTTCAAACGCAGTGTGTCCAGGCATCTCGAAATGAATGGATTTTGAATTTGGCTCTCTATTGTATTTTGTTTTTCTCTTGGAGGGAACTGTTACTGCGGGTTCATGGCCTTTGGTTCCTTCTTCCTAGCATAAAGAAAAAATAACTGTGTAAATCAGAAAGATTTTATGTCGCAATAGATCAGAAAGTAGTATGGGATTTATTAACAATATATGAGTAGGTATGAGATGGGCGAGAGCTAGGTGAGTTAAGTGTCTCAGGAAGGTTTTGGAAGTCAGTGAGTTGGATAAAAGAAAAAAATGATAGAGTATCAGAAGTTGAAAGATAAACGGTATCCATTGAAAGATTAGGGAAATGGCTGTGTGGAGGAGTAATGGCAGTTGTTTAAGAGTGCTGTGATGGGGTATGCAGAAGTGTGTTGTGTGAGACGAGTGGGTGGTGGTGTAAGAAAGGGAAGTGAATGGTGGCGCAAGGAAATAAGTAAGGCTGTAGCTGAGATGAGACGTAGGTATAAAGTGTGGCTGCAGAGGAAGGATTAGGTGTCATATGAGAGGTATAAGAAAAAGAGGAATAGGGCGAGAAAGGCTGTGCATGATGCTAAAGTGGCAGCAGATGAGAGGTGGAGTAGACGGTTGACTGAGAATTTTCAACAAAATAAGAAAATGTTTTTGAATGAGGTGAAAAGGGGGCTAAAAGGGGAATCTGGGAAGAAAGAGAGAGTAAAAGCAGAGGATGGAAGGATGTTAATTGAGATGGGTGCAGTTAGGAAGAGTTGAGTGGAGTATTTTGAAAGATTGTTAAATGTAGAGGAGGAAACGGAGGCTGAGATTGTGGCAGAAGGGTGCAAGAAGTAAATGTGCTAGGGAAGATGAACGATTCTTCGTTCACAATGGAGGATGTGCAAGAAGCAGTAAAGGAGATGAAACGAGGGAAAGCTGCAGGTATGGATGGGTGTGTCGTAGAATGTCTGCAGGGTGGTGGTGCAACCATTGTTGAGTGGTTCGTACGACTGCTGAACGTGTATTTTGTGAGCAGTATGGTGCCAGTTGACTGGACAAGTGCATGTGTGGTTCCGTTGTATAAAAGTAAGGGTATGAATGTACTAGTCTTAGGGGTATAAGACTATTGAGTGTTGTAGGTAAGGTGTATGGTAGAGTGTTGATTAAAAGATTTAGAAAGAGTACAGAGGGAGGGATTGGTGAGGAGCAGTGTGGAAGGGGATGCGTAAATCAGGTTCTTTGCTGTGAGACAGGTGTGTGAAAATTATTTGGCGAAAAGTAAGAATGTGTTTTGGGCGTTCATGGATTTAGAGAACGCATATGATAGAATTGATAGGGAGGCTTTGTGGACTGTTTTGAGATTGTATGGACTTGATGGTAAGTTGTTAAAAGGAGTGAAAAGATTTTATGTAAATAGTTGAGCGTGTGTAAGAGTGGGAAGTACTGTGAGTGATTGGTGTCCCGTGAGAGTGGAGCTGCGGCAGGGATGTGTGGTGTTGCCTTGGTTATTTAATATTTATATTGATGACGTTGTAAGGGAGGTGAATGTGAGAGTGTTAGGTGCATGTTTGAGTCTGGTGAATGCTGATGATAGAGAGTGGAAACTGAATCATCTGCTGTTTGTGGATGATACTGCACTATTGATTGACTCGGAGGAGATAGTGAGACAGTTGGTAGAGGAGTTTGGAAGGGTAGGTGAAAGGGGCACACTGAGAGTAAATGGGAATATGAGTAATGAAGTGTATGAGGTTGTTATATAGTAGGAGGATGAATGTAGTTTTGAATGGTGAGTTGCTTGAGGAGGCAGAGTGTTTTAAGTATTTAGGATCACATGTTGCTGTGAATGGAAGAATAGATGTAGAGGTGAAGTTTTGAATGAATGGAATAGGAAAGGTGCTGGGAGGAATGAGAAAAGTGTTTAGATGTCGTTTGCTTAGAATGGATGTAAAGAGAAGTCTGTATGAGGGTGTAGTGGTACTGACTGCATTATACAGGACTGAAACATGGAATATATATGCAGAAGAGAGGAAGATTTTGAATGTAATGGAGATGAGATATCTGAGGAGTATATGTGTAGTGACACATATGGATCGTGTGAGAAATGATGAAGTGAAGCGGGAGGCGGTGGCTGAATCGGTAAAGAGGCGGCCTGCCGTCCTAACGGACCCAGGATCGAATCCTGACTGGGGCAGGGAACAGTTTACGGATTTGAACTTCCTAAAAGCAGACTTTCCTGATCTACCAGATGACCCACCGACATGTCGTGAAAATACCCCAGCTAATACCAGTACACCAGTCCTGTATGAGACGGCCCATGCATGTATTCAGTATGGATGGTTGGTGTTAGCGCCGAAATGGTGACATGTGGAGGTGTAGGCGAAATACTGGGCCTTGGGATAGGCCACTGTCCCCGAGAAATAGGCCCTAAAGCCTTTGCCCAGAGTCGGACACATTAAATATATATATATATATATATATATATATATATATATATATATATATATAT
Organism: Coenobita brevimanus; assembly: GCF_032717465.1. Taxonomy (NCBI): domain Eukaryota; kingdom Metazoa; phylum Arthropoda; class Malacostraca; order Decapoda; family Coenobitidae; genus Coenobita; species Coenobita brevimanus. Next base: position 26,011,761 of record NC_137032.1, on the reverse strand, counting down.
ATACGCGAGATGGCTGATCGAGTTGAGCAGATAGTGTTGCAATGGTTTGGGCATGTGGCGAGAATGGATGAAGAGCGATTGGTGAAAAAGATAATTGGATCGGATGTGAGAGGTGTAAAGCTGAGAGGAAGACCGCAAATAGGATAGATGGACAGTGCAAAGAGTGTTAGATGCGGGAGGGATGTCTGTAGAGCAAGGAAGCGTGGCTGTGTGTGATAGGGATGACTGGAAGAAATTGTGAATGAATAAATGGTGACACGGCAGTGAAAGGATATTCTCCAGCATTTGGTTTGATCAGCTAATCAGGTCAGGTGCGAGTAAGGGGATGGGTCCATTGTGATATGGCAGAGGTAAACCAGCTCTCTGTCGTGCCCTGCTGTGGATGTCACTGATTGCAATGTGCAGTTGACCCTGGTGCAGTGTGGTGCCGGTGAGGATCTGTCCCTTCTCTCCTTGGGGCTAAGATACGAGTAAATGTGTGTGGATTGTCGTCCTGTCCCTGCTACCCTTCTTTCTTTCGGGGAAGCAGCCTAGGTATATAGATACAGTAGGTACATATGATGTTGAAGGCAAACCAATCTTCTCTAGAGTATGCATGATAGAGCAAAAGCATATGAGGGAGTACATGGTGTATTAAATGAGAGGGTAATCATAACTGTTGGAGTAAAATAGGGCTGTCTCACAATGTCATATTAATGTGAATGTCAGTGATGCAATGAGAGAGTTGAAAACAAGGACGGAAGGGAGAGAAATTATTCTGATAAGAATAAATGATAAATGGAATCAGTTTGCACCTCTGTTTATGGAGAATATAATATTACAGATACGGGGAAATTTATAGTCAGAAACCTTAGGGACTTAGCGTAAAAGACGAAATTTGAAGTAAATGTAAATAAAAACAGAATGATATAGTTGTTTCAGAGGCACTGGGGTGAACTGTGGCTTGGTGCTGAAGTTGTAAATGAGTGTGTATACAGATTTTTACGTAGTATTATGAATAATGATAGTAGTATGTCAAATTAATGGCAAGACGGGTGGAACAAAATAGGAAGACAACAGGGGCCCTAAGAGCAGTAACAAGAATATGAGCATAAGCGAGAGGAGTGAAAACGTTGCATAATTTAATTTTAGTTCCAGCACCAACGTTCAGTAGTGGTTGGTTTAGTTAACTAACAATGCCTATGGTGTGACGAGGAGTGAATGACGAACAAATAAAGGGATGCCTGAAGAATATAGTGTATGGGGTTGAGAATGTGGGACCGAGTAATATGGTATTTGTATCAAAGTTAAGGTATGAGACAAGGAGATGATAAAAATTGAGGTCCCGAGATACGGTGCAATAATATTACGTCAAAAGGCTGGAGTGTCGTGCCAAGAAGTGGTCGTTGCTGAGTAGGGACAGGAACGCCGGGAGGTCCTCTTGTCGGCGTTATATCTCACAAGATGCCGAGTCAGGCAATAAGCAGAGAGAAAGAAAGAGAGACTCGGTTGCGTATAAAACTGAGGGACATGTAACGATAAAGGAGAGAGAGAGAGAGAGAGAGAGAGAGAGAGAGAGAGAGAGAGGTGGAAAGAAGCGAGAGAGATATTGACTGGGGAGTTGGAAGGACCAGACGGTGCTGGTGAAGGAGCTAGAGAAAGTGGAAAAAAACAAAAATAGGGGAAACTTCGAAAGCAAGACACTTTTCATAAAAATTTCCTCCTTCAGTCCGATTACTTGTTTTTCTTTTATTTCATTGCTACTACCACAACACGAGTTTGTTTAACTTCATTCAACTTCGCCTTTAGAAAGGGTTACTGAATGCTGTATCTGACTCCTCCATTTTCAAAGGTTTTCCCAAGTTAAGCAGATTCGTCTGGAAGCAACACAAGAGGGAAGATGTTGAATGGGTTAATTAGCATGAGAAATAATAGATAGAGTAAAAGAGTGGTTGACCTTATAATCTTATTTTTGCTACTTCAGTTAGGACAACAATACATGCATCAGGACTTACAGAATGTTTTACCTAACCTCTACCTGTAGAATCCAAAATTTCCTCATCTGCAGAAAGTATTGCCTGGCGGTACCAAGAATACAGTAGTATTAAAGTATGCCTTAGAGGGTAAATGTTTAAATTGTTTTATATGCAAAGAAGACTGTACAGGTAGCAATTTGTGGAACATACCGTTACTAAAGAAATCCCAACAACACGAAATCAAAATCAAGATGCGTTCAGTTCTACTTGTCTAGATAACCTGCATTTAAAGAGTGGAGGTCATAAGCAGTGGGAGAGAAAGACCCAGCAAAGCAGTTTCAGAGCAGGCTAGTTAAGTACCAAACAATGAGGGATGAGACTGTATAGCTAGACGACTACTGCATACCTTCCCTATTGGGGACGTGGTGTGTGTGTGTGTGTGTGTGTGTGTGTGTGTGTGTGTGTGTGTGTACCAATTAGCTAGGTTACTGTTAGGAGGGGGTGAAGGTAGAAATAAGGGAAGTAATATTTTCCGGATGGAGCAGAGAGAGAGAGAGAGAGAGAGAGAGAGCGAGAGAGAATATGTACTAGTGCGGCAAAAGCCGTATTGTATATTATTTCCTTTCACCCCGATGACTTTGAGGTATGTTTCGCTCCGATTACTTCTTTGTGTTATACCTTCTACCATCAGACGATTTTACTCAACTCAGAAAGAGCCTCTTGTAGTGGAAATGATGATCAGAGCTACAGCTAGCTCCTCCGAATGAAAATGTGTCCTGCAAAGTGAATACAATAAATTTGTAAAAAAATAAAAATAATATAAATTATAATCCTAAGAAGATTCTCGGGTAACTCTTTCTTGCCACATAGATTCTGTGAAGGAAAGGTCATTTTTTTTTCATGATTGGTACGCCTTTAGCAATCGACTACAGATAACGCCACATGATTTTATGCAGCTGAGAGTCATAGAGGCAGAGGTCATGGATATGGCCACCAGTATCTCTCTTAAGGTCGTGATGACTTTTTTACAGCTAACATTTTTTTTTAAATGTGAATGAATGATGGAAGTTTGGTAGTTAATTATTTCTTGTATGGTAATCGTTCAGGCTGTGCTGGAACAGAGATTGGATAAAAATAACAAAGTTAGGACAGAAGTAGCACCCAGATGCATAACAGAGTTTTGCGGGCAAAGTTTTCACTAAGGAAAAGCTGCTAGAATGGTTTTAAGCCAACGAGAAAATGACCCCAAAAGGCAATAGAAATATTTCTAAGACGGAATGTTGAACCAACAAGTAATTGTCACCTATGACTAACCCCGTCACCACGATGACGCCTTCATGGTACTCTTGCTGTAACCAGAAAGTTTCGTATGTTACTAAGCAGACTCTTCGAGCTTGAAGAGGTTAGATATAGAGCCCCTTCACAAAGACAGGGCAGGAGAGGAAAGGAGAGAAGAGCAACGGAGACAGAGGGGAAGAGGGAGATGGGAAATCCTTCTGCTGCTTTGGTCTCTGAATTTTTTTCTTGTCCCTGGTAGATGCCTTTACTGAGTTTAGCAGAAACCCCTTGTAATGAATGAGTTACTGAGGCTATATCTGTTTCCTTTCCAAAATCCTCCTCAAAATTCAATAAGAGGATCTGGAATCAACAGGTAAGTAATCAAACAGGGGTGAACCAAAGCTTTCCTTGAAGGGGATAACAAGCCGAATACCGCAGTCTGCTTCTTTTCGCCTGATGGAACAGGCCTGCTCTTATAACTTGAATACTATGTTGTGGTGGCATGAAATTTGATGGGCGTTACTTATGAGGGAGGAATATGTCCTTGGTTACCAGTCAAATCCACCTTCGAATCTCATTTATACACTTAGCCATCAACTGAACTGATAAGGGCTTGCGACTTTTGCAGATGAAAATAAATGGACTGTAAGGGATGAAGTGTGAACACGAGGATACATTCACATGGGAATTGGATAGTTCGAGAGGGGCTGAGGGAAGTGGAAGAAGACATGAAAGATAGGAAGAAAGAGGAAGTAAAGAGAACAAAGGTGAAAGGAGGATATGATGGAAAGGAAGATAATGAGGTGAAGAAGGAACTTGATGAGAACGGAAGTAAACAGAGAGTAAAAGATGATAAAGAAAAACAGCAGAACAGAAGCGACATAGAAACAAACGGGAAATAAAGAGGAGGAGAAGGAAGCAGAAGGAAATTGGTAAAATAGAAAAAGTGAAAAAGAAAGAGTCTGAAATGAAGGAAGGAGAAAGATGCAGGGAGGAAGAGAAGAGAAGAAAAAAGGAGAGAAGCGTAAGAAAAGTAAGATGAAAGAAAGACAGAAAAAGAAGAGATGGAAAGAAGCAGTTATAAGGAGGAAAGAGGAAGAAAAAAAGAACAGAATCAAGTTACATGGAAGAGAGGAGAAAGTGCAAAGGACTAAAGCAAAACAAAAACAAGAAAGAAAGAAATGGGATAGATAAAAGGAAGGAAACTGAGGTGAAGGAACACAAGGTAAAAATAAAAGGAGGAAAGAAAGGAAACCGAAAGAGAAAGACAAAATAGAAAGAAAAGGACTAAGGACAGGAAAGAGGCAGAAAAAACAGCATGAGAGAAATAGTAATGAGAAAGAGAAGGAAGCAGGTGATGAGGAGGAAGTTATAAGAGAAGGAAAGGCACAGTCGAAAGGAAGGAACACGGAGGATGAAGGACGAAAGGAAGAAGAAATGAGGAAAAGAAGAAAAAGGGGAGCTGAATGATAGAAGGAGAGAGGTAAGAGAGAGAAATGAAGGAAGAAGAAGTTGAAGAAGACAAGAAGAAAAAGTAAATAAAGAGGAGACGGACGATGCAAAACGAGAAACAAATATGAGAGAAGAAAGAGGAAATGATGGAAGCAGAATAAGAGAAGGAAGGAGAATTGGAAAGGAAAGGAAAAGAGAGAAAGAAGAATGAGGAAAGGAGAAGGAAGGCGAATTGGAAAGGAAAGGAAAAGGGAGAAAGGAGAATGTGGAAAGTAATGACGAAGCACAGGAAGAAAATGTAAAGGAGAAAAACGAAAGGAAAAAAGACAAAGGAAATACAACAGAATGAAATGAGACAGAAGGAGAAGTAGGCAGAAAGAGAGGAAAGAAATAGAATGAGATTGGAAAGACGAGGGAATAAGATAAATAGCAGCTAAACCGAAAGAAAGAGAGGAAATGCTGAAGAAAAAATATTACCAAAAAAGAAAGGACAAAAAAGAAAAGATAGAAACAGAAAAAAACACCGATTAAAATAAGTGGGAAGGCAGGAGCAAGACTGAAAGAAAAGAGAAAGAGTAAAACAATCAATAATAGAGGAATAAACAAAGGAGAAAAAAAGGAATGACATAGGATGGGAGGAAAAACAAAACAAAAAGAAACAATAACTGAAGAAGAAAGACATGAGTAAAATAGGGAGGGAAAGGACGAAAGAAACCAGACTTAGAGGAAGATGCAAATGGGAAGAAGAGAAAGACAACACAAGCAGAGTAATGGAAAGAAGGTAGAACGTAAGATGTAAACGAATTGGGAGAAGAGAAATGTGATGAAAGAAGAACAGAAGATTGAGCAAGGAATGGAGGAGAAAGATACAAAGAAGTCATGATAAAAGAGAAAGACAGGAAGCAGATGAAAAGAAGACTTTAAACGGGAGACGTTTAAGAGAAGAAATAAAGAACGAAGATAAAGAGGAAGATCAAAGAAAGGAAGAAGAGGGTCAAGATGTAAAGGGTGGTGAAGTAAGGAGAAAGAGGGAAACAGAACGGGGAGATGAAAGAGCGAAGAAGAAAAACTGGAAATGAAGAATGGCACGGGCAAGGTGGGAGGATGATAAAAGTATTGACAAAGAGAGAAGGAAAGAAGCAAGTTGAATAGGGAAAGGTAAAATAAATCAAAGGAACGGATGTGAAATGAGTGAACAAGATAATAATGAAAAGATAGAAGAAAGCGAGGAAGGAAGAGACGAAGGAATATGGAAAAGGAGAGGAAAGAAACACAGCAGATGAGAAGCAAGAAAAAAAAAAAAAGAGATGGTCAAGATAGAAGAAAAAGAACTGAGAAAGAAGAACAATAAGAAAAAGAAAGGCAGGAAAAGAATCAGGGAGATGAAAAGCTAATGGAAAGGAAGAAAACAGGAAAGGCACAAGATAAGAAGGAATATAAGGTAAAGATTTTAAAAAATGAACTGAGAAAAAAGAAAGACAGATGGAAGAGAGAGAGGAAGAGAAGGAGGAAGTTGAAATGGGAGAAGAAAGAAGGAAGGCAGGAAATATAATGGAAAAGAAGGTAAGAGATGAAAAAAAGAGAATTGAGCAGAGGGAAACCAGGCAGACCAGCGAGGAGGTGAACCCACGATGCAATAAGGAAGTGCCTTTGGGGACGTCACTCACATGCAGCATTTTCTCTAAAGGTATGCTCTACTCTCAAGATTATTCCAGTTCCGACATTTCCACCACTACAATCATCATTAATATTATCTCATCGTCGTCTTTATCATCCTTGTCATCTCCATCGTCACTCAGATTCCATATTTTCTCTAAATGTATGTTCTTCTAATAAAAAATATTCCTGTTCCAACATCTCCGCCATTAAAATCACCATTAATATCATCATCAACCTCAATGTCGTCGTCTTCATCTTTATTACCATGACTCACATCACCCCTCATTCATTAAATTCCATTACTTCCACCACAACCATCACCATCAAGAAGAGCACAATTATTATTTTCCTTTCCCACATCACATACATCACCGCCATTCACAGACAGCATTTTCCCAAATTTTACAGTCTACCAGCAGTTTTCAATTTCTAGTATTTTCCTCAATATATATATATATATATATATATATATATATATATATATATACTGTATATATACCCAGAGGCTCCATATATATATATATATATATATATATATATATATATATATATATATATATATATATATATATATATATATATATCATTCATTGCCAGACGCCATGTATCCCAAATGGGGTGGCCAAGGGCTTAGAGTTAATTGTTTTACAGGGAGGGGCACTAATCCTCCATCAACCCCACTTGACACATAGGGAGAACGTTATGCCAACAGCATCTGGTGTTCCCAGGCGGTCACCCATCCAAGTACTAACCAGACCCAATGTTGCTTAACTTCGCTGATCGGACAGGAAGCGGTGTACTCAACGTGGACTATTATTGTATTTATTTTTTATTGTAGACACTTTAGTGAAGAGGTAAATTACTACTACAGTACAAGATACTTCACTGTGTCTACCTTTAATGGTACACCAGGGTATGCATTACATAATTTTGACATTAGGTATCATTATGACTCTGCATTCAAAACTTTTCCATTTTCTGTAAAGCTTCTGTACACGATCATTTTGGATTTGAGAATTTGTACTATGTGTATGTATGTCTATCTGTCTATCTATTGCCAGACATCTTAATCTTGTAAGGGGTGGCCACATATAAATCGCCTCCATGTCACCCTGTGCCCAGCCATTTTGTTGCCCTCCCTCCAGCTCACACCCTCCTATCTCATATACCTCTTCATCCCTCCATCTCATCCTTGGCCTCCCCCTCCCTCTCCTCCCCTCCATCTCATCCTTGGCCTCCCCCTCCCTCTCCTCCCCTCCATCTCATCCACATACACTCTCCTTGGTATATATATATATATATATATATATATATATATATATATATATATATATATATATATATATATATATCACTCGATGTAGTGCTGCTTTGGGTGTCTGCCCTTTCCTCTCTTCCATCCTTCCTCTTCTGTCTTTCTTTCCTTCATTTTTTCCTTTTTCTTCTCCCGGTGAGTGACTTTACACTCCCTCTTCTGTCTTTCTTTCCTTCATTCTTTCCTCTTCTTTCTGTCTATGGGTGACTACACTGAGTGACAAGCCAAACGGTTTCCTGTACATAAAGAAACCATTTACTACGCTGGGTGGTAACCATATAACCAAGTCATGGCGCCTGGTGGTTTAGTCGGTAATTAAGGTGCTCCAATCGCATTGAGCCTGTGTAAGTTTATATCCAAGGGATGGTTGGGGTTTATTGCTCACGTAATGCCACTCAGGGATAAGTGAGGCTGGTCACTATCATTTTAAATGTCAGGACCAACTTGCCTAACCCCGGGTTCCTATGCTCCTCTACGGGGCAACATAGGATTGGATGATGGATGGATGGAATATATATATATATGGTCTGGTCATGTGGAGAGAATGGATGAAAATAAAGTGGTGAAAAAGGTATATCTGAGCGAATCTGAAGGTAGGAGGAAGCGAGGTAGGCAAAGGTAGGGATATGGTGGATGAGTGTGTGAGGAAGAGAGGTATGAATGTTGGTAGGGCTAAGGGATTGACAAGAGACCGAGCTGGATGGATGAATTTTGTATGAAGAAGTGCATAACCAAGGATTTGGCACCACTTTTTAACGTGACAGTATTTGGACTGGCGCTATCAGATAGGTATATGTGAAGCTACTTATACAGAATGTGGTGAAATTTTTTTTGGTCTATCTGATGGAGCCAGGATTTGGGGGCTTAAATGATGAGTAAATGGAAGTGTGGCCCACAGAACTGATCAAACATTGGCTGTCTGGACATTGCTACTCCTCACCCTGCCCTAGGGTGGGAAAGGAGGTCAGGATGATGATGATGATGATGATGATGATGCAGCCTAGGTATATAGATAGATAGATAGATAGATAGATCTATTGCCAGATGCCATGATCCTGTAAAGGGTGGTCATTTGACTTTGAGTTATTTGTTTTACGGGGAGGGGCACTAACCCTCCAACAACCCACTTGCTGACACGTAGGGAGCACATATGGTTTGGTTATATGGTTACCACCCAGCATTGTAAATGGTTTCCTGGCTTACATGAAACCATTTGGCTTGTCACTCGATGTAAAGCCACCTGTAAGGGAAAGAAAAGCAATATGAAGTGAGAGGAAAGATGGGAGAAATAGGAAGAGAGGAGGGCAGGCACAGAAAAAGAATGATAAAGGCTAAGGAAGAAGTAGGCAGCATTACATCAAGTGAGTGGATGATGGTCGCCACCACCTACCACAATATGTAATCGACTCCCGCAAGCCTACTGGGTGCAAGCATACTTTATAGTAAGCGACACTGGTTCAACAACAGCACCCCTTGTGTCCGCCAATGCAGTACGTGGCCGGGTGAACACTCCCAAAGTTTATTACCCTGCCGGGGTGCGAACCCTGGATCACCCGTGTACGAAGCACACGCCCTACCACTGTACCCAGAGGCGCCACATATATATATATAGCCAGAGGCTCCATATATATATATATATATATATATATATATATATATATGGAGCCTCTGGGTACAGTGGTAGGGTGTGTGCTTCGTACACGGGTGATCCAGGGTTCGCACCCCGGCAGGGTAATAAACTTTGGGAGTGTTCACCCGGCCACGTACTGCATTGGCGGACACAAGGAGTGCTGTTGTTGAACCAGTGTCGCTTACTATAAAGTATGCTTGCACCCAGTAGGCTTGCGGGAGCCGATTACACTTGGTTCACAGACTACACAAACATCCAAAGCCACTCCAGCACTACAATTACACCTACAAGGACTTCTCATCCTACAGACAATCTCTACCAGACAGCCTAAGCCACTTGGTAGAGATACATTGGCTGTATCGTCCCGACTTCGGTAGGGATAGGCCGGTCCTACAGTGGACACTCAAACGGCTGATGATGATGATTGTGTATATATATATATATATATATATATATATATATATATATATATATATATATTGTTACATAGCCTATGATTTCATCATCCTTTGTGTAATTTTAACGCACAGTATGCTGCATGTTTGATCACGAGCGTGTTCTGCCTCAGTCCCCCCTTCTACCGTTATAGTAGAGTAAGTCGTCCTTTCTGTTGTTCAGAGCAGGATTGTCAGCTCTTTGTCCCCTATGGCTTCATTTGCGCGTCCTTCTTACAAGTTGTATCAAGCTCTGCTGGCCCCTATATAATGAGCTCAGTCTCTGCATTATTGCCACTTAGATCTACTCCTCATTTTGCTCACATCTCTGTCCTCCCCTGTACAGTTATTATTATTGTGAGTGCTCAGGAAGTCTCCAACCACCTAGCAGCTGTGTGTAATTTGAGTATAACTGTTGTTGCATTTTTTTCTTGTACTGTGTAGCATAAGGTTAATTCTTAGGCCTAGTAAGGTTTTTGTAATTTATGTAAAGGTTCTTATTGTCAGTCATCATTAATAATATTTTGTATCTGTAATAATATATCTTGCATTCACTGAGTATTATCCTGCTTTCTCATTTTATCAGGGCTGACTTAGATAAATTTACTCTTGCTAATTTCGTGGTAATAGAGGCTATTGCAGTTAACCATATATTTAACCTGTTTTTTGCCATTACATTATCCTTATGAGTCCTGAATGTTTTGTTGTTAGTTTGAGCATTAAACTTTAACTTGTAATTTTACCTAACTCTTTTATTTTGAACCTGGACCGTTACGGGACAGTAGTGATTATTAGTATTCTCACTTAAAGTGTACATTATCTTTCTCTGTTCCGTAACATAAATTTGGCGACCTCTTATCAGGATATTCAGGATATTATCATAAGGATATTGCTTGATATTTTGTGACTGTGATTTATTCATGATGTCTACTATTACTACGCTTGATGAAGCCAAAGATTTTTTGTCAAATGTGCAAACAGTGTGTGATGTAGAAAACAGAACAAAGAATGAACTTAAGCTTGTTGCTCAAGAATTGGGAATTGCTGTTTGCTCTCATCATTCTAAAGATCAAATTGTTGACATGATTAATGAAAGCTTGTTTAATGTAACTCCTCCAAATGAGCAAACGCAGATTGAATTAGCTAAGTTACAGCTAGCCCTGCAGGAGGCTCGTGTTAAGGAGGCTGAATTTCAAGCACGTGCTAAGGAGGATGAGTCTCAAGCTAAGGAGGCGGAGTCTCAGGCTCGTATTCAGGAGGCACAGATACAGGCACAAATTGAACTTGCCAGGATTCAGGCAGACCATGAGTATTGCATGAAACAAAGTGGAACTGGATCATCTAGCTCTGATGATTTAGATGTGGCTAAAAATGTTAAACTTGTCCCTCCTTTTAATGAATCTGATTTAACAAAGTATTTTCAGTTGTTTGAGAGGGTAGCTACAGGTTTTAATTGGCCCAAAAAGTATTGGCCAGTACTCCTTCAAACTGTTCTCACCGGTAAAGCTCAAGTAACTTATGCATCTTTGCCTCAGGATCAATCTGATAATTATGATGTAGTTAAGAGCTTGATTTTTAAGGCCTATGAGCTTGTTCCTGAAGCCTATAGAGTAAAATTTAGGACAACTTACAAGCAAGATAAGCAATCCCATGTTGAGTATGCAAAAATCAAAGAAGATCTGTTAGAGCAGTTGTTAAATTCTAAGAATGTGGATTCTGATTTTGACAAATTTAAGCAGTTGATTTTGCTGGAGGACTTCAAAAGGTGTATTAGTAAAGATGTAAGCCTATATCTTGATGAGAAAAGAATAGATAATTTGTCTGATGCTGCAGTTTTAGCTGATGAATATGTTCTCACTCACAAGAGATATTCTAGAGAAAAAGGGAAAGCTGAGAGTAAGTACGTTGCCTCTACTCAGAGTACAGGTAACAGGAAAGAGAATAAAGATGATGTTTCTCAGGAAGTAAATACCAGCTTCACCTCTAGATTTCAGAAAAGTAAATGTACTTATTGTAGTAAGCTTGGTCATACTACGGAGAAATGTTTCAGGAGACAGCGTGATGTGAACAAAAAGGAGTCTTTAAATATTCAGTCAATTGGTCTAGTGTCCACCCTTGAGAGTTCCCAGAATTCTTTAACTGAGTTAACTGAACCTGCTTTGAGGGGTAACTTAAATTCTCATGATGGAGTTCCTCTTTTGAGCAGTAACGTGGGTGACACTCTCAAGAGTTCATGTGATAATTTCCTGTCTGATGGTTTTGTCAGTCCTCTGGACAGTAATGACAGGAAATCAGTTAAAATATATCGTGATACAGGTGCTTGCCAATCCCTTATGCTGACCAGTGTTCTAGGCTCTAATGTTAATTCCTCTGATGAAACTGTAATCTTACAAGGTGTAGGGAATAATTACTTCTCTGTCCCTCTGCGCAGAGTGAATTTAGAGTCTGGTTTTGTTAATGGTTCCGTTATGGTTGGGTTGGTTGAGACACTCCCAATGTCAGGTGTAACTTTCTTACTTGGAAATGATATTGGTGGAAGTCAAGTGTGTCCAGCTCCTCAGTTGTCTAGTGAGCCAGTGGCTTCGCTCCAGGATTGTGATGTCCCTGATGTGTTCTCTGCATGTGCTGTCACTAGGGCTAAGTCTAAAGTTACTGGTGACTTAGAGGATAATGATGATGATGATGTTATCCTAGCTGACACTTTTCTTGCTAATTTGGACCACTCACCAGACGAGGCAGTACCCCGTAGTGTTGATAATTTGTCTCGTCAAGAGTTGGTTGAGTTGCAGGTTGCTGACCCTGAGCTGAAAGGTCTAGCTAACTCTGCTTGCAGTGAGGAAGAGTCAGCCGGTGCTTCTACTTGTTATTATATAAAGTCAGGAGTACTTATGAGGAGGTGGAGACCCCCAACAGCATCAGCCGACTGTGAATGGGAGGTTGTACATCAAGTTGTCATCCCTCGTGTTTGTAGGCAGGATATCATTAGAGTGGCTCATGATTCCAGTTTGGCAGGACACCTTGGAGTGAGGAAGACTGTGGCACGCATTTTGAAACACTTCTACTGGCCAGGTATCTTCAGGGAAGTTTCCTGGTATTGTAAGTCTTGTCACACCTGTCAAGTTGTGGGGAAGTGTAATCAGACCGAAAGGTTGCACCTCTAGTTCCCATTCCTCCTTTTGAGGCGCCATTCACCCGTGTGTTGGTGGATATTGTGGGCCCTCTTCCTAAGACTTCTTCAGGATTTTCTTATGTGTTGACCCTGATTGATATGGCTACTCGTTATCCTGAAGCCATTCCACTTAGAAATATCTCAGCAAAGAACGTGGTTAAGGAAATGCTAGGGTTCTTCACAAAGTTTGGTCTGCCCAAGGAGGTACAGTCAGACTGGGGAAGTAATTTCATGTCAAACGTTTTCAAGCAGTCTCTGAAAGAGTTGGGCATCACCCAGATCACGTCTTCAGCTTACCATCCCCAGACCCAAGGAGCGTTGGAGAGATATCATCAAACACTCAAATCGATGCTCAAGAAATACTGTTTGGAACATCAGAAAGACTGGGATAAAGGTCTTCCATTCGTTGTGTTTGCCGCAAGAGAATCTCCAAATGAATCACTGGGCTTCTCACCTTTTGAACTACTGTTTGGCCATGAAGTAAGAGAGCCCCTTAAGTTACTCAAGGAATGCTGGCTGTCGGAGGAAGATGACGTCAACGTGCTGGAGTATGTGATGAAGTTCAAAGAACGGCTGTCCACTGCTTTACAGCTGGCAAGAGAGAATTTAGGAGCTGCTCAGGAGAAGATGAAGACTTGGTATGATAAGAAGTCCAGGTTACGCCACTTTCAGCCAGGAGATCAGGTTTTGATTCTGCTACCAGTTCATGGGCAACCTCTTCAAGCCAAGTTTAGTGGTCCTTATTTCGTGGAGAAGAAACTCGGTGATGTCAGCTGTGTCATCGCCACACCAGATCGTGGAGGGAGCAAGCAGCTGTGTCGCATCAACATGCTGGAGTTGTATCGCAGGCGGGACGAAAATGATCCAGTCTGCACTGTAGCTGTTCCACCCGAGTCTGCAAGTGAAGCTCTCCCATGCAGTGTGAGCCTGGGTGATAGTTTGGGGAGGAATCCTGATATCATGAATGGTCTCCAGGCTGGGCTTTCTCATCTACCTCCCGAGGAGGGGCAGGAGTTTTCGGCATTACTGCAGGAGTGCCCGCAAGTGTTCCGTGCCACTCCAGGAAGAACCACTGTGTTGATGCATGATGTTGATGTTGGAGACGCAAAGCCAATTAAATTGCCTCCTTACCGTGTGAACCCAGTGAAAGTTCCTCTCATCCAGAAGGAGCTTGGCTACATGTTGGACCGCAAGATGATTGAGCCCTGTCAGAGCGAGTGGAGTTCTCCTGTCACTCTGGTCCCTGAGCCGGGTGGGTCACAGCGGCTTTGCATCGACTGCAGACGTGTTGATCAGATGACCAAAACAGACACTTGCCCTCTCTCTTGTGTGGAAGATTGCATAGACAAGATCGGAAAGGCTGGGTACATGGGTGAGTTTGATTTGTTGAAGGGATGCTGGCAGGTACCTATGACTGAACGTGCTAGGGAGATCTCATGTTTTGTAACACTGGGAAAGACTTTTGCATGTTCTGTGGTGCCGTATGGTGTGGAGAATGCACCAGCCACATTTCAGAAGCTCATGAATGTTGTAACAGAGGGTTTGGCAGGGTGTGTTGTTTATATTGATGATGTATTAATCTTCAGTGACAACTGGAAAGATCACCTATGCCATGTCAGTAAATTTCTTGAGCGTTTAGTTCAGGCTAATCTTGTAGCTAATTTATCAAAGTGTGAGTTTGGTCAAGCTAAAGTTCAGTACCTTGGGTATGTAATTGGTGATGGACATGTTGCACCACCAGGAGCTAAGGTTCAGGTTATAAGTGATCTTCCCAGACCTTAAAGTAGGAAAGAGCTACAGAGATTTTTGGGAGTGGTAGGTTGTTACAGGAGATTTGTTCTTAACTTTTCTATTCTTGTATCACCACTTGCGGACCTGCTGAAAGGGGGAGTTGAGTTTGTCTGGACCGATGACTGTGAGTCCTCTTTCAGCAGACTTAAAGCTATCCTATTGAGTCAGCCAGTGCTCGCTACTCCAAATTTTGCTAAGCCTTTTAAGATGTCTGTTGATGCAAGTGATACAGGAGCTGGGGCTGTTTTGCTGCAAGAGGATGATCAGGGTATTGAGCACCCTGTATCTTATTGCAGTAAGAAGTTCACTCCACCTCAAGAGAACTGCTCAACTGTTGAGAAAGAGCTTTTGGCCTTGATTTTGGGTTTACAGCGTTTTTCATTTTATTTGTGTTCCGGTTTTGACCCCATAGTCATTTGTACCGATCGTAGCCCACTGAAATTCCTTAGTAAGTTTAAAGATGAAAATCAGAGATTGACAAGATGGAGTCTGCTTCTTCAGGAGTATTCATTGGACGTGCAACATGTCAAGGGGAAAGAAAATGTTACTGCAGATTGCTTATCTAGACTTTGGACAGATTGTTTTAGAGTAATAAGAAATTTCCTTTGTAAATTTCTTTTTCTTTGTGGGGAGGTGTTACATAGCCTATGATTTCATCATCCTTTGTGTAATTTTAACGCACAGTATGCTGCATGTTTGATCACGAGCGTGTTCTGCCTCAGTCCCCCCTTCTACCGTTATAGTAGAGTAAGTCGTCCTTTCTGTTGTTCAGAGCAGGATTGTCAGCTCTTTGTCCCCTATGGCTTCATTTGCGCGTCCTGCTTACAAGTTGTATCAAGCTCTGCTGGCCCCTATATAATGAGCTCAGTCTCTGCATTATTGCCACTTAGATCTACTCCTCATTTTGCTCACATCTCTGTCCTCCCCTGTACAGTTATTATTATTGTGAGTGCTCAGGAAGTCTCCAACCATCTAGCAGCTGTGTGTAATTTGAGTATAACTGTTGTTGCATTTTTTTCTTGTACTGTGTAGCATAAGGTTAATTCTTAGGCCCATTAAGGTTTTTGTAATTTATGTAAAGGCAGTTGTTTAAGAGTGCTGTGGTGGGGCATGCAGAAGAGGTGTGTGGTGTGAGACGTGTGGGTGGTGGTGTAAGAAAAGGAAGTGAATGGTGGTGCGAGGAAGTAAGTATGGCTGTGGCCGAGAAGAGACGTGCATATGAAGTGTGGCTGCAGAGGAAGGATGAAATGTCACATGAAAGGTATAAGGAAAAGAGGAATAGAGCGAGAAGGGCTGTGCGTGATGCTAAAGTGACAGCAGATGAGAGGTGGGGTAGGCGGCTGACAGAGAATTTTCAACAGAATAAGAAAATGTTTTGGAAAGAGGTGAAAAGGGTGCGAAAGGGAGAGTCTGGGAAGGAAGAACGAGTAAAAGCAGAGGATGGAAGGATGTTAATTGAGATGGATGCAGTAAGGAAGAGATGGGCAGAGTATTTTGAAAGATTATTAAATGTAGAGGAGGAAAGGGTGGCTGAGATTGTGGCGGATGGAAGGGTGCAAGGAATAAATGTGTTGGGAGAGTTGAATGATTCTTTGATCACGAAGGAGGAAGTGGAGAAGGCAGTAAAGGAGATGAAAACAGGGAAAGCTGCAGGTATGGATGGGTGTGCTGTGGAATGCCTGAAGGGTGGTGGAGTGACTATTGTTGACTGGTTAGTAAGATTGTTGAATGTGTGCTTTGAGAAAGGTATGGTGCCAATTGACTGGGCAAGTGCTTGTGTGGTCCCGTTGTATAAAAGCAAGGGTGATAAGTATGAATGTACTAGCTTTAGTGGTATAAGTCTGTTGAGTGTTGTAGGTAAGGTGTATGGTAGAGTGTTAATTATGAGAGTTAGAGAGGGTACAGAGGGAGTGATTAGTGATGAGCAGTGTGGCTTTAGGAGAGGGAGGGGATGCGTTGATCAGGTGTTTGCTGTGAGACAAGTGTGTGAAAAGTATTTAGCGAAAGGCAAGGATGTGTTTTGGGCATTTATGGATTTAGAGAAAGCGTATGATAGAATTGATAGGGAGGCTTTGTGGACTGTTTTAAGATTGTATGGACTTGATGGTAGGTTACTAAAAGGGGTGAAAAGTTTTTATGTAAATAGTAGAGCATGTGTAAGAGTGGGAAATGCTGTGAGTGATTGGTTTCCTGTGAGAGTGGGGCTGCGACAGGGATGTGTGATGTCACCTTGGTTGTTTAATATTTACATGGATGGTGTTGTAAGGGAGGTGAATGCAAGAGTTTTAGGTGGTCTGAGTCTGGTAAATGTTGATGGTGGAGATTGGAATCTGAAGCAGCTGCTGTTTGCAGATGATACTGCACTGGTGACTGATTCAGAGGAGAGATTGAGACAGTTGGTAGAGGAGTTTGGAAGGGTGTGTGAAAGGAGGAATTTGAAAGTAAATGAGAATAAGAGTAAAGTGATGAAGTGTACGAGGTTGATAGATGGTAGGGGGATGAATATAGTTTTGAATGGTGAGTTGCTTGAGGAGGTAGATTGTTTTAAATATCTAGGGTCACATGTTGCTGTGGATGGAAGAATAGATGCAGAAGTGAAGTTTAGAATAAATGAAGTAGGAAAGGTGCTGGGAGGAATGAAAAAAAGTGTTTAAATGTCGTTCGCTTAGAATGGATGTAAAGAGAAGGCTGTATGAGGGTGTTGTGGTACCGACTGCATTATATGGGGCTGAAACATGGAATATGGGTGTAGCAGAGAGGAAAACTTGAATGTAATGGAGATGAGGTGTCTGAGGAGTATGTGTGGAGGGACGCGTATGGATCGGGTGCGAAACGATGAAGTGCGAAGGAGAACTGGAGTTGTTCAGGAGATGGCTGGTAGAGTTGAGCAGAGGGTGTTGCGATGGTTTGGGCATATGGAGAGAATGGATAATGAGCGATTGGTGAAAAAGATAACTAGATCTGATGTGAGAGGTGTAAGGCTGAGAGGAAGACCACGAATAGGATGGATGGATAGTGTGAAGAGAGCGCTGGATGCGAGAGGGATGTCTGTCGAGCAAGGAAGAGTGGCTGTGCGTGACAGAAATAAATGGAGAGAAATTGTGAATAAATAAGTGATGACGCAGCCCTGAGGGGATATTCTCCCGCATTTGGTCTGATCAGCTAGTCAGGTCAGGTGCGGGTAAGGGGATGGGTCTGTTATGATGTGGCAGGGGTAAACCAGGTCTGCTGTCGGGCCCTGCTGCGGATGTCACTGATTGCATTGCGCAGTTGACCCTTGTGCGGTGTGGTGCGGTGAGGATCTGTCCGTTCTCCCCTTTGGGGCTAAGATGTGAATGAATGTGTTTAAATGGATGAGTAAATGGAGAGTGTGTCGTCCTGTCTCGGCTACCTCCCTTTCCTTGGGGGAAGCAGCCTAGGTATATAGATAGATAGATGTAAAGGTTCTTATTGTCAGTCATCATTAATAATATTTTGTATCTGTAATAATATATCTTGCATTCACTGAGTATTATCCTGCTTTCTCATTTTATCAGGGCTGACTTAGATAAATTTACTCTTGCTAATTTCGTGTTAATAGAGGCTATTGCAGTTAACCATATATTTAACCTGTTTTTTGCCATTACATTATCCTTATGAGTCCTGAATGTTTTGTTGTTAGTTTGAGCATTAAACTTTAACTTGTAATTTTACCTAACTCTTTTATTTTGAACCTGGACCTTTACGGGACAGTAGTGATTATTAGTATTCTCACTTAAAGTGTACATTATCTTTCTCTGTTCCGTAACAATATATATATACTGTATGTATTTGTATGTCTGTATGTATATATAAACTGTATGTATATGTATGTATGTATGTATATTCCCACTACCACCGCACGAGTTTTTCCAAATTAGGAAAGCCGTGTCGTTGTGAAGAGTTAAACAATTCACTATGATGACATGTGCAGGGCGGTCTATTTATGACGCTCCTCTTCCATCCAACCTGATGATTTCACGAGCTTTGTGGGGACAGCTCAGTCAGCATCATCAATGTCTACCCTGCATCATATTATCATTTCCCACTCTCAGAGCCACACCCACACCCACACTAGCCGACTGAACAGTCCGCAACACATGGGATAGGCCTACGCCAGGACAGTTTCCAGTAGAGCACCGTTTATGGACCACCCTGTACCGGTATTTCATTCTTGTTATCTTCATTTTTCTGTTGAACTTGGGAGAGACTTTTGACTTGTCGGTTATAGATACCGTATTAACCTCTATTATACTCTGTACTCTAACTTGGCCTTAAATTGGTATCTCTTCATCTTGAAAACTGAGTTGTAACAATAGATTAACTCTACAATATGATGGTAGTTACAAAGAAATAAGATGGAATGGGCGTAGAGCTTTGGCATGGCCTTTCTTTGCCACTCAGCTACGCGAAATAAGCTGTAAAATGACGAAAAATAAAGACCAAGTTAAGTAAAAGGTGTATAACTCCATCATTACAAAATATCAGTCTCATGTCAAAGAAAGTTGTCTGAAGGTCAGAGGAAGAAGAAAGAAGAGGACAATAGGACACCGCTATAACGAAAACCTAATTCCAATCTCTGTCCTGTTTCTTGATGCTGGAGAGGAACGCCTTCATGTGGTGTCACCTATAAAACTGGGCGGTGGAGCTGTTCGATTGTACAAACGTTCCTCAACTCCCTTTCTATCCCCCTGAAAGGAGTATGGTGGACTGGAGAAGAGGGGCAACTTCAGCCTGCAGTCCACTGTGTTCACATTCAGATGAGCCTGGGGTTGCTACTACTACTACTACTACTCCTGCCTCTCATATTATCCAAAGATCAGAGGAGTTACGGTGGGGAGGGTGAATTATTTTGCCCGCCAAACGACTTTATTAAGCCTAGGCACTACGTTATCTTCTATGTTTAGATTCTTTACACAATATTCAGTACATATTCCAACACTCTGGGAACGTTATCGCAGAAGACCAAGCATGAATGAGTTGAACAGATCAGAGTGATATTCATTAGCACTTACATGGTGGTAAATGTATAACCCTCTTCATCCGTCCAGCTAGGCCATTTTCCTGTGTTGCGGGGACGGCTATGTCAGCTTTATGAAGGTCCATCCCGCATCATTTACCCAATTCCTATTGCCACTACCATATCTATGCCCAGACCTATATATCTCATCTCATCTCATCAGCTGTTTGAGTGTCCACTGCAGAACCGGCTTATCCTAACCGAAGCTTGGGACGATACAGCCAATGTATCTCTACCAAGTGGCTTAGGCTGTCTAGTAGAGATTGTATGTAGGGTGAGAAGTGTTTGTAAGTGTATTGTAGTGTTGGAGTGGCTTTGGATGTGGGTGTAGTCTGTGAATCAAGTATAATCGGCCCGCTCAAGCTGACTGGGTGCAAGCATACTTAATAGTAAGCGACACTGGTTCAACCACAGCACCCCTGATGTCCGCCAATGCAGTACGTGGCCAGAAGAACGCTCCCAAAGTTTATTACACTGGCGGGGCGCGATCCCTCGTTCTTCAGTGTACAAAAACGCGCCCTTAACCACCGTACCACAGAGGCTCCAGACATATATATATATATATATATATATATATATATATATATATATATATATATATATATATACATATATATATATATATATATATATATATATATATATATATATATATATATATATATATATATATATATATATATATATATATATATATATATATATATATATATATATATATATATATATATATATTGTTACATAGCCTATGATTTCATCATCCTTTGCTTAATTCTAACATACAGTACGCTGCATGTTTGATCACGAGCTGTTCTACCTCACTCCCCCCCTCCTCCCTTATAGTAGAGTAAGTCGTTCTTTCTGTTGTTCAGAGCAGGAGTGTCAACTCTTTGTCCCCTCTGGCTTCATTTGCGCGTCCTTCTTACAAGTTGTATCAAGCTCTGCCGGCCCCTATATAATGAGCTCAGTCTCTACATTAATTGCCACTTAGACCTACTCCTCACTTTGCTCACATCTCTGTCCTCCCCTGTACAGTTGTTATTATTGTGAGTGCTCAGGAAGTCTCCAGCCATCTAGCAGCTGTGTAGTTTGAGTATAACTGTTGTTGCATTTTTTCCTTGTATTGTGTAGCATAAGGTGTTAGTTCGTGGGCCTAGTGAGGTTTTTGTGATTCATGTGTTTTAGTGTCAGTCATTTTTGATAATATTTTGTATCTGTAATAATATCTTGCATTCACTGAGTATTATCCGGCTTTCTCATTTTATCAGGGCTGACTTAGATAAATTTACACTTGCTAATTTCGTGGTAATAGAGGCTATTGCAGTTAACCATATATTTAACCTGTTTTTTGCCATTACATTATCCTTATGAGTCCTGAATGTTTTGTTGTTAGTTTGAGCATTAAACTTTAACTTGTAATTTTACCTAACTCTTTTGTTTTGAACCTGGAACTTTACGGGACAGTAGTGATTTTTAGTATTCTCACTTAAAGTGTACATTATCTTTCTCTGTTCCGTAACATAAATTTGGCGACCTCTTATCAGGATATTCAGGATATTATCATAAGGATATTGCTTGATATTTTGTGACTGTGATTAATTCATGATGTCTACTATTACTACGCTTGATGAAGCCAAAGATGTTTTGTCAAATGTGCAAACAGTGTGTGATGTAGAAAACAGAACAAAGAATGAACTTAAGCTTGTTGCTCAACAATTGGGAATTGCTGTTCGCTCTCATCATTCTAAAGATCAAATTGTTGACATGATTAATGAAAGCTTGTTTAATGTAACTCCTCCAAATGAGCAAACGCAGATTGAATTAGCTAAGTTACAGCTAGCCCTGCAGGAGGCTCGTGTTAAGGAGGCTGAATTTCATGTACGCGCTAAGGAGGCTGAGTCTCAGGCTAAGGAGGCGGAGTCTCAGGCTAAGGAGGCTGAATCTCAGGCTCATATTCAGGAGGCACAGATACAGGCTCAGGCACAAGTTGAACTTGCTAGGATTCAGGCAGACCATGAGTATAGCATGAAACAAGGTGGAACTGGATCATCTAGCTCTTATGATTTTGATGTGGCTAAAAATGTTAAACTTGTCCCTCCTTTTAATGAATCTGATTTAACAAAGTATTTTCAGTTGTTTGAGAGGGTAGCTACAGGTTTTAATTGGCCTAAAAAGTATTGGCCAGTTCTTCTTCAAACTGTTCTCACCGGTAAATCTCAAGTAACTTATGCATCTTTGCCTCAGGATCAATCTGATAATTATGATGTAGTTAAGAGCTTGATTCTTAAGGCCTATGAGCTTGTTCCTGAAGCCTATAGAGTAAAATTTAGGACAACTTATAAGCAAGATAATCAATCCCATGTTGAGTATGCAAAAATCAAAGAAGATCTGTTAGAGCAGTGGTTAAATTCTAAGAATGTGGATTCTGATTTTGACAAACTTAAGCAGATGATTTTGCTGGAGGACTTCAAAAGGTGTATTAGTAAAGATGTAAGCCTATATCTTGATGAGAAAAGAATAGATAATTTGTCTGATGCTGTAGTTTTAGCTGATGAATATGTTCTCACTCACAAGAGATATTCTAAAGAAAAAGGGGAAGCTGAGAGTAAGTACGTTGCCTCTACTCAGAGTACAGGTAACAGGAAAGAGAATAAAGATGATGTTTCTCAGGAAGTCAATACCAGCTTCACCTCTAGATTTCAGAAAAGTAAATGTACTTATTGTAGTAAGCTTGGTCATACTACGGAGAGATGTTTCAGGAGACAGCGTGATGTGAACAAAAAGGAGTCTTTAAATATTCAGTCAATTGGTCTAGTGTCCACCCTTGAGAGTTTCCAGAATTCTTTAACTGAGTTAACTGAATCTGCTTTGAGGGGTAACTTAAATTCTCATGATGGAGCTCCTCTTTTGAGCAGTAACGTGGGTGACACTCTCAAGAGTTCATGTGATAATTTCCTGTCTGATGGTTTTGTCAGTCCTCTGGACAGTAATGACAGGAAATCAGTTAAAATATATCGTGATACAGGTGCTTGCCAATCCCTTATGCTGACCAGTGTTCTAGGCTCTAATGTTAATTCCTCTGATGAAACTGTAATCTTACAAGGTGTAGGGAATAATTACTTCTCTGTCCCTCTGCGCAGAGTGAATTTAGAGTCTGGTTTTGTTAATGGTTCCATTATGGTTGGGTTGGTTGAGACACTCCCAATGTCAGGTGTAACTTTCTTACTTGGAAATGATATTGGTGGAAGTCAAGTGTGTCCAGCTCCTCAGTTGTCTAGTGAGCCAGTGGCTGCGCTCCAGGATTGTGATGTCCCTGATGTGTTCCCTGCATGTGCTGTCACTAGGGCTAAGTCTAAAGTTACTGGTGACTTAGAGGATAATGATGATGATGATGTTATCCTAGCTGACACTTTTCTTGCTAATTTGGACCACTCACCAGACGAGGCAGTACCCCGTAGTGTTGATAATTTGTCTCGTCAAGAGTTGGTTGAGTTGCAGGTTGCTGACCCTGAGCTGAAAGGTCTAGCTAACTCTGCTTGCAGTGAGGAAGAGTCAGCCAGTGCTTCTACTTGTTATTATATAAAGTCAGGAGTACTTATGAGGAGGTGGAGACCCCCAACAGCATCAGCCGACTGTGAATGGGAGGTTGTACATCAAGTTGTCATCCCTCGTGTTTGTAGGCAGGATATCATTAGAGTGGCTCATGATTCCAGTTTGGCAGGACACCTTGGAGTGAGGAAGACTGTGGCACGCATTTTGAAACACTTCTACTGGCCAGGTATCTTCAGGGATGTTTCCTGGTATTGGAAGACTGTGGCACGCATTTTGAAACACTTCTACTGGCCAGGTATCTTTAGGGATGTTTCCTGGTACTGTAAGTCTTGTCACACCTGTCAAGTTGTGGGGAAGTGTAATCAGACCGAAAAGGTTGCACCTCTAGTTCCCATTCCTCCTTTTGAGGCGCCATTCACCCGTGTGTTGGTGGATATTGTGGGCCCTCTTCCTAAGACTTCTTCAGGATTTTCTTATGTGTTGACCCTGATTGATATGGCTACTCGTTATCCTGAAGCCATTCCACTTAGAGATATCTCAGCAAAGAATGTGGTTAAGGAAATGCTAGGGTTCTTCACCAAGTTTGGTCTGCCCAAGGAGGTACAGTCAGACCGGGGAAGTAATTTCATGTCAAATGTTTTCAAGCAGTCTCTGAAAGAGTTGGGCATCACCCAGATACTGTGTTGATGCATGATGTCGATGTTGAAGATGCAAAGCCAATTAAACTGCCTCCTTACCGTGTGAACCCAGTGAAAGTTCCTCACATCGAGAAGGAGCTTGGCTACCTGCTGGACCACAGGATGATTGAGCCCTGTCAGAGCGAGTGGAGTTCTCCTATCACTCTAGTCCCTAAGCCAGGTGGGTCACAGCGGCTTTGCATTTACTACAGACGTGTTAATCAGATAACCAAAACAGACACTTACCCTCTCCCTCGTGTGGAAGATTGCATAGACAAGATCGGAAAGGCTAGGTACATAAGTAAGTTTGATTTGTTAAAGGGATACTGGCAAGTACCTATGACTGAACGTGCTAGGGAGATCTCATGTTTTGTAACACTAGGAAAGACTTTTGTATGTTTTGTAATGCCATATGGTATGAAGAATGCACCAGCCACATTTCAGAAGCTCATGAATGTTGTAACAGAGGGTTAGGCAGGGTGTGTTGTTTATATTGATGATGTATTAATCTTCAGTGACAACTGGAAAGATCACCTATGCCATGTCAGTAAATTTCTTGAGCGTTTGGTTCAGGCTAATCTTGTAGCTAATTTATCAAAGTGTGAGTTTGGTCATGCTAAAGTTCAGTACCTTGGGTACGTAATTGGTGATGGACATGTTGCACCACCAGGAGCTAAGGTTCAGGTTATAAGTGATCTTCCCAGACCTAAAAGTAGGAAAGAGCTACAAAGATTTTGGGGAATGGTAAGTTATTACAGGAGATTTGTTCTTAACTTTTCAATTCTTGTATCACCACTTACAGACCTACTGAAAAAGGGAGTTAAATTTGTCTGTACCGATAACTGTGAATCCTCTTTCAACAAACTTAAAGCTATCCTATTAAGTCAGCCAGTGCTCGCTACTCCAAATTTTGCTAAGCCTTTTAAGATGGCTGTTGATGCAAGTGATACAGGAGCTGGGGCTGTTTTGCTGCAAGAGGATGATCAGGGTATTGAACACCCTGTATCCTACTACAGTAAGAAGTTCACTCCACCTCAAAAGAACTACTCAACTATTGAGAAAGAGCTTTTGGCCTTGATTTTGGGTTTACAGCATTTTTCGTTTTATTTGTGTTCAGCTTTTGACCCCATAGTCATTTATACCGATCATAACCCACTGAAATTCCTTAGTAAGTTTAAATATAAAAATCAGAGATTGACAAGATGGAGTCTACTTCTTTAGGAGTATTCATTAGACATACAACATGGCAAGGGGAAAGAAAATGTTATTCCAGATTGCTTATCTAGACTTTAGACAGATTGTTTTAGAGTAATAAGAAATTTCCTTTGTAAATTTCTTTTTCTTTGTGGGGAGGTGTTACATAGCCTATGATTTCATCATCCTTTGTGTAATTCTAACGTACAGTATGCTGCATGTTTGATCACGAGCGTGTTCTACCTCACTCCCCCCCTCCTCCCTTATAGTAGAGTAAGTCGTTCTTTCTGTTGTTCAGAGCAGGAGTGTCAACTCTTTGTTCCCTCTGGCTTCATTTGCGCGTCCTTCTTACAAGTTGTATCAAGCTCTGCCGGCCTACTGAAAAAGGGAGTTAAATTTGTCTGTACCGATAACTGTGAATCCTCTTTCAACAAACTTAAAGCTATCCTATTAAGTCAGCCAGTGCTCGCTACTCCAAATTTTGCTAAGCCTTTTAAGATGGCTGTTGATGCAAGTGATACAGGAGCTGGGGCTGTTTTGCTGCAAGAGGATGATCAGGGTATTGAACACCCTGTATCCTACTACAGTAAGAAGTTCACTCCACCTCAAAAGAACTACTCAACTATTGAGAAAGAGCTTTTGGCCTTGATTTTGGGTTTACAGCATTTTTCGTTTTATTTGTGTTCAGCTTTTGACCCCATAGTCATTTATACCGATCATAACCCACTGAAATTCCTTAGTAAGTTTAAATATAAAAATCAGAGATTGACAAGATGGAGTCTACTTCTTTAGGAGTATTCATTAGACATACAACATGGCAAGGGGAAAGAAAATGTTATTCCAGATTGCTTATCTAGACTTTAGACAGATTGTTTTAGAGTAATAAGAAATTTCCTTTGTAAATTTCTTTTTCTTTGTGGGGAGGTGTTACATAGCCTATGATTTCATCATCCTTTGTGTAATTCTAACGTACAGTATGCTGCATGTTTGATCACGAGCGTGTTCTACCTCACTCCCCCCCTCCTCCCTTATAGTAGAGTAAGTCGTTCTTTCTGTTGTTCAGAGCAGGAGTGTCAACTCTTTGTTCCCTCTGGCTTCATTTGCGCGTCCTTCTTACAAGTTGTATCAAGCTCTGCCGGCCCCTATATAATGAGCTCAGTCTCTACATTACTTGCCACTTAGATCTACTCCTCATTTTGCTCACATCTCTGTCTTCCCCTGTACAGTTGTTATTATTGTGAGTGCTCAGGAAGTCTCCAGCCATCTAGCAGCTGTGTAGTTTGAGTATAACTGTTGTTGCATTTTTTCCTTGTACTGTGTAGCATAAGGTGTTAATTCGTGGGCCTAGTGAGGTTTTTGTGATTCATGTGTTTTTGTGTCAGTCATTTTTGATAATATTTTGTATCTGTAATAATATCTTGCATTCACTGAGTATTATCCGGCTTTCTCATTTTATCAGGGCTGACTTAGATAAATTTTTCATTTCATTCATTCATTGCCAGACGCCATGTATCCCAGACGGGGTGGCCAAGGGCTTAGAATTAATTGTTTTACAGGGAGGGGCACTAATCCTCCACCAACCCCACTTGACACGTAGGGATGCCAACAGCATCTGGTGTTCCCAGGCGGTCACCCATCCAAGTACTAACCAGACCCAACGTTGCTTAACTTCGCTGATCGGACGGGAAGCGGTGTACTCAACGTGGTAAGTAAGAAATACTTGCTAATTTCGTGTTAATAGAGGCTATTGCAGTTAACTATATATTTAACTTGTTTTTTGCCATTACATTATCCTTATGAGTCCTGAATGTTTTGTTGTTAGTTTGAGCATTAAACTTTAACTTGTAATTTTACCTAACTCTTTTGTTTTGAACCTGGAACTTTACGGGACAGTAGTGATTCTTAGTATTCTCACTTAAAGTGTACATTATCTTTCTCTGTCCCGTAACAATATATATATATATATATATATATATATATATATATATATAGATATATATATATATATATATATATATATATATATATATATATATATATTGTTGACAGTGGAAGGGTTAAGGTACTCAGTCTGCCCTTGTAACCCCAGGACCTGAGAAGGGAGTATCGGGGAGGGTGGAATTTGGCTCGCACCCCAGCAGGTAAAGCTGTAGGTTCCATTCACTCACGCCCAGACCTGATTTCTCCCCAGTTTAGAAAGCTCCCGGGAAACATCTTCCATACCAGTGACTTTCTTTATATGTATTGTCTCCTTAGGGATGTATTTTCTGCCAAAGAGAACACTAATACCTCAACCATACAAGTGTATTTGAATATTACTTGTTTCAAAGGCTCCCAGGCAACCTCTTGTTCGTCAGCAGAAATTCTTCATGTAACAGGTTCAGTTTCAAGGATGGGTTGGAATTGGTGCTACGGGGAAACAAGAAAACTTAATTTCTTCATTCGCTAATGTTTTGTACTACTCAGAGCCCGTCATCAGAGGCAGACTGTACAGAAGTGCAAAGTCCGAAACGTTACGGATATAAATAAATTACCGGTAAGCTCTTTCCTGTCCTTCCCTCTCACCCAATCTAATACCTTTATGTTTTGTATGTTCATGAGCATCAAGGCAACCTCTCCCATATCAGTGATTTATATGGCCTGCCTGTTTAGGAGCTCACAAGGCAACCTCTTCCTTGTCGATAGAATTTCTCTTCCAAATCAGTTCATTTCCTTATTTTTTTTTTTTTCTGTTTAGGAGCTCCCAGGCCTTATATGTCGTGTCTGTTTCGAAGCTTCTTTGCTGTTTTTACATACCAGTTTATTTCTGCATATACCAGGTATTTCCTCCGTACCAGATTACTTCTGCACATACTGCTCACCGTTCTTCACTACCATCTTTACAAGTACGCACCATTCTTAACTACCATCTTTACAGCTACTCGCCGTTCTGTACTATCATCCTTACCATTTTCCTTCACTGTCCTTACAAAGTGCCACTATAGAATATTTCCATGCTTATGGCGAGATACCAGTTTGTATTACCATTCTTGCCTCTTCTGCCAAAGTTATTGCAACGAATGACCGTCCTTTACAACCATTTTTATTGCAAGCCATCGTCTTGGACAACCGTCTTAATTGCATACTTATTGCAAGGCGCCACCGTGTACAACTGTCTTGTTGCAAGCCACCATCCTGTACAACCAACCTTATTTGCAAGTTGCCATCCTGTGCAACCATCCTTAATGCAAGCCACCATCCTGTACAACCAGCGTTATTGCAAGCCACCTTCCTGTACAACTATTCTTATTGCAAACCACCATCCTGTACAACCATCCTTATTGCAAGCCACCATCCTGTACAACCCTCATTATTGCAAGCCACCATCCTGTACAACCATTCTTATTGCAAGCCACCATCCTGTACAACCATTCTTATTGCAAGCCACCATCCTGTACAACCATCTTTATTGCAAGCCACCATCCTGTACAACCATCTTTATTGCAAGCTACCATCCTGCATCTCAATTTCATGCAAAAGTAGGGAGCAAGTTTCAGTGCTTTCATTTTGTCTGAAAGCTCTCCTGGGGCCAGGCATGTTTCATATTTACGAACTATATTAAGCTTAAATTCTGTATAAGACTGCATGACCGTATTATAGCCTTCACTCATACAGCTGCCATACTTAACCCATGAAACTGGAGCAAATATGAAGCCGAAAAAAAAAAGAAACTATTATGATGCATGATAAAGATAATTCATAAAGAGGCTCATTTAACTGTGAATTGGTTAAGATCCTTGGTAAATATCAGTGCATGCTCTAAGGTTAATGCGGTGTTGTCAGTATTTTGTGTTTACGAGGGTTTCCTGGTCGCCATTTTAGCCATAATGAGGCCTACACCACAGGGAGAGAGAGAGAGAGAGAGAGAGAGAGAGAGAGAGAGAGAGAGAGAGAGAGAGTGTGTACGGAGATCTATTTGGAATGAAACCGAAAACAGAAACACAATGTAAACTAGTTACCCATTCACTTCCTGAGTAACTACAATAAGGAAGCTTCGCCACAACTATTTATGGTATATAAGGTAAGAAATTTTTGCATCATAAACACGTCTGAGACCTTTAAACGTAGTTCAAGGTCATTTATATTTGGAACATGTACTAAGATTAACCTAATGTAGCTTCAGGAGTATTATCAATAAGATCTGAAGACAAAGATGTGGAAGAACGCATGAGTACATTTTACATTAGTCTCAATAACTGGTTAACTGTATGCATAACTGAAACCATATTCCTTTCATATGAAAGGGGCCACAGCTATTTATCTGTCAAGTTGCAGCTTTACATTTTTTGGGGGGTGGGTTCTCTAAAACGTGCGACTAAGAAAACACTGAGCAGATCTGAATTCGGTGCCTTCCACTACGCTAAATGCCATAATATTCAGCCAAAATTCTCAGTAAACTTTCATGTTGGAGAATTTTCCACCAAACAGTTGTATCTCAATTAGCTTCTGAGATACTTCAGTTTCAAATATGCAATTATTGCACCAGAAATGATTATATGACCTTCATAATTAGGTCAAGGTCATTTACATTTACCAAGAGTACTTAGGTTACCTTAGAGTACCGTCCTGTATAATATCAAGATCTAAGAAGAAAAGTGTAAAGAAAAGTAATAATAATTAAAAAAACAATAAGCTTCGCCATTTACATGGCGAAGCTTAATGAAACAAAGGCATTCGGGGGCCGAATGCTAATTGCCCACCAGAATATGCTGTTGGCTGAGGTGTGAGCTACCTACAGTACATACTAAATTTGAAGACGAGATATTTTGGCAACACACACACACACACACACACACACACACACACACACACACACAAGCTCATACAGGCAAAAACTGTATCGCCTCACCTTGCTAAAGGAAGGCGATAAAAATTCACTGAACTCTTTGTAATTCAGTCACCACCTTTCAAAAATATAAAGCCAATCTATATTAAAAAAAAAAAAAAAAAAAAAAACATGGTGGCTGGCATTCCGTCGTCTTTGATCAAATCTTCACCAAAAGTAATGGGCTTCTGCACATCCGCGTAGTTGCTCTTTCCTGAAGTTTTGATGAAAATTCGTCTTCAACTTTTCGAGATATTTTGGCAAAAGAAACACACACACACACACACACACACACACACACACACACACACACACCGACAAAAACCCTGTCACCTGGCTTAGCTAAAGTAGGGCGATACTATAATAAAAATGGCAGATGGAGGAAGAAGTTGCAACCAATTTCAGAACTAGGGATTATATCACATTATCCAACATTACACTTCCGCGCAAAACTATGAAAGAGTTCTGTGTTTGGCCCATTATTTATTTATTTATTTATTTAAACCATCGTATCCACTTTACTTTAAATTCACTGCTGCCTTCCTGTAATGGGCAGGGGTGTATGAATTTGAAAGGAAGCGCCACTCCATGAGGTGGTTGCACATCTTTTCGGCTCTCAGTGGCAAGGTGGTTACGAGGCTCACTCTAAGAGGTCTTTAAACACCTCTGCCCTATTTGTTTTTCTGTTGTCAACACAGTGGAAAGTTACTGGTTGGAAGTGCCCTGTATTTGATGTAATGATCGAGGACCAGCAGAGGAAAAGGTAATTTATTCTGGGCAACAATATGACATCGGTCATAAGTAAACTGCAACGTCAGCTCAGACGCTTCTGACTCAAACAGTACATTGATCATACTTGGTTGAAGGGTTGAAAGACAGGAAAGAATCAAGTATTTCAGTTTTGAGTACAATTGGACTGAACAAAGTTTCTGCCCTTTAACCTGATTCGGTTCAGATTAAGTTTTGTGTATGAGTTTAACGTCAGACAAGGATGAAAATATTTTAGTTTCAGAACAGTAGGTCAAAGGTCAAGGTTGCAGGTCACCTTAAAGACTATTTATCAGATTTCAGCCAAACTAGGACAATTGGTGGAAAGTCTGGAAACAATGAAATTATTAAATTTTGAGTTTATGAGTCAAAGCTCTACGACACAAAACAGAAAGAGTTTTTCGCCATCAGGGCCCTTTCATATGATCAGGAAGGACCTCGCATGTCCAGTCACAGTGCTCATCAGTTTCCAGGCATGGTAACAGATCACGTTATGCACAGATCAGAAGCTATGTAAAGCACTTCTTCGTGACCTACATGATTATTTCCCAGCGTATCTTATTACCATACTGCAACACTACAAATGCTGACTGATCGTATCAAGGGGCATTTATACTGACTGTACCGCACGGGTGTTGTACCCTCAAAGTGCTACTTCTTTGAACCCTGTATATAGTCATTAGGAGAGTGGGAATCGGGAGATAACCTGCTCAGTTCAAACTTTTAAGGCAAGAATAACTAGTTCATTTCCCGGTAGTGGCATTAAGTGAGCAAAAGATGCAGCCACCACTAGGATGAAAATCATTATCATCCACATCCTGTTGGTACACCTTATACCACCAAAATATGAGTCGTCCATCTGACATTATGGTTGCTACCAACTTAGCAAATTATTGCCTGGGCTACAGAAAACCATGGCTTGTCATCTAGTGTACAGACTATTGGAAGTGGCGAAAAAATAATCCGAAAAATCATCCACGTCTTACAGTAGATAATGCGGCATGACCAATACCAGCACTGAAAGGTTAGGTCGTGTGTGTGTGTGTGTGTGTGTGTGTGTGTGTGTGTGTGTGTGTTTACTGACATGTAGTTAGTAAACAAACTCAGAGAGTAAGAAACACTGAGAAAGTTACATGAGTCGACTTGGAGTTGCAGTAAGTTGGCTTATAGTGGTGGTGATGAAGTAATGGTCAGAAAGAGATGCCTTGGGCTTATGTCAGGACTAGTATGTCCTGTTCTCTCTCTCTCTCTCTCTCTCTCTCTCTCTCTCTCTTAGGCAATGAAGAAAGAATCAAAGGACAGAAGCCCTCAGGATTGTTCATCCATCCATCCATCATCCAATCCTATGTTGCCCCATGAGGAGCGTAGGAGCTCGGGGCTAGACAAATTGGTCCTGACATTTAAGATGAGGGTGACCAGCCTCACTCATCCCTGAGAGGCATTACGAGAGCAATAAACTCCAACCACCCCTTGGATATAAACTTACACAGGCTCAGTTCGATTGGAGCGCCTTAATTAACCATTAAACCACCAGGCGCCATAATTTGGTTGTATGGTTACCACCCAGCATAGTAAATGGTTTCCTGGTGTACAGAACACAATTTGGCTTGTTACTCGGTGAAGAGTCACCCACAGGTAGATGGTAGAGGAAAGAATGAAGGAAAGAAAGACAGAACAGGAAGGAAGGAAGAGAGGAAAGGGCAGACACCTAAAGCAGCACTACATCGAGTGAGTGGATGGTGAGCGCCCCCACCTACCACCATCAAGATTGTTCCTTACAAGAAAAAATTAAAACAACAGAAATCCAAATTCAAGATCCGTTCACTTCGAGATGCCTGGACACGCGGTTTATAAAGGACTGTTTGTTGTAGGAGTATGAAATACAAAGAAAAGCATATCAAGAGATGACCAGTTGCATATATGAAGGAATGGGAGTATCAGTTAACTCATGCATTACAGTTGGACAGAGAATGGTTGAGTTTGCCGCTTGACGGGTGTTATGTGCCCAGCATAGTGGTGGAGGGATGCAGATCAAAAGTTCAGAGAAGCAGTGATCATTGATGCTGCGATAGAAAAAAAATAAAAATGCGACAGTGCGGCGAGGAGAGAGGTTGAAAGGAGCAGTAAAGAGGAGGAGAGTTAATTAGATGAAAAGCCTTTGACTGCACCTTCATGAGAAGAACTGTGTGTGGGGAGCCTCCCCATACATGAAAGTTGTACTCTACACAGGGCCATATAAAACCCATTAAATCAACAGCTGCGCAGGGGTAAGGAAGGCATGGATTCGGCTTAGCGCACCTAAAGTCTTAAAAGCAGAGTTTATAAGACTGGTAATATGATCATTCCATGATAAATCCCGAGAGAATAAAACCTCAGGTATGCTCGGTGATGATGCAGGATTTTGTCAGAATTATATATATATATGTGTGTGTGTGTGTGTGTGTGTGTGTGTGTGTGTGTGTGTGTGTGTGCAAATATATTAATATTCTCAACTATAGCCAAAAAAATCATTATTTTTGGTATGTTGATTGTGGCAGAGAAATTTGTTTTCAGCTGGGCTGATGATACCAACCTCATGGGCTCATAATGTTAGCCCAGTGAGTAGGTCTGTCATGGCTGACAGTGTAAAAGCGTTTTAGGAACACAGCACATCGAGCAATAGCGTCGTATTTAGGATATGACGCTAGATGTGAAGACAGTTAAAGTTAAGGTTGTTGGTTATTCCAGAACGGCCCATCGCCAGCATCCTGTGTTGGCTGTTGATGGATGCTCCCCGGTGGTGGAGAGTTTCCTTGAGATCTTGGTAGTTACCCAAGACTCGTGTTTGTTGATTGTCTGTAATGTTCAGCAGAAGCTGTTAATGACCAGAAACGCAAGTAGATTTTTTAATGATCTGGGAGTTTCACTGACTTATGTAAAGTCATTCATCTTACCATTGTGCCCCGATTTATGGTTCGGCGGCAGTTTCTTATCTTTCTCTTCTTGACTGACTTGGTTTGCAACATGTGTGGCCCCCCAGGTCTGAATGACATGACTCATTGCCGAAGTGCAGATGCAGTGTCCTTGTTGTATAAAATACTGAACAGCCAGTGTTGCCCATGCAGGTTGAGTTGCTGGATATTTATGTCGCTAGTTGATGCAACATAGTTTCGTTAGTGTATTATTCGACAATTCATATCAGTAGGTGCTTAATGAATGTTAGTGTGCAGCTGAGGAAAATCTTGCCTGAATAGGCAGCTAAGCATGAGTCTTCATAAAGCATTAAGTACTGCGTGACTTATGTACTATTTTTCTCGTTTCTAGCCTTGTTTCTGCCAGGTTTTAGCTGTTTCTTATATTTTTCTTTCGCCATTTTTCGCTTGCCGGTGTTACTCGTGATCTTGCACTGGTCCGGTGGAGGGACTCGGTGTTTATAATAAACAATAAACAACAAATGGCGCAAAAAAAGCTTGTTACTCCGTTTTTTTTTGTTTTTTTTTCCAGATTCCCAGCGACTTGTAATATTGTAATTTTCGTTGAAGGCTACGGTGACGAAATAATTAATCGAACAGCTACATAACATGAACCTTAGAATTAACACTAAATTATCTATATCTCAGAAGTAGGGCACATAGTGTCTTGTGGCCTGGTGCATACGATATATAATAAATTTTGCAATAAAACGTGCAACTCATGCTAATGGTACTGATGACTGAAAACCAAATGTCTGTGAAGACTATCACCATGATTCCTCTTGTCCGATGATATATTTTTATTTTATCTATACTACCACCAAACAGTTTACTCATCTTAGGAAGTCTACTAACGAAGGCGATGATAAAGGTTATCAGTATATAAGCCTCAGGTTCCAAAAATCTCTACTGTGGTTGAATGAAACCGTCAGGAGACAGCAAAAACAAAATATAAATTAGGCTATATCAGCAGATTGAAAGGTTAGGAACATTGGTCGTAACTTTTCATTTGTTACGTCTTTCTTTTGCAATAACAGAGTGAAGGAAGGGAAAACAAATGAATACATAAAATAATCCATTCGCCTGAGTACAGGTGTCCTCCATAAAAAAAAAATAATAGATAAATAAAAATAATCTAACAGATTGACTTGAACAGCCATAGGATGAGGTTTGGGGGGAAACCATTCTGGGGAAGCAAGTTCCAAAGAGATGCAGTTCGAGGAATAAAAGAATTCTGATAAGCAAAAGTTCTGCAATATGGCAATATGACAGTCTAGTCATCAGCGCCACCAGATGCCCGTGTAGTGTGCGGGAAGGCGTGGAGAGGTGGCACAGTGGATGCAAGGTCGTCTGCGCATTTGTCATAAAGTATCTGTAAAATATTGCAATGGAAGCAACATTACTTCTTACCTGTAAGTGAGGTAGTTCATTTGTAATAGTAGGGTTATTAATAATTCTAATAGCTTTGTTTTGCATTTTATCCAGTTAATTTAATGCAACCTCTCCACATTCATTTCACAAGGGATAGCAGTGTTACAGCTGAGAGTGCATATGGCTCTTGTAAGTTATAGCTAACTGTTCATCAGTGAAGAAGTTACAGACTCCCTACAATAATTTAAGTTACTCTGAAGCTGTTTTAACAAATGATCGAATATGAAATGTCCGGCTCTCTTAAGTGCAACACCGAGAATTTCAATATTTTTAGAAAAAGTAATATTAGTAGCACTGAAGGTAATATAGGAATCAGGCAATATCTGTTTGTTAGTAAATTGTATTTATTTGATTTTCCTGACGTTAAATAATAGTGTTATTTTGTCCCCCTTCCGTGATCTTAGATAAGTCTTGACCTATGGAGATTGCTGTACTTAGTTGTGAGTTAAAGGCATTAACCCGTCACGTCCCGAGGTTTTCCGCATCTCCGACATCCCCCAGTCCCGAGGTATTTTCGATTTTTTTTTTTTTGGCTAAAACCTTCGCTTTTGGTGAGAAACATCGAAAATTCATAGAGAAATCGCTCACCTGAGGTTTAAAGTGCCCAATCCAGGTAGGAGTTCCTCCTTACCTGAGTGAGTTTTCTAACATGCTGGCACCAAAGAAAACGAGTTCTATGGGAGGGTAACTATTTTATCCACTCATAAACGGTATTTATTTATTTACTTGGTACGAATGTATATGTAGTATGTGAGTATATTGGTTTTCAAGCAGTAATAAAGGCATTATAAGCATTGTTTCACTCACTAACTAATCACCATACCTGACCTTTTTTTGCCACATTACCTGATCATTATTTCTGGCTGTTTCTTCTTCTAATGCTATGTAAACATTGTCCTCCACATTGTCATCGATTGGGGAATCACTCTGGCCCTGAATATCTTTACTAGGCAGGTCACTGGTAACAGGTCCTTTGCCAAGACAATGGCGTGAGGGGGGGAGGGGGGAGGTTATGCAGTGTAAGGCATTGTCCCTGCTTGGCATCTTGTAGAGGAATAGAGGAAGGTGTCCCGTGTATACATACGAAAAATCACGTGCGAAAATTGAAAATTGTGCAAATTAGGGACCTTGCAATTGCACGACGTACTGGTACGTCGCCGGGACTGGCAAATGCAAATCGTTGCAACGTACCCATACGTCGACGGGATGGGGTGGGTTAAACTTTGCGAATGGGTGTTTACGTGTGAATGAACTATGAAATGTTGAGTCATCTGCATATGAGTGAATGTGATTATGGGTGACATAAAAGAGATCATTAATATGTATTAGGAATCGGGTTGGAGCCAGAACTGATCCTTGTGGCATGCCGGGATTATTTGAGTGGAAATTGGAATATACATCAATTATTATTATCTTTATGTTGCTAAGATATGAGGAAATCAGAGGAACAAAAGATGATAAGCCATAGCAAGGAGTCACTGGAGAAGAAAGACTGTCATGGAATATCGGCAAGATAATTTCTAAATCCATTCCAATCTGCACTATCAAAGTGCCATCTGGTCACCCTGACTGGTTCAGAACGGGGAAGTTTGGAGTAACTGACTGATGAGGCTTTGATGAAAGTGTGGTCGGAGGATCCAAGAGGTGAAAGTACTTCTATCCTGTATTGATCTGGATTATTTGTCAGGAACAGGTCCAAGAGATGGGCGTTATGGTCAGGATCATCTGGTATTCTGGTTGGTTGTTTTAACAATTGAGTGATAAACGATTCTGCAAACAGCTCACATTCTAGTGAATTCCATTCACCCTGACTAAATACTATAACCACCCTACATTACGTGTATGTACCTTGAAATACCCAAAACGGTAATTTCAGTGGTAAGGGCAAGGTTAAGGTTAGTCAACTGTGTGGATATGAAGTCAAATACTCTCGGTTCTGAAGATGCACTGGGAACAATAAACCACACAGACATACTTGATAATATTTAGATAATTTAGTTTATATACTGAATAACCAAATTAGCTGAAGTTCAAAATAATGTCAAATGCAAATTCAGATTTCATATAACAACAGGTGCTACCTTTGTTATGGAAGTTTGTGAGGAGATGGTAACCAGGAAAACAAACTGGGGATATGTCAGTAGAGAGAGAAATTTGAGTTGCTGTGAGGAACAGGGCAAGAGCAGATATGAACTGGAGGAAAAAGTGAATGGAATTCAGATTGGTAGAGACTGGTTCAGTCAAGGAATTCGTGGAGAAGGTTGGGGGAGGCCTCTGTTCAGCAGTGGACTTCTAATAGCTGATGATATATATATATATATATATATATATATATATATATATATATATATATATATATATATATATATATATATATATATATATATATATATATATTCCGAATACATACTTTTCTCGACTCTACAATCAATATTTTTCTCATTCCCCCTGCGCCATTCATCATAAGAGCAGCAATGGGAACCTGCCCTTTAATCTTCACCATTCCTTACCCTCCCTTTTCCACATAATGTCTGCAATTTCGCTCCAATCAGAGTGCCCTCCTTTCATCTTTCCTTGGTTCAGAGTTGCTTTCTTCCATATTAAACTCCAGATCTCTCTCAGGTTTTCTTCACACACACACACACACACACACACACACACACAACCTCCCGCCCTATGCATGAACTGGCCGACACCACATACTTTGAAGAGTATCCTGAATTAAAAATAAATTAATAAATAAATTTATCCTGATACTTATTAACGATCCCGTCTTCCCACAACATACCTATTCTCTATCATATGAAGAACTCTTTTCCTTTTTTCCATCCACTTTGTTCTCCGTCTCCCCCTTCTCATTTATACACCCACCGTCTTTCATATTCTCCTTCATTTTCACCTACACACTGGTTTTAGTTTCCACCTTTTCCTTCTGATCACCCTTAGCCTCCCTCCCTCAACTCCATGGTGCCCTCGTTCTTACACTCCTTCTCAGAACACACCTTTCTCACTCATATTCTCTACAGCTTTCTTCTCTCCACATTGTTCTCGATGTTGCTCTCCATATCACACCCATCTCTCCTTATATACTCTTTCACTGTCTCTTTTCCACCTTACTCTCCGTCTCCTCATTCTCCTCCCTCATATTTTATTTCGCCTTTTCTCTCCATGTATCTGCTTCTCACATTCACCCTTCCGCGTATGCCTCCTCACCTTTCTCTCCACGTTTCTCCTTCCTTTCTCTTTACACCCATCCTTCAGCATATGTTTTCTCACATCTCTCCACATTCCTTCATTTACTTTACACATTCACCCTTCCGCTTATTCTCTTTCACTTTTTTTCTCCACCTTTCTCTTCTACCTTCTTCTCACATACACTCTCCCTGATATATTATTTTAGCATTTGCTTTCACTTTCCCCTTTCTCCTAGTCACGTTTACTCTCCCTCATATAGTCCACAGGTTCTCAGTTTTTCTCTCCTTCTCACTTCCGCACTCCCTGATACAGTCCTTCACCTTTTTCACTCTATATTGCTCTGGATCTTCCTGTCTTTCTTCTCCCAATACGTCATTCTCGTGGCTTCATTCATCTTCTTTTCATTTTTTTGTCTCAGTCCGCTTTACATTTTCCTTCTTTCTTCTCATCTTCACCCTCCCTGATATAGTCTTTCACCTTTATTTTTCCCCTCACATTGTTCTCAACCCTCCTCTTCTCCTCACACCCTTCCTGACCGAATAATGAGGGGTGAGAAGATGGCCGCCTTGGCAGCTTCACGTCCCTGGAGAAATATATTGTGTGGTCGGCAACAGAGGTAAGGAGGGGAGGGAGGGAGGGGAAAGTGTGATGGGGTAATGGGAAAGGGACAGGGGGCGTGGTCCAGGGGAGGAGGCAGGGGGGGAGCGAGAGGAGGAGGCGATGAAGAGGAGAGAGGAAACTTAGGAATACAAAAACAGGAGGGGAAAAGAAGGATGCAAAATTATCTGATGAAGGGAGAAAGCTAGGCGCGCGCACACACACACACACACACACACACACACACACACACACACACACACACACACACACACACAAAACCAACGGGAAGGGGGGGGGGGGAGGAGGGCAGACTGCTTGTATATGACCAAAGTTATGATGGGCGGCGGTATTTGAACAAATGTGCCTGAAAATTAACTCAACTAAGTGTTTAATGTTTTTGTATAATCGATAAATGAGGAAACTACAAGCCCGATCGAGCGGGGTGAGCTGAAGGAAGGAGTGGAGTGATTTAAAGGAAGGAGCTGGGTGAGTTGAAGGAAGGAGAGGGGTGAGTTGAAGGAAGGAGAGGGGTGAGTTGATGGAAGGAGTGGGATTAGTTGAAGGAAGGTGTGGGGTGAGTTGAAGGAAGGAGTAGAGTGAGTTGAAGGAAGGAGCAGGATGAGTTGAAGGAAGGAGTGGATTGAAGGAAGGAGTGGGTTGAGTTGAAGGAAGGAGTAGTGTGAGTTGAAGGAGACGGGTG
Source organism: Coenobita brevimanus (assembly GCF_032717465.1). NCBI lineage: Eukaryota > Metazoa > Arthropoda > Malacostraca > Decapoda > Coenobitidae > Coenobita > Coenobita brevimanus. The sequence goes on along the minus strand of NC_137032.1, from coordinate 25,972,108 downwards.
TGCTGAAAGGGTGAGTGCGGTCTGTTGAACGGATGAGTGGGAACAGCTGAAAGGGTAAATGAGGTGTATTCAAGGGGTGAGTGGTGTGCTGAAAAGATGAGTGGGATTAGTGGAATGAGAGTTTGGTGTATGTTAAAAGGGTGAGAGAGGTGTGTTGGAGTGAGTGGGGTGAGTTGAGGGTGTAAGTGGGATGAAGTGGTGAGTGAGGTTCATTAAGCAGGTGAATGGATGAGCTGAAAGGGTGAATGGGGTGTAGTGAAGGAATCGCTGGGGTGTATTGAAAGGGGGAGTGGGGTGTACTGAAGTGGTGAGTGAAGTGTACTGATGTGGAGAAAGGGGTGAAGTGAAGGAGTGCGTGAATTTGGCTCTCTGTTGTATTTGTTTTTTTCTTGGAAGGAATGGTTTGCTGGCTCCTGTCCTTTGGTTCCTTCTTCCTTGCATACAAAAAAAAAAAAAATGAAGAGGTGAGTGGGGTGAAATGAGTGACTGAGTGGGGGATATTGAAGGGGTGAGTGAGGTGTATTAAAGGGATGAATGTGGTGAAGTGAAGGAGTGAATGGGGTGAGTTAAAGGGATGAGTGGGCTGTATTGAGAGAGTGAGTGGGGTATGTTAATCAAAGGAGCTAGTAGACTGAGTTGAGGGGGCGAGTGGCCTGTGTTTGGACTACATTACGTTGAAGAAGTACCGTAAGTGGGGTGGGTTGAAGAAGTAAAGTGAGTTGAGGGTGCCCTGTGCATTGAGTTGAAAGAGATGAATGGGGTGAGCTGAATAATGAGTGGGGTGAGTTGAGGGGGAAGAGTGGGTTTGAGTTAAAGGTGCAAGTGAATTTAAGCTGAGAGATTTGTTAGTTTTAGTTAAAGAGGTTAGTGTATTTGACATGATGTAGTGACTAGAGTGACATGATAGGCTGACTAAGGTAGGATGTGATGGATTAGGTGGGTGAGTTGTGCATAGGTCAGCTGTAATGACTGTCGTGTAGGTTGTAATCGCAGTAGCAGCAGCAACAGCAGCAGCAGCAGCAGCAGCAGCAGCAGCAGTAGTAGTAGTAGTAGTAGTAGCAGTAGTAATGGTAGTATTAGTAGTAACTGTAACCCCAGGCTCATCTGAATGTGAACGCAGTGGACTGAAGGCTAAAACAGCCCTCCTCCTGCAGTCCATCATCCTAGTTTCGGGGGATAGAGAGGGAGTTGAGGAGAGTTTGTATAGCCATGCAGAGGAGCCACCCAGT